>NC_044323.1:276309810-276617778 GCF_007399415.2 Gopherus evgoodei | reverse complement strand
GCCCCTGTCATTTGCATAAACTGAAGACACAGACAGGCCACTCAACCAATCTTCTCCCCGCTCCCTAAGACAACAATCTTCTAGCTGGCCAAGCCAAGAGCTCTCTTGAAACCACAGCCTATGCAGTTTTGGACACCCAGAGCACCTTTCTTTGGCACCAGAGACCAAACTGGAGAAGGTCAGCGGTGGGGAGCCGGGCTCTGCAACGAGGGCTGTTTCCTGAACCCCAGGGCCAGTCTCACCATTCTTCAGGGAGCGGGAGCATTGACATGCTATTTTATCAGACCACTCAATAGTTTTTTCAGGTCCTTATTTTTGGTAGCACTAACACTTTCTGCAATTGTGTCTTGAAGTACTGAGACTGAAGCAGTCTCGCAGTGTAAAACACAAAACACCCACATACGGTGGAGATTGGAGAAATCAAATCACGTTAATATCACGGTATGATCGGCCCTCAAGGAGACGCTGCCTGCCTATTTCTTTGCGTCCGTTTAGTGAAGCGCTGAATTTAATCGCTCGATCAATTCCTCACTGATAAAGAAGGCAAGCTAAGAAGGTAAATGTTTGCTCAAAACCGCAGAACTATGCCTGAATACCAACAAGAAAGACAGTGCTTCGAACTTTTCAAGACAAGTAAAGACAGGAGCCAAGAGGATGCATTGTGCTGCAAGTACGGCAGCGTTGAGGTCAGCGCTCGCGATGACCGAAGAAAGGAGCATGTCAAAAGCAAGCAACACGAGAAGCTTAATGAAGAAAGTGAGCTTTGGGATAAACAGTCAATATGAGGAGCTTCAAGTGGGCTTTTAGCCAAAGAGAGCCCAGAGCACGAGCATGTCAATAACTTTGGGCATGCTCTTTGTTTCCTCGGACAGTCACCGTTAATTGCTGAGGGGGCGGCCTCTTAGTGACTTTGTGCAGCAATAGTGTCCAGCAGCAAAAACCCTTCCTAATGCGGACAACCTGATTCGTAAGGTTCTGAAAGGTAATGATGAGTAGCAAAACTGATGCAAGGAATGGATGGAGATGTGGCGTCTAGTCTGATTTTTCAGGAGTCTCCCGATGCTTTGGGCCTTCCAAGTCTTGGCCGTCGGTTACCGTTAGTTGATTTCAAAGTGAGAAAGCCTCGGTGCTTTTGTGCTGAGGAGACATTCGCTCCCGCTGCTCACAACTGTTTTGTCCCGCAGCCATAACTAACAGGGTTGAGATGTACCAGCTCTATTGGCCACAACTGATACAACTTCTGCATCCTACAGGGACAAGTTTGCCTGGGACGTTAAACTCACTCAGAAGCCGGAGCTGCTGCCCATTATCTGTCCTGCTCATCTGGTTTATGTTGCGCTGTCAGCATCTACTGCTACAGAGGAAATGAAAGAAGTTCAGTCTTGCATCATTAGATTCAGGGCCATTTGCCAGCAGGCGAACAATTTGAAGGCCTTGTTTTACACAGAGCCAGACCAGTGCAGAGGCCCCCTGTTGTGCCACGTGGGGAGAGGAGCTGGTATTTTCCTGCCCGTCATATAAATAACGCCTCGACTGTGCTAATGCGTCTCCTAGATCATCCTGAGTTTGTTGGTTCTCAAGCAGAAACTCTGAAGAGACTGGCCACTAAGCAGAATGACTGCCAGATTCTGTGCACCAAGGTGATGTTCACTGTTGGAAGCTTGGAATCGCTGCGTGACACACAGAAAACACTGGCGTTTTCTCTGCCTACTGCCAAGACGTTTGCCAACACAGATGTTTAATGGATCCTGACAACCAAAATCTCAGCTGAATTGAGCACAAAAGCGGAAGGAGAAGCAGACAGCGAGAAAACCCAGCTGTTTCTGGAAATCCTTCTGACCCTGGAACACAAGAAAACCAAAAAAGCATTCAAAACCTTCCATACAATGCTCAGCGAGAACTGGGAGACGAGCGTGACCCGTAATCTGAACCCCAAGGTGCGGGGGGCCGAAGATTCTTTTTGGAACGTCCTCTGCCAGGTGTTTCACCCCCTTCTTCAAGGTGAATTTTGCAGCCGACTGCGGCCGTTCTGCCAGAGTGGTGCAACTATTTGCCACTAAAGATGAATTTTCAAATCGGAAAGGAGAATTTACTACTTACATAAACTTGCCTACCCCTGACAATGCAAAACTGGATGTGCTGGCTTTTTGGAACAGTCATCAAGACACACTTCCCAACTGCAGCAAAGAGGCACGGTGAGCTTTGAGTGTACCCCCTTATCTATTGAGGCAGAGTGTATAGTTTCAAAGATGGATTACCTCCAAGCCAGCATGAGGCTCAACCTGAGCGAGGATAGCTTGAAGAAAATTCCCTGAGCGTACGCAAACCAGGATTATGGAAAAACTACTAGCTCCGAGAGAGACAAAATATACCTCTGTACATTAAAAAATTTTCCCATTTGACTGTCATAAAATGCTTATCTTGCAAAATGTTTTCCTTCCCCTCCTTCCCCCCACCCCAATTTTTCACAGTTTTTAAATTTTATTTTTTTGATATTTATCCTGATTCCATGCCGGTTTGAAGCTTTGGAAAATAAACACTGAAAAATTCCCAGATTTTCTTCTTTACAGGTAAAAACGGGAAACACAGACCACTACTTCAAAGCAGGGTTATAGAGCCATAGGTTTTCCTTTGAACCGAACCGGAGTCCAGATAATCCCCCTTACAATTTCTAAGGGCTATTCACCTGGATGAAGGTCGCTCAGCGGCGTTTAACTTAAAGCTGGGGACATGGTCTAGGCTTCTCAGAGAGCAAGAATGGTGGGAATCCTGGCTACTATGCGGCCCATCTCAGCTTTGCCACGCGGGAAGAGACAAAATCTCCCCAAGCGCCAGTGGCTCCGGGGGTGTTAGCAGGGAAGCGTCATCCATTGCTTCCAGCATGGAGGACAATTGGCAGGTGCCATGGGGAGAAGCATTGTCAGACTCAGTGAAGGAAGAAGAAATAGCTATTCAGATGAAGCAGAAGAAGCAAGAGATAAAAGACCACCTTTTTATGGGAAAGCTGCTGATTGCAGAGCCGAGGAGCAAGGACATCATGGAGACACAGTAATGTGCACAAAGAAAGCTCTTCTCGGAAGCCTGCTGATAGATACCACCCAGTCACACAACAGCTGAAAGCAGACAGAGCATTTCACTGCTGACAACTCAGCACACCAAAACCACAAGGAGCACAGCTCCCAGGGGGAGAACACCCATTCTTTTCTTCACACCCAACAGAACAAGTTCAAAGCTAACCACTCAGACTGTGTTTCCTTCCCCTGCTCTTCTCAGGAAGAGCAAGACACTCTTCCACAGCAGAAAGCAGCTGCCACAGAACAGCACTCTCAGCCATTGTCATGCTCAGAAAGAAACACTACAGTTCCTCATCGTGGTTAGCAAGGCCAGGCTTTGACAACCACCCTTCTCCAGTCACCAACTAGAAAAATGATCCCTGAAAGCACAGCCTTAACCAACACCCTGCCGGACAGTCACTGACCATCCCGGCGCATCGTCCTCTAACTGGTGGGTGCTACAATTTGGCCTTGCCAAGAGAGAGAGCGCTACCAGAAGCCCCATGGGAACAGATCCTGGCTCTCAACTCTGCCCTCCACGGGCCCCTTCCCTAGGCTGCCTATCAAAGCAAAGATGCTCAAAGTAGCCATCCCCTGTCATTTGCATAAACTGAAGACACAGACAGGCCACTCAACCAATCTTCTCCCCGCTCCCTAAGACAACAATCTTCTAGCTGGCCAAGCCAAGAGCTCTCTTGAAACCACAGCCTATGCAGTTTTGGACACCCAGAGCACCTTTCTTTGGCACCAGAGACCAAACTGGAGAAGGTCAGCGGTGGGGAGCCGGGCTCTGCAACGAGGGCTGTTTCCTGAACCCCAGGGCCAGTCTCACCATTCTTCAGGGAGCGGGAGCATTGACATGCTATTTTATCAGACCACTCAATAGTTTTTTCAGGTCCTTATTTTTGGTAAGCACTAACACTTTCTGCAATTGTGTCTTGAAGTACTGAGACTGAAGGAGTCTCGCAGTGTAAAACACAAAACACCCACATACGGTGGAGATTGGAGAAATCAAATCACGTTAATATCACGGTATGATCGGCCCTCAAGGAGACGCTGCCTGCCTATTTCTTTGCGTCCGTTTAGTGAAGCGCTGAATTTAATCGCTCGATCAATTACTCACTGATAAAGAAGGCAAGCTAAGAAGGTAAATGTTTGCTCAAAACCGCAGAACTATGCCTGAATACCAACAAGAAAGACAGTGCTTCGAACTTTTCAAGACAAGTAAAGACAGGAGCCAAGAGGATGCATTGTGCTGCAAGTACGGCAGCGTTGAGGTCAGCGCTCGCGATGACCGAAGAAAGGAGCATGTCAAAAGCAAGCAACACGAGAAGCTTAATGAAGAAAGTGAGCTTTGGGATAAACAGTCAATATGAGGAGCTTCAAGTGGGCTTTTAGCCAAAGAGAGCCCAGAGCACGAGCATGTCAATAACTTTGGGCATGCTCTTTGTTTCCTCGGACAGTCACCGTTAATTGCTGAGGGGGCGGCCTCTTAGTGACTTTGTGCAGCAATAGTGTCCAGCAGCAAAAACCCTTCCTAATGCGGACAACCTGATTCGTAAGGTTCTGAAAGGTAATGATGAGTAGCAAAACTGATGCAAGGAATGGATGGAGATGTGGCGTCTAGTCTGATTTTTCAGGAGTCTCCCGATGCTTTGGGCCTTCCAAGTCTTGGCCGTCGGTTACCGTTAGTTGATTTCAAAGTGAGAAAGCCTCGGTGCTTTTGTGCTGAGGAGACATTCGCTCCCGCTGCTCACAACTGTTTTGTCCCGCAGCCATAACTAACAGGGTTGAGATGTACCAGCTCTATTGGCCACAACTGATACAACTTCTGCATCCTACAGGGACAAGTTTGCCTGGGACGTTAAACTCACTCAGAAGCCGGAGCTGCTGCCCATTATCTGTCCTGCTCATCTGGTTTATGTTGCGCTGTCAGCATCTACTGCTACAGAGGAAATGAAAGAAGTTCAGTCTTGCATCATTAGATTCAGGGCCATTTGCCAGCAGGCGAACAATTTGAAGGCCTTGTTTTACACAGAGCCAGACCAGTGCAGAGGCCCCCTGTTGTGCCACGTGGGGAGAGGAGCTGGTATTTTCCTGCCCGTCATATAAATAACGCCTCGACTGTGCTAATGCGTCTCCTAGATCATCCTGAGTTTGTTGGTTCTCAAGCAGAAACTCTGAAGAGACTGGCCACTAAGCAGAATGACTGCCAGATTCTGTGCACCAAGGTGATGTTCACTGTTGGAAGCTTGGAATCGCTGCGTGACACACAGAAAACACTGGCGTTTTCTCTGCCTACTGCCAAGACGTTTGCCAACACAGATGTTTAATGGATCCTGACAACCAAAATCTCAGCTGAATTGAGCACAAAAGCGGAAGGAGAAGCAGACAGCGAGAAAACCCAGCTGTTTCTGGAAATCCTTCTGACCCTGGAACACAAGAAAACCAAAAAAGCATTCAAAACCTTCCATACAATGCTCAGCGAGAACTGGGAGACGAGCGTGACCCGTAATCTGAACCCCAAGGTGCGGGGGGCCGAAGATTCTTTTTGGAACGTCCTCTGCCAGGTGTTTCACCCCCTTCTTCAAGGTGAATTTTGCAGCCGACTGCGGCCGTTCTGCCAGAGTGGTGCAACTATTTGCCACTAAAGATGAATTTTCAAATCGGAAAGGAGAATTTACTACTTACATAAACTTGCCTACCCCTGACAATGCAAAACTGGATGTGCTGGCTTTTTGGAACAGTCATCAAGACACACTTCCCAACTGCAGCAAAGAGGCACCGTGAGCTTTGAGTGTACCCCCTTATCTATTGAGGCAGAGTGTATAGTTTCAAAGATGGACTACCTCCAAGCCAGCATGAGGCTCAACCTGAGCGAGGATAGCTTGAAGAAAATTCCCTGAGCGTACGCAAACCAGGATTATGGAAAAACTACTAGCTCCGAGAGAGACAAAATATACCTCTGTACATTAAAAGAAAGTTCCCATTTGACTGTCATAAAATGCTTATCTTGCAAAATGTTTTCCTTCCCCTCCTTCCCCCCACCCCAATTTTTCACAGTTTTTAAATTTTATTTTTTTGATATTTATCCTGATTCCATGCCGGTTTGAAGCTTTGGAAAATAAACACTGAAAAATTCCCAAATTTTCTTCTTTACAGGTAAAAACGGGAAACACAGACCACTACTTCAAAGCAGGGTTATAGAGCCATAGGTTTTCCTTTGAACCGAACCGGAGTCCAGATAATCCCCCTTACAATTTCTAAGGGCTATTCACCTGGATGAAGGTCGCTCAGCGGCGTTTAACTTAAAGCTGGGGACATGGTCTAGGCTTCTCAGAGAGCAAGAATGGTGGGAATCCTGGCTACTATGCGGCCCATCTCAGCTTTGCCACGCGGGAAGAGACAAAATCTCCCCAAGCGCCAGTGGCTCCGGGGGTGTTAGCAGGGAAGCGTCATCCATTGCTTCCAGCATGGAGGACAATTGGCAGGTGCCATGGGGAGAAGCATTGTCAGACTCAGTGAAGGAAGAAGAAATAGCTATTCAGATGAAGCAGAAGAAGCAAGAGATAAAAGACCACCTTTTTATGGGAAAGCTGCTGATTGCAGAGCCGAGGAGCAAGGACATCATGGAGACACAGTAATGTGCACAAAGAAAGCTCTTCTCGGAAGCCTGCTGATAGATACCACCCAGTCACACAACAGCTGAAAGCAGACAGAGCATTTCACTGCTGACAACTCAGCACACCAAAACCACAAGGAGCACAGCTCCCAGGGGGAGAACACCCATTCTTTTCTTCACACCCAACAGAACAAGTTCAAAGCTAACCACTCAGACTGTGTTTCCTTCCCCTGCTCTTCTCAGGAAGAGCAAGACACTCTTCCACAGCAGAAAGCAGCTGCCACAGAACAGCACTCTCAGCCATTGTCATGCTCAGAAAGAAACACTACAGTTCCTCATCGTGGTTAGCAAGGCCAGGCTTTGACAACCACCCTTCTCCAGTCACCAACTAGAAAAATGATCCCTGAAAGCACAGCCTTAACCAACACCCTGCCGGACAGTCACTGACCATCCCGGCGCATCGTCCTCTAACTGGTGGGTGCTACAATTTGGCCTTGCCAAGAGAGAGAGCGCTACCAGAAGCCCCATGGGAACAGATCCTGGCTCTCAACTCTGCCCTCCACGGGCCCCTTCCCTAGGCTGCCTATCAAAGCAAAGATGCTCAAAGTAGCCATCCCCTGTCATTTGCATAAACTGAAGACACAGACAGGCCACTCAACCAATCTTCTCCCCGCTCCCTAAGACAACAATCTTCTAGCTGGCCAAGCCAAGAGCTCTCTTGAAACCACAGCCTATGCAGTTTTGGACACCCAGAGCACCTTTCTTTGGCACCAGAGACCAAACTGGAGAAGGTCAGCGGTGGGGAGCCGGGCTCTGCAACGAGGGCTGTTTCCTGAACCCCAGGGCCAGTCTCACCATTCTTCAGGGAGCGGGAGCATTGACATGCTATTTTATCAGACCACTCAATAGTTTTTTCAGGTCCTTATTTTTGGTAAACACTAACACTTTCTGCAATTGTGTCTTGAAGTACTGAGACTGAAGGAGTCTCGCAGTGTAAAACACAAAACACCCACATACGGTGGAGATTGGAGAAATCAAATCACGTTAATATCACGGTATGATCGGCCCTCAAGGAGACGCTGCCTGCCTATTTCTTTGCGTCCGTTTAGTGAAGCGCTGAATTTAATCGCTCGATCAATTACTCACTGATAAAGAAGGCAAGCTAAGAAGGTAAATGTTTGCTCAAAACCGCAGAACTATGCCTGAATACCAACAAGAAAGACAGTGCTTCGAACTTTTCAAGACAAGTAAAGACAGGAGCCAAGAGGATGCATTGTGCTGCAAGTACGGCAGCGTTGAGGTCAGCGCTCGCGATGACCGAAGAAAGGAGCATGTCAAAAGCAAGCAACACGAGAAGCTTAATGAAGAAAGTGAGCTTTGGGATAAACAGTCAATATGAGGAGCTTCAAGTGGGCTTTTAGCCAAAGTGAGCCCAGAGCACGAGCATGTCAATAACTTTGGGCATGCTCTTTGTTTCCTCGGACAGTCACCGTTAATTGCTGAGGGGGCGGCCTCTTAGTGACTTTGTGCAGCAATAGTGTCCAGCAGCAAAAACCCTTCCTAATGCGGACAACCTGATTCGTAAGGTTCTGAAAGGTAATGATGAGTAGCAAAACTGATGCAAGGAATGGATGGAGATGTGGCGTCTAGTCTGATTTTTCAGGAGTCTCCCGATGCTTTGGGCCTTCCAAGTCTTGGCCGTCGGTTACCGTTAGTTGATTTCAAAGTGAGAAAGCCTCGGTGCTTTTGTGCTGAGGAGACATTCGCTCCCGCTGCTCACAACTGTTTTGTCCCGCAGCCATAACTAACAGGGTTGAGATGTACCAGCTCTATTGGCCACAACTGATACAACTTCTGCATCCTACAGGGACAAGTTTGCCTGGGACGTTAAACTCACTCAGAAGCCGGAGCTGCTGCCCATTATCTGTCCTGCTCATCTGGTTTATGTTGCGCTGTCAGCATCTACTGCTACAGAGGAAATGAAAGAAGTTCAGTCTTGCATCATTAGATTCAGGGCCATTTGCCAGCAGGCGAACAATTTGAAGGCCTTGTTTTACACAGAGCCAGACCAGTGCAGAGGCCCCCTGTTGTGCCACGTGGGGAGAGGAGCTGGTATTTTCCTGCCCGTCATATAAATAACGCCTCGACTGTGCTAATGCGTCTCCTAGATCATCCTGAGTTTGTTGGTTCTCAAGCAGAAACTCTGAAGAGACTGGCCACTAAGCAGAATGACTGCCAGATTCTGTGCACCAAGGTGATGTTCACTGTTGGAAGCTTGGAATCGCTGCGTGACACACAGAAAACACTGGCGTTTTCTCTGCCTACTGCCAAGACGTTTGCCAGCACAGATGTTTAATGGATCCTGACAACCAAAATCTTAGCTGAATTGAGCACAAAAGCTGAAGGAGAAGCAGACAGCGAGAAAACCCATCTGTTTCTGGTATTCCTTCTGACCCTGGAACACAAGAAAACCAAAAAAGCATTCAAAACCTTCCATACAATGCTCAGCGAGAACTGGGAGACGAGCGTGACCCGTAATCTGAACCCCAAGGTGCGGGGGGCCGAAGATTCTTTTTGGAACGTCCTCTGCCAGGTGTTTCACCCCCTTCTTCAAGGTGAATTTTGCAGCCGACTGCGGCCGTTCTGCCAGAGTGGTGCAACTATTTGCCACTAAAGATGAATTTTCAAATCGAAAAGGAGAATTTACTACTTACATAAACTTGCCTACCCCTGACAATGCAAAACTGGATGTGCTGGCTTTTTGGAACAGTCATCAAGACACACTTCCCAACTGCAGCAAAGAGGCACCGTGAGCTTTGAGTGTACCCCTGTCATAAACAGATAGCTAAGGGTTAATGTCTCTTTCACCTGAAACACCTGACCAGAGAACCAATCAGGAAAACGGATTTTTTCAACTTTGGGTGGAGGGAATTGTGTGTCGAGGGTCTTTGTTTTCTGTCTGCCTGCTGTCTCTGAGCTTTGGAGAAGTAGCTCTGTTTTCTAATCTTCTCTTTCTAAGTGTAAGGACAAAGAGATCAGATAGTAAGTTATATGGTTTCTTTTCTTTGGTATTTGCATGAATATAAGTGCTGGAGTGCTTTGATTTGTATTCTTTTTGAATAAGGCTGTTTATTCAATATTCTTTTAAGAAATTGCCCTGTATTGTGTCATCTTAATACAGAGAGACTATTTGTATTTTTTCTTTCTTTTTTATATAAAGCTTTCTTTTAAGACCTGTTGAAGTTTTCTTTACTTCAGGGAAATTGAGTCTGTACTCACCAGGGAATTGGTGGGAGGAAGAAATCAGGGGGGAGATCTGTGTGTGTGTTGAATTGGCTAGCCTGATTTTGCATTCCCTCTGAGGGAATAGGAAAGTTCTTTTTGTTTCCAGGATTGGGAACAGAGAGGGGGATCACTCTGTGTAGTTTCACAGAGCTTGTGTCTGTGTATCTCTCCAGGAGCACCTGGAGGGGGGAAGGGAACAAGGATTATTTCCCTTTGTTGTGAGACTCAAGGGATTTGGGTCTTGGGGTCCCCAGGGAAGGTTTTTCAGGGGGACCAGAGTGCCCCAAAACACTCTAATTTTTTGGGTGGTGGCAGCAAGTACCAGGTCCAAGCTGGTAACTAAGCTTGGAGGTTTTCATGCTAACCCCCACATTTTGGACGCTAAGGTCCAAATCTGGGACTAAGGTTATAACATGGTGGCAGTGAGTGGGATATAGACAGAATCCAGAAGCCAGTAGGAATATTATATTTTTCTTTTCTCTGCTAAGGGCTTTTTAGCAGAGAGAAACAGTTTGGTTTTAAAAGGGAACCAGAGAGAATTTTTTTTTCTGCTCTCTCTGGCAGTTTGTGCCTTGCATGTTAAGCAAGAAGTCGTTAAGGGCTATCACGAGTCTTTTGTCACACAATAGCACTCCCATTGAAAGTCATACCAGCACTATATGCATGCAAATAAAGTGGTTTTTCAGGTTTACTTAACATTGAAGATTAGCTAAAGGCACTGTTGCTAGGCAGACTTCAGGAGGCAACAGAGCCTGCAGTTCAAAAGAGAAACACCGGAGGGCACCCCAACACAAGAAAACAGGTACCATGTCTACCAGGACAAAAATGGGAGCCGAAGCCCAATTCAAAGAAGCTGAACACAGGCGAGAGATGGAAAAACACAAACAGGAACTAGAAATAAAACAAAAAGAGATGGAGATAAAAGAAAAGGAAGAAAACATGAAACTGGCAGCCTTCCAAAGAGAACAGGCAGCCCAAGAGGCAGCACACAAAAGAAAACTAGAAGAAGAAGAGGTGGCCTACCGAAGGAAACAAGCAGAAGATGAGTTGGCCCACAGAAGGAAGCAAGAAGAAGAAGAGGCGGGCCACCGCCGAGACATGGAAAAACACCAAAAAGAAATGGAAAAACAACAAAAACAAATGGAAAAAGAAAATGAAGAGAAGGAAAAACAGAGAAAACATGAACTGGACTTGGCAAAAGCTGGGCTGCATGTGCCAGCCAACCCTAACAACTCGGCGCCAATTATTGCTCCACAGCACAGGAAATTTCCCACCTACAAGGCAGGTGATGACACCGAGGCCTTCTTGGAAAATTTTGAAAGAGCCTGTCTTGGGTACAGCATCCCCGAAGACCAGTACATGGTAGAATTAAGGCCACAACTCAGTGGACCTTTAGCAGAGGTGGCAGCTGAAATGCCTAAGCACCAAATGAATGACTATAAACTTTTTCAAACCAAGGCCAGATACAGGATGGGGATAACCCCAGATCATGCCCGTCGGCGCTTCAGAACCCAAAAGTGGAAACCAGAGGTGTCATTTCCCAAACACGCCTACTACATTGCAAAAAACTATGAGGCCTGGCTAACAGGAAACAACATTCAAACCTTGGAAGAACTGAACCTCCTCATACAAATGGAGCAGTTCTTGGATGGTGTTCCTGAAGACATCACACGGTACATACAAGATAGAAATCCCAAAGATATCGCTGAGGCTGGGGAGATTGGAGCCAAATGGATGGAACTGGCAGAAAGCAAGAAAGCTACTGTCAAGGGGAACGATTACCCCAGGGGGCACACAGACCATAAACCCTACAACCGAGGACAGCCAAAGACCCCACATACCACCCAAGTAAAGCCACAGATACCCTACCCTTCAACCTCACCAGTCTCCAGTAACTCACCTCGGCCCAGTGACCCATCAGATGGAAGATGCTTTAAGTGTAATGAACTGGGACATATCAAGGCCAACTGTCCAAAGAACACCATGCGAGTGCAATTCATTACACCACCATCACACCAAAGATCCCCAGGCCCGGATGCCTCTCAAATACCCGTGGAGCGAAGGGAAAATTTGAGAGTGGGCGGAAAGAAGGTTACTGCGTGGAGAGACACGGGGGCACAAGTGTCAGCTATCCACCAATCCTTCGTTGACCCCAAATTCATCAACCCAAAGGCCAAAGTTACAATTTACCCCTTCATGTCACAAGCTGTAGACTTGCCTACAGCTGAACTGCCTGTCCAGTACAAAGGCTGGTCAGGAATGTGGACTTTTGCCGTATATGACAATTATCCTATCCCCATGCTACTGGGGGAAGACTTGGCCAACCAGGTGAGGCGGGCCAAGAGAGTGGGAATGGTTACCCGTAGCCAAACCAGGCAAGCTTCCAGACCCATTCCTGTTCCTGAGCCGTCCACAGAGGCCCCGTCTGTGTTACCAGAGACCCAGACAGAGGTAGTGGACCCGGATTCCATGCCTACCACTGAAACAGCCACAGCATCTCCAGTCCCAGGCCCGGAACTGGAACAGCAACCAACACCAGCAAGTGCAACCACATCTTCAAACTCAACGCCAGAGGGCGCCAGCGAGCCACCACTGGCAGAAGCAACAGACAGCCATACCCAACAGGCTCAGCCAGAGCCTGAAATACCCTCAGGTGCACCAGCGGAGAGCGGTTCACCAGCAACGGAAACAACCCCATCACCTACATCGCTTCCAGAAGGACCAAGCCCAAGTCCCCAGTCTGAGGAAGAACTGGTGACCCCAGCCTCAAGGGAACAGTTCCAGGCTGAGCAGGAAGCAGATGACAGCCTTCAGAAAGCTTGGGTGGCGGCACGGAGCACCCCACCGCCTCTCAGCTCTTCTAATTGATCCCGGTTTGTTATAGACCAAGGACTTTTATACAAGGAAATTCTTTCTGGTGGACACCGGGAAGAATGGCAGCCGCAAAAACAGTTGGTGGTTCCAACTAAGTACCGGGGGAAGCTCTTAAGCTTAGCCCATGATCATCCCAGTGGCCATGCTGGGGTGAACAGAACCAAGGACCGGTTGGGGAAGTCCTTCCACTGGGAGGGGATGGGCAAGGACGTTGCCAAGTATGTCCGGTCTTGTGAGGTATGCCAAAGAGTGGGTAAGCCTCAAGACCAGGTCAAGGCCCCTCTCCAGCCACTCCCCATAATTGAGGTCCCATTTCAGCGAGTAGCTGTGGATATTCTGGGCCCTTTCCCAAAAAAGACGCCCAGAGGAAAACAGTACGTACTGACTTTAGTGGACTTTGCTACCCGATGGCCAGAAGCAGTAGCTCTAGGCAACACCCGAGCTAACACTGTGTGCCTGGCCCTAACAGACATCTTTGCCAGGGTAGGTTGGCCCTCTGACATCCTTACAGATTCAGGGTCTAATTTCCTGGCAGGGACCATGGAAAAACTGTGGGAAACTCATGGGGTGAATCACTTGGTTGCCACCCCGTACCACCATCAAACCAATGGCCTGGTGGAAAGGTTCAATGGAACTTTGGGGGCCATGATACGAAAATTCATCAACGAATTCTCCAATAATTGGGACCTAGTGTTGCAGCAGTTGCTGTTTGCCTACAGGGCTGTACCACATCCCAGTTTAGGGTTTTCACCATTTGAACTTGTGTATGGTCACGAGGTTAAGGGGCCATTACAGTTGGTGAAGCAGCAATGGGAGGGGTTTACGCCTTCTCCAGGAACTAACATTCTGGACTTTGTAAGCAACCTACAAAACACCCTCCAACACTCTTTAGCCCTTGCTAGAGAGAACCTAAAAGATGCTCAGGAAGAGCAAAAGGCCTGGTATGACAGACATGCCAGAGAACGTTCTTTCAGGGTAGGAGACCAGGTTATGGTCTTGAAGGCGCAACAGGCCCATAAGATGGAAGCATCATGGGAAGGGCCATTCACGGTCCAAGAGCGCCTGGGAGCTGTAAACTACCTCATAGCATTTCCCAATTCCTCACTAAAGCCTAAAGTGTACCATGTTAATTCTCTCAAGCCTTTCTATTCCAGAGACTTACAGGTTTGTCAGTTTACGGTCCAGGGAGATGATGCTGAGTGGCCTGATGGTGTCTACTACGACGGAAAAAAAGACGGTGGCGTGGAAGAGGTGAACCTCTCAACCACCCTGGAACGTCTGCAGCGGCGACAAATCAAGGAGCTGTGCACTAGCTTCGCCCCATTGTTCTCAGCCACCCCAGGACGGACTGAACGGGCATACCACTCCATTGATACAGGTAATGCTCACCCAATCAGAACCACACCCTACCGGGTGTCTCCTCATGCCAAAGCTGCTATAGAACGGGAGATCCAGAACATGCTACAGATGGGTATAATCCGCCCATCTACCAGTGCATGGGCATCTCCAGTGGTTCTGGTACCCAAACCAGATGGGGAAATACGCTTTTGCGTGGACTACCGTAAGCTAAATGCGGTAACTCGTCCGGACAACTATCCAATGCCACGCACTGATGAGCTATTGGAGAAGTTGGGACGTGCCCAGTTCATCTCTACAATAGACTTAACCAAGGGGTACTGGCAAGTACCGCTAGATGAACCTGCCAAGGAGAGGTCAGCATTCGTCACCCATGCGGGGGTGTATGAATTCAATGTCCTTCCTTTCGGCCTTCGAAATGCACCCGCCACCTTCCAGAGGCTGGTAGATGGTCTACTAGCTGGACTGGGAGAATTTGCAGTTGCCTACCTCGATGATGTGGCCATTTTTTCAGACTCCTGGCCCGAACACCTACTACACCTGGAAAAGGTCTTTGAGCGCATCAGGCAGGCAGGACTAACTGTTAAGGCCAAAAAGTGTCAAATAGGCCAAAACAGAGTGACTTACCTGGGGCACCAGGTGGGTCGAGGAACCATAAACCCCCTACAGGCCAAGGTGGATGCTATCCAAAAGTGGCCTGTCCCACGATCCAAGAAGCAGGTCCAATCCTTCTTAGGCTTGGCTGGATACTACAGGCGATTTGTACCACACTACAGCCAAATCGCTGCCCCATTGACCGACCTGACCAAAAAGACCCAGCCAAATGCCGTTAAGTGGACTAATGAGTGTCAAAAGGCCTTTACCCAGCTTAAGGCGATGCTCATGTCTGACCCTGTGCTCAGGGCCCCGGACTTTGACAAGCCATTCCTAGTAACCACAGATGCATCTGAGCGTGGTATAGGAGCAGTGCTCATGCAGGAAGCAACAGATCACAACTTCCATCCTGTCGTGTTTCTCAGCAAGAAACTGTCTGAGAGGGAAAGTCACTGGTCAGTCAGTGAAAAGGAATGCTATGCCATTGTGTACGCCCTGGAAAAGCTACGCCCATATGTTTGGGGACGGCGGTTCAAACTACAAACTGACCATGCTGCACTAAAGTGGCTTCATACTGCCAAGGGGAACAACAAGAAACTTCTTCGTTGGAGTTTAGCTCTCCAAGATTTTGATTTTGAAATTCAACACATCACAGGAGCTTCTAACAAAGTTGCTGATGCACTCTCCCGTGAGAGTTTCCCAGAATCCAGTAGTTAAAAAGTGTTCTTAAAATGTAAAAGTCTGTTAGTTATATACTTAGTAGTATATGTAAAGGTGCATGTGTTGTATTAATCTGTTTATTTTCAAGTTCTAGAAGGAAATTGCCGCCAGTGAGCTTCCCCACTGTCTGCAATTTGGGGGGAAATAGGGAATAGGAAAGTTCTTTTTGTTTCCAGGATTGGGAACAGAGAGGGGGATCACTCTGTGTAGTTTCACAGAGCTTGTGTCTGTGTATCTCTCCAGGAGCACCTGGAGGGGGGAAGGGAAAAAGGATTATTTCCCTTTGTTGTGAGACTCAAGGGATTTGGGTCTTGGGGTCCCCAGGGAAGGTTTTTCAGGGGGACCAGAGTGCCCCAAAACACTCTAATTTTTTGGGTGGTGGCAGCAAGTACCAGGTCCAAGCTGGTAACTAAGCTTGGAGGTTTTCATGCTAACCCCCACATTTTGGACGCTAAGGTCCAAATCTGGGACTAAGGTTATAACAACCCCCTTATCTATTGAGGCAGAGTGTATAGTTTCAAAGATGGACTACCTCCAAGCCAGCATGAGGCTCAACCTGAGCGAGGATAGCTTGAAGAAAATTCCCTGAGCGTACGCAAACCAGGATTATGGAAAAACTACTAGCTCCGAGAGAGACAAAATATACCTCTGTACATTAAAAAAAGTTCCCATTTGACGGTCATAAAATGCTTATCTTGCAAAATATTTTCCTTCCCCTCCTTCCCCCCACCCCAATTTTTCACAGTTTTTAAATTTTATTTTTTTGATATTTATCCTGATTCCATGCCAGTTTGAAGCTTTGGAAAATAAACACTGAAAAATTCCCAGATTTTCTTTTTTACAGGTAAAAACGGGAAACACAGACCACTACTTGAAAGCAGGGTTATAGAGCCATAGGTTTTCCTTTGAACCGAACCGGAGTCCAGATAATCCCCCTTACAATTTCTAAGGGCTATTCACCTGGATGAAGGTCGCTCAGCGGCGTTTAACTTAAAGCTGGGGACATGGTCTAGGCTTCTCAGAGAGCAAGAATGGTGGGAATCCTGGCTACTATGCGGCCCATCTCAGCTTTGCCACGCGGGAAGAGACAAAATCTCCCCAAGCGCCAGTGGCTCCGGGGGTGTTAGCAGGGAAGCGTCATCCATTGCTTCCAGCATGGAGGACAATTGGCAGGTGCCATGGGGAGAAGCATTGTCAGACTCAGTGAAGGAAGAAGAAATAGCTATTCAGATGAAGCAGAAGAAGCAAGAGATAAAAGACCACCTTTTTATGGGAAACCTGCTGATTGCAGAGCCGAGGAGCAAGGACATCATGGAGACACAGTAATGTGCACAAAGAAAGCTCTTCTCAGAAGCCTGCTGATAGATACCACCCAGTCACACAACAGCTGAAAGCAGACAGAGCATTTCACTGCTGACAACTCAGCACACCAAAACCACAAGGAGCACAGCTCCCAAGGGGAGAACACCCATTCTTTTCTTCACACCCAACAGAACAAGTTCAAAGCTAACCACTCAGACTGTGTTTCCTTCCCCTGCTCTTCTCAGGAAGAGCAAGACACTCTTCCACAGCAGAAAGCAGCTGCCACAGAACAGCACTCTCAGCCATTGTCATGCTCAGAAAGAAACACTACAGTTCCTCATCGTGGTTAGCAAGGCCAGGCTTTGACAACCACCCTTCTCCAGTCACCAACTAGAAAAATGATCCCTGAAAGCACAGCCTTAACCAACACCCTGCCGGACAGTCACTGACCATCCCGGCGCATCGTCCTCTAACTGGTGGGTGCTACAATTTGGCCTTGCCAAGAGAGAGAGCGCTACCAGAAGCCCCATGGGAACAGATCCTGGCTCTCAACTCTGCCCTCCACGGGCCCCTTCCCTAGGCTGCCTATCAAAGCAAAGATGCTCAAAGTAGCCATCCCCTGTCATTTGCATAAACTGAAGACACAGACAGGCCACTCAACCAATCTTCTCCCCGCTCCCTAAGACAACAATCTTCTAGCTGGCCAAGCCAAGAGCTCTCTTGAAACCACAGCCTATGCAGTTTTGGACACCCAGAGCACCTTTCTTTGGCACCAGAGACCAAACTGGAGAAGGTCAGCGGTGGGGAGCCGGGCTCTGCAACGAGGGCTGTTTCCTGAACCCCAGGGCCAGTCTCACCATTCTTCAGGGAGCGGGAGCATTGACATGCTATTTTATCAGACCACTCAATAGTTTTTTCAGGTCCTTATTTTTGGTAAGCACTAACACTTTCTGCAATTGTGTCTTGAAGTACTGAGACTGAAGGAGTCTCGCAGTGTAAAACACAAAACACCCACATACGGTGGAGATTGGAGAAATCAAATCACGTTAATATCACGGTATGATCGGCCCTCAAGGAGACGCTGCCTGCCTATTTCTTTGCGTCCGTTTAGTGAAGCGCTGAATTTAATCGCTCGATCAATTACTCACTGATAAAGAAGGCAAGCTAAGAAGGTAAATGTTTGCTCAAAACCGCAGAACTATGCCTGAATACCAACAAGAAAGACAGTGCTTCGAACTTTTCAAGACAAGTAAAGACAGGAGCCAAGAGGATGCATTGTGCTGCAAGTACGGCAGCGTTGAGGTCAGCGCTCGCGATGACCGAAGAAAGGAGCATGTCAAAAGCAAGCAACACGAGAAGCTTAATGAAGAAAGTGAGCTTTGGGATAAACAGTCAATATGAGGAGCTTCAAGTGGGCTTTTAGCCAAAGAGAGCCCAGAGCACGAGCATGTCAATAACTTTGGGCATGCTCTTTGTTTCCTCGGACAGTCACCGTTAATTGCTGAGGGGGCGGCCTCTTAGTGACTTTGTGCAGCAATAGTGTCCAGCAGCAAAAACCCTTCCTAATGCGGACAACCTGATTCGTAAGGTTCTGAAAGGTAATGATGAGTAGCAAAACTGATGCAAGGAATGGATGGAGATGTGGCGTCTAGTCTGATTTTTCAGGAGTCTCCCGATGCTTTGGGCCTTCCAAGTCTTGGCCGTCGGTTACCGTTAGTTGATTTCAAAGTGAGAAAGCCTCGGTGCTTTTGTGCTGAGGAGACATTCGCTCCCGCTGCTCACAACTGTTTTGTCCCGCAGCCATAACTAACAGGGTTG
Source organism: Gopherus evgoodei (assembly GCF_007399415.2). NCBI lineage: Eukaryota > Metazoa > Chordata > Testudines > Testudinidae > Gopherus > Gopherus evgoodei. The sequence goes on along the minus strand of NC_044323.1, from coordinate 276,599,154 downwards.
AGATGTACCAGCTCTATTGGCCACAACTGATACAACTTCTGCATCCTACAGGGACAAGTTTGCCTGGGACGTTAAACTCACTCAGAAGCCGGAGCTGCTGCCCATTATCTGTCCTGCTCATCTGGTTTATGTTGCGCTGTCAGCATCTACTGCTACAGAGGAAATGAAAGAAGTTCAGTCTTGCATCATTAGATTCAGGGCCATTTGCCAGCAGGCGAACAATTTGAAGGCCTTGTTTTACACAGAGCCAGACCAGTGCAGAGGCCCCCTGTTGTGCCACGTGGGGAGAGGAGCTGGTATTTTCCTGCCCGTCATATAAATAACGCCTCGACTGTGCTAATGCGTCTCCTAGATCATCCTGAGTTTGTTGGTTCTCAAGCAGAAACTCTGAAGAGACTGGCCACTAAGCAGAATGACTGCCAGATTCTGTGCACCAAGGTGATGTTCACTGTTGCAAGCTTGGAATCGCTGCGTGACACACAGAAAACACTGGCGTTTTCTCTGCCTACTGCCAAGACGTTTGCCAACACAGATGTTTAATGGATCCTGACAACCAAAATCTCAGCTGAATTGAGCACAAAAGCGGAAGGAGAAGCAGACAGCGAGAAAACCCAGCTGTTTCTGGAAATCCTTCTGACCCTGGAACACAAGAAAACCAAAAAAGCATTCAAAACCTTCCATACAATGCTCAGCGAGAACTGGGAGACGAGCGTGACCCGTAATCTGAACCCCAAGGTGCGGGGGGCCGAAGATTCTTTTTGGAACGTCCTCTGCCAGGTGTTTCACCCCCTTCTTCAAGGTGAATTTTGCAGCCGACTGCGGCCGTTCTGCCAGAGTGGTGCAACTATTTGCCACTAAAGATGAATTTTCAAATCGGAAAGGAGAATTTACTACTTACATAAACTTGCCTACCCCTGACAATGCAAAACTGGATGTGCTGGCTTTTTGGAACAGTCATCAAGACACACTTCCCAACTGCAGCAAAGAGGCACCGTGAGCTTTGAGTGTACCCCCTTATCTATTGAGGCAGAGTGTATAGTTTCAAAGATGGACTACCTCCAAGCCAGCATGAGGCTCAACCTGAGCGAGGATAGCTTGAAGAAAATTCCCTGAGCGTACGCAAACCAGGATTATGGAAAAACTACTAGCTCCGAGAGAGACAAAATATACCTCTGTACATTAAAAGAAAGTTCCCATTTGACTGTCATAAAATGCTTATCTTGCAAAATGTTTTCCTTCCCCTCCTTCCCCCCACCCCAATTTTTCACAGTTTTTAAATTTTTTTTTTGATATTTATCCTGATTCCATGCCGGTTTGAAGCTTTGGAAAATAAACACTGAAAAATTCCCAGATTTTCTTCTTTACAGGTAAAAACGGGAAACACAGACCACTACTTCAAAGCAGGGTTATAGAGCCATAGGTTTTCCTTTGAACCGAACCGGAGTCCAGATAATCCCCCTTACAATTTCTAAGGGCTATTCACCTGGATGAAGGTCGCTCAGCGGCGTTTAACTTAAAGCTGGGGACATGGTCTAGGCTTCTCAGAGAGCAAGAATGGTGGGAATCCTGGCTACTATGCGGCCCATCTCAGCTTTGCCACGCGGGAAGAGACAAAATCTCCCCAAGCGCCAGTGGCTCCGGGGGTGTTAGCAGGGAAGCGTCATCCATTGCTTCCAGCATGGAGGACAATTGGCAGGTGCCATGGGGAGAAGCATTGTCAGACTCAGTGAAGGAAGAAGAAATAGCTATTCAGATGAAGCAGAAGAAGCAAGAGATAAAAGACCACCTTTTTATGGGAAACCTGCTGATTGCAGAGCCGAGGAGCAAGGACATCATGGAGACACAGTAATGTGCACAAAGAAAGCTCTTCTCGGAAGCCTGCTGATAGATACCACCCAGTCACACAACAGCTGAAAGCAGACAGAGCATTTCACTGCTGACAACTCAGCACACCAAAACCACAAGGAGCACAGCTCCCAGGGGGAGAACACCCATTCTTTTCTTCACACCCAACAGAACAAGTTCAAAGCTAACCACTCAGACTGTGTTTCCTTCCCCTGCTCTTCTCAGGAAGAGCAAGACACTCTTCCACAGCAGAAAGCAGCTGCCACAGAACAGCACTCTCAGCCATTGTCATGCTCAGAAAGAAACACTACAGTTCCTCATCGTGGTTAGCAAGGCCAGGCTTTGACAACCACCCTTCTCCAGTCACCAACTAGAAAAATGATCCCTGAAAGCACAGCCTTAACCAACACCCTGCCGGACAGTCACTGACCATCCCGGCGCATCGTCCTCTAACTGGTGGGTGCTACAATTTGGCCTTGCCAAGAGAGAGAGCGCTACCAGAAGCCCCATGGGAACAGATCCTGGCTCTCAACTCTGCCCTCCACGGGCCCCTTCCCTAGGCTGCCTATCAAAGCAAAGATGCTCAAAGTAGCCATCCCCTGTCATTTGCATAAACTGAAGACACAGACAGGCCACTCAACCAATCTTCTCCCCGCTCCCTAAGACAACAATCTTCTAGCTGGCCAAGCCAAGAGCTCTCTTGAAACCACAGCCTATGCAGTTTTGGACACCCAGAGCACCTTTCTTTGGCACCAGAGACCAAACTGGAGAAGGTCAGCGGTGGGGAGCCGGGCTCTGCAACGAGGGCTGTTTCCTGAACCCCAGGGCCAGTCTCACCATTCTTCAGGGAGCGGGAGCATTGACATGCTATTTTATCAGACCACTCAATAGTTTTTTCAGGTCCTTATTTTTGGTAAGCACTAACACTTTCTGCAATTGTGTCTTGAAGTACTGAGACTGAAGGAGTCTCGCAGTGTAAAACACAAAACACCCACATACGGTGGAGATTGGAGAAATCAAATCACGTTAATATCACGGTATGATCGGCCCTCAAGGAGACGCTGCCTGCCTATTTCTTTGCGTCCGTTTAGTGAAGCGCTGAATTTAATCGCTCGATCAATTACTCACTGATAAAGAAGGCAAGCTAAGAAGGTAAATGTTTGCTCAAAACCGCAGAACTATGCCTGAATACCAACAAGAAAGACAGTGCTTCGAACTTTTCAAGACAAGTAAAGACAGGAGCCAAGAGGATGCATTGTGCTGCAAGTACGGCAGCGTTGAGGTCAGCGCTCGCGATGACCGAAGAAAGGAGCATGTCAAAAGCAAGCAACACGAGAAGCTTAATGAAGAAAGTGAGCTTTGGGATAAACAGTCAATATGAGGAGCTTCAAGTGGGCTTTTAGCCAAAGAGAGCCCAGAGCACGAGCATGTCAATAACTTTGGGCATGCTCTTTCTTTCCTCGGACAGTCACCGTTAATTGCTGAGGGGGCGGCCTCTTAGTGACTTTGTGCAGCAATAGTGTCCAGCAGCAAAAACCCTTCCTAATGCGGACAACCTGATTCGTAAGGTTCTGAAAGGTAATGATGAGTAGCAAAACTGATGCAAGGAATGGATGGAGATGTGGCGTCTAGTCTGATTTTTCAGGAGTCTCCCGCCGATGCTTTGGGCCTTCCAAGTCTTGGCCGTCGGTTACCGTTAGTTGATTTCAAAGTGAGAAAGCCTCGGGGCTTTTGTGCTGAGGAGACATTCGCTCCCGCTGCTCACAACTGTTTTGTCCCGCAGCCATAACTAACAGGGTTGAGATGTACCAGCTCTATTGGCCACAACTGATACAACTTCTGCATCCTACAGGGACAAGTTTGCCTGGGACGTTAAACTCACTCAGAAGCCGGAGCTGCTGCCCATTATCTGTCCTGCTCATCTGGTTTATGTTGCGCTGTCAGCATCTACTGCTACAGAGGAAATGAAAGAAGTTCAGTCTTGCATCATTAGATTCAGGGCCATTTGCCAGCAGGCGAACAATTTGAAGGCCTTGTTTTACACAGAGCCAGACCAGTGCAGAGGCCCCCTGTTGTGCCACGTGGGGAGAGGAGCTGGTATTTTCCTGCCCGTCATATAAATAACGCCTCGACTGTGCTAATGCGTCTCCTAGATCATCCTGAGTTTGTTGGTTCTCAAGCAGAAACTCTGAAGAGACTGGCCACTAAGCAGAATGACTGCCAGATTCTGTGCACCAAGGTGATGTTCACTGTTGGAAGCTTGGAATCGCTGCGTGACACACAGAAAACACTGGCGTTTTCTCTGCCTACTGCCAAGACGTTTGCCAACACAGATGTTTAATGGATCCTGACAACCAAAATCTCAGCTGAATTGAGCACAAAAGCGGAAGGAGAAGCAGACAGCGAGAAAACCCAGCTGTTTCTGGAAATCCTTCTGACCCTGGAACACAAGAAAACCAAAAAAGCATTCAAAACCTTCCATACAATGCTCAGCGAGAACTGGGAGACGAGCGTGACCCGTAATCTGAACCCCAAGGTGCGGGGGGCCGAAGATTCTTTTTGGAACGTCCTCTGCCAGGTGTTTCACCCCCTTCTTCAAGGTGAATTTTGCAGCCGACTGCGGCCGTTCTGCCAGAGTGGTGCAACTATTTGCCACTAAAGATGAATTTTCAAATCGGAAAGGAGAATTTACTACTTACATAAACTTGCCTACCCCTGACAATGCAAAACTGGATGTGCTGGCTTTTTGGAACAGTCATCAAGACACACTTCCCAACTGCAGCAAAGAGGCACCGTGAGCTTTGAGTGTACCCCCTTATCTATTGAGGCAGAGTGTATAGTTTCAAAGATGGACTACCTCCAAGCCAGCATGAGGCTCAACCTGAGCGAGGATAGCTTGAAGAAAATTCCCTGAGCGTACGCAAACCAGGATTATGGAAAAATTACTACCTCCAAGAGAGATAAAGTATACCTCTGTACATTAAAAGAAAGTTCCCATTTGACTGTCATAAAATGCTTATCAAGCAAAATGTTTGCTTGTGTTTTCCTGCCATCATGTAAATAACACGTTGACTGTGCTAATGTGTCTCGTTGAGTGGGCCGTTGCAAGGATGTTTCGCGCCATATACAAAACTTCCACCTTGCGCCCTCCCCCACACCGCCTTGAGGCACTCCACCAGTGGCCCCCCCCTTGCACGGCAGCTCCCCTCCTCCTCCCTTAGGCACCCCCGACCCCGCAGCAGCTCTCCTCCTACCCTGTGGCGCCCCCTTGATCTGGACCAGAGAAGTAAGAAGAAGTGGTTTGGGGCAGAATCTCAGCAGCACACCGTTTCTGCCAGTGATGGTGTTGAACTCTGTCTTTGGAAGTTTTGACTATGAAGGCTTGTCGGAATGGCACTGTCAACAAGAAGAAGTAGCATATTTTAGAATAACATGGCGACTTTAAGAGAGGAGGAGGAAAGACATTAATTCTGGAATCTTACATCCCTATGTCCAGTTCTGATTTCTAAGACATCTTGGCAACCAGTCAACCTTCTGTAATGAATATCCTGAGCTTTTCTTTGGAGGATTTAGGCGATGTGTCTGTGACTTGGATTATAGTCTCAAAGTATGATTTTGTGAATGGAGAGAACAGCACTTTCTGATTTGCAATTCTCATTTGTAAGGATGAGATCAAATACATTTTTCTCCCCATCAAACCAACCTCTTAGTCTCTTGGCCTTAGGTATGGACTCTTTTCTCCCATGAAACAATCTCTCTCTAGTTGCCATTACAACAAGGGAGTTAGAGGCTGGATGAGAATAGAAGCACTCAGGACTTTGCACCGGAACATAGTTTCATTTGTCAGTACACTTCCCTGTTGGAAGTAAGGAAGCATGGGTATCCCACGATCTTTGCAGGTGTGACGGTGCCACCCATAAGGCTTTATAGAAATATGCTTTTGGATGTACATATATATATAACGTAACTAGAATGTGTTTTATGCTACATATGCCATGTAACATCTCTGTAAAGGTTATGATCTACTGAATCTATTAATCCTATTTGTATGCATGTATCATTTTTGTATTTGAAGTTATAAATATTGGCTACATACTTGTTTGATTCTACGTAGGCTGTAGTGAAGCAGTTGGTCAGCTTCCTGAGAAAATACTATTCTTTCTCAATCAAGAAACACTTAGCCCAACAATGAGCTTGAAGACACCAATCCACATCTAGGCTTTCCTAGGAATGTGGCTTGGCTGGTAAGGAACTCAGTCATGTGTGGACATGTGACTTGCCCAGGTGACTCCAAAACTCCATTTTGTAGCTGGACTTTGCATAAGAGAGAGAAGGGGATCTCCACCCACAAGAGAAAGTCTATTTAAGCATATGAGAGACCCCTCCATTTTGTCTTCAGCTGGCTAAAAGAGAGAACCTCTCCACCCCCAAAGATACCTGAAGGAAACTGGAACAAAGGACAGTGACTGCAAGGGGTGTGAGTGATTGCTGGACCCAGACTAAAGGGAGATTACTCTGTAAAATGAAGCATTCTGGAACTGGTGAGGATCTTATCTGTATTCAGTTTCTTACTGTATTAGACATAATTTGCATGTTTTATTTTACTTAGTAGTTCTCTTTGTTCTGTCACTACTTGGAACCACTTAAATCCTACTTTCTGTATTTAATAAAAATCATTTTACTTATTAACTCAGAGTGTGTGTTAATGAGCAAACAGCCATGCATCTCTCTCTATGAGTGTTGTAGAGAGAGCATAATTTTACGAGTTTACCCTGTAGAAACTTACCCTGTATAAGCTTTATACAGGGTAAAACGGATTTATTTGGGGATTGGACCCCATTGGGAATTGGGCATCTGAGTGTTGAAGACAAGAACACTTCTGTGAGCTGCTTCAGGCAAGCCTACAGCTGTTAGGGGACGTGATTCCGACCTGGGTCTGAGTTTGCAGCAGGCTAGTGATTCTGGCTCAAACGTGATTCTGGGATGCATTAACAGACGTGTTGTAAACAAGACACAAGAAGTCATTCTTCCGCTTTACTCTGCACTGATTAGGCCTCAACTGGAGTATTGTGACCAGTTCTGGGCACCGCATTTCAAGAAAGATGTGGAGAAATTGGAGAGGGTCCAGAGAAGAGCAACAAGAATGATTAAAGGTCTTGAGAACATGACCTGTGAAGGAAGGCTGAAGGAATTGGGTTTGTTTAGTTTGGAAAAGAGAAGACTGAGAGGGGACATGATAGCAGTTTTCAGGTATCTAAAAGGGTGTCATCAGGAGGAGGGAGAAAACTTGTTCACTTTAGTCTCCAATGATAGAACAAAAAGCAATGGGCTTACACTGCAGCAAGGGAGCTTTAGGTTGGACATTAGGAAAAAGTTCCTAACTGTCAGGGTAGTTAAACACTGGAATAGATTGCCTAGGGAAGTTGTGGAATCTCCATCTCTGGAGATATTTAAGAGTAGGTTAGATAAATGTCTATCAGGGATGGTCTAGACAGTATTTGGTCCTGCCATGAGGGCAGGGGACTGGACTCGATGACCGCTCAAGGTCCCTTCCAGTCCTAGAGTCTGTAAGTCTATAAACCAGGCAGGGAACTGAAGTCCCAAACTGAAAGGGCAGGAAAGCAGGAGCAGAGGTGGTCTTGGCATATCTGGTGGCAGCTCCCAAGGTGGGTTCTGTGATCCAACCTGTCACAGTGGGTTCCAATAGTACTTCATTTATAGGGAGAGCTACCTTTTCTGGAGCCAAGGACGGCAGAAGGTCCATCAACTTGTGCGTATTTTCCTGCACAAACTCAGCCTGAATGCCCAAGATTGAAGCCATTTGCCTCAGAAGATCCTGATGTGATTTAAAATCCTCAGACCCCAGAGAAAGACTCTGATATGAGTTTCAGCCTGATACCCCTCAGGTGCTTTGGCAATTCTGAAAGGATATTGGTTAAACCTACAGGGTGAAAAATCCTGATCCTGTTGAAGGCAATGGCAAAACTTATATTGCCTTCAATGGGGCCAGGATTTCACCCAGGAAGTGGGATTTTCCAAAGTGCTCAGGAGAAGGAGGGGTAGGGCAATCTGGGTCCCTGGTGTCCCTTGATGGTGGATACCATGCTTAAAGGGGAGTTTCCTGTGTGCAGGTTTGAGTGTGGGTGGAGCTCATCCTTGTAATAAAACTTCCATTTACTTCAATGGGAGAAAAGTCAGGCCATGAGTGACTGCTTAAATTTAACACATAGCTTCAAAAAGGGGAGCTGCAAGTGCAGAGTTATGCCCTTTCTGTATCAAGTCAAAATTGCATGAAAAATTGAAATTACTCTTGGATTTTGAAATCTATATAAGACCTCTTCCACTTTTCTCATAGGATAGTTCTAGTATTTGATGATCTAACTCGAAACCTTTTATTTATATGAACCTTTATTATAGCAACTACATTGTTTAGCCTGAATTTGCTGAGCATCTAATATAACCATGAAAATAAGTTCAGCTTTTACTTTCAGGTGGCAGCAGGATGCTATGTGGTGCTTGTATTTTTAGTAGCACCCTGGAGTCTATGTCACTGTTATGTATTTTAAATAGATCCCAGTTCAACACCTCATCATGTTTGTTCAAAAATGTTTTGTATCTTGTTCTGTAGACAAATTAAATGTCCATTTAATCAAGTTACATTTGCAAGTTGCTCTTCAACACAAGCACACACAGGATTTACTGTTCCCCTATTACAAACTCTAATGAGTAGTATTTGTCCTTTGGTATCCGTCCTTAGATCCAGACTCAGAAAGGTACTTAAACACGTGTGTAACTTTAAGCATGTTAGTGGTCCCTGCTAAATCAGTGCCTTACAACATTCACTACCCAGAGAAAGTGACAAATCTGCAAATGAACAATAAGTATCATAACTTTATTTAAGTTAGTTAGCTGGGGGTGCATATTTGGCTCAGGATCTTTAGGCCCTGGTTTACAGGGGACTGATTGCAAAGAATATTTATATATAAAACATACATTAAGAATACATTAAACCAATCCATAATATTTCAAAAATTAGACTCTATAAATTATGAAAACACTTTAAATATAAATGCTGTAAACTTTGAATACCCTTACAGTGGCATTGTTTAATTTTTATATATAATGGGATTTGAAAATATTACTGCTTTCCCTTTGAGTAAAGTTATCAGTTATTAAAGTAGCAATGTTTAATTTCAATAGGGAATGAAGAGTGAAATTGGTTAGAAAAATATACCTATTTCTGTTTTCACTTGAAAAAAAAGTCATTTGAAATATTTATAAAATAAAGTATTAAAAGTCTCTCCATAAATATTTTTCAAAGTCCAACAGAAAAGTTGATTATGTTTATATACAGCTATGTAATCTGTTATTTTTTTTTAAAGATACATACTCAATTTTTTGTAAATTGTAGAGGAAAAAAGAGTGATCTGTCATTACTTTCCAACCTGTTGGCAGTGCTGATAAAAGGGTTTTTAGGTGAGCCAAAAGGAAAGAGCCATCCAGTATGACATAATACAGTCAAAAGAAAGGTAGGGCCAAAACAAAAAAAAAACAGCAGAGGAAAGGACATTATTAAAGGTAACATTGAGAGGAATACTGTCAGTAAAAGGCATTACATTTTTTTGGTCACGTGCAATAACTTGTAGAAGAAAAACAAAAACCAAGTATTAAAAAGGACACTTTTGAAGTCTCTTTCATGTGTTTTTAAATAATCTTTACTACTATTTTTAATATCCACTTGGAATAGGTCCTGGCTGATTTTTTTTTTTTTGGTGTGTACAACTTGTAGCTATACTTCTGTTAAATGGTCAGTATTTGTTAACTTCTGTTGCACAAGCAAAATGAAAGGTAAGTCTTTTAAATAAAGTGAGACGTGGAACTGGAAGAAGGCAGCTTGAATGAAATACAGAGTTGTTAAACAAATTGTGATCTGGTAACCCCTTGCATAAAGTAATTCTGGTGAAGAGAATGATTTTTTTAAATTAGCTACTTAATATAGGATGACATTTGCAACAGTAATGAAGTTTAAATATATGGTAATTTTTTAACCTGAAACCCCTTGACAGTGTCCTTTTAAGTATCAGTAGATTGCTATTTTAATTGCAACTGAAATAAAATAGAGGCAAAGACTTTTAATGAAATAAATGAAAAATTTCTTACAATATTTCACAGTAATAAAGAAAACAAACAATCCATGGAAACATTGAAGGATGCAGCAGCAAATGACTTAAACTGTTCACTCTGCATTTTATTAACATCATCAATATTATAGGTACATTCTATGCAATGGATAAAGTGAGGAAATTGCCCTCTACCAGAAGTGGCACTTTCCTACCATATGTTAACAGTTAATTATGGTCCTTGTAAACAGTTGTCATTTTTAAATTTACATGGTAAAGGAACATATATTTACATATGTACATATACCCACAAGAATAAAATTAAGCCAAAGCCTGAACAGGGGGTTGCACTTTAAACAGAGGTGAACATAATACAGTGTTGAACAGTACTTGTCCAAAAGACTGTAAAGGCTTGGTGAGTTTCACATAGTCTTCCTCCATTCAATTCCCTCTAATATTTAATAGACTATATACTTCATTTCAGAGCAAATAAGTGGAAATATTACAGAGCAAGCTCGGTAAAGTACAGCACCGCCACGGAAAAACGCTCGTGGCTTCATGATCCAGGACTCTGATTTAAAGCAAAAATAAACAGCATATAGCGCAACGGCAAAGAAGTGGCCAATCAGTACCATCGGTTTAGGAGATAAGCTGTACAGACAGAAGAGAAAACACATTAATAAAGAGAAATTTGAAGCACTATAGAATTTTCAGTCTTACATATTAATTTAATAGATTTTTCTTAGCACACTACTAACATCTGTTTGATCTAAACAATCCCAGCCCTGCTGTCTACAGTGGAAGAAGCTCGCATAACTTGGAGTTGCTGTGTGCTAAGTAATTCCTCCTACATCATTACCCTGATACACCATTGCCTCAGCTCCATTTCTGCTGCAGTCCTCATCCCTGCCTTTATCGTTTCCCGTCTGCAGTATTTCAACTCCCTTCCTGATAGCCTCCGTAGATCCAGCTCTCTTGACTCCACTGAGCAAGGAATGCAGCAGCCCTCTTTCTCATATGCTCAAAGAAGCATGGTCTATTGTTTTATCCATTTCAGGATACAGTTCAAAACTGTCCCATTTTTAAATACCATCCAGACTCGCACCAACCTTCTTCAAAGAACTTGCCTCTCTCTGCTCCCATCCCTGCTCCCTCCACTCATCTAGAACTGGCCTCTTCTGTAGCTTTACATAAACTCAGCGCTCTTGGTGAATGAATTGTGCCAGCTATCATCAAGTCTTCAACCATCCTGAACCTCTTTGTCTCACTGAAACTCTCATGCCCACGTATCTTACTTCCTCTCCAAACTGTTTTAGTGGAATCTTCTAACTGTTCAGCATTTTGGGATACTACTTTATATGAAAGGCATAAAACAAAATAAGGACCAATCCTAAAGAGGTTTGCTAGTGTGGACCCTTCTGCCCATGCAGTTGTCCACTCAGGGTCAGCAAGGGTCTGCATTAGTGGACCGCAATCCATTAACTATGCTCTATGCTAGTTTCTGATACAGTACAGTAGGTGTTTCGATATTTTATATAACTTACACAGATAGCAATCCAACTGGACCCGAGACACACTCTCCCCCAAGTTTGAAGTAATGGAAACATGCTCGCCTTAGTAGATGCAAGGAATCTAGAAAAGGAATTAAAAATATCTTCAGTAACTACTAAAACCACCTAAAACCAAATAAAGCTGTGATCCAAAGTCTACTGAAGTTAATGGGAGTCATTCATTGATTTCAATGGGCTTTGGATCGGGCCTTACTATTTTAGTAAAGAATAACCTTACAAAACACTTACTAGTCTGTGAGTACTACATTCAGGCACCACAAATATGTTTTTTAAACGGAATTCCTTATACCAATTGTCCCTGGGCTGTTTGCTGAGACATTATCAGCAAAATGTCAGCTCACACTAGACACCAGCACTACTCACAGTTTTGGAGGCATAGTCTAACACTGACAAGTATTTCTAAAATCTTTTGAAAATTATAAATGCAATATATGCTCATGCATGAAAATACACAGAGAGTGTACTTATTTAATAAGTTGCAATTAATTACAGAAGTTCTCTTAAATGTACTTACCATCTCTGGCAGCAAACAGTTCATAAAGGGCCTGAGCAAGAACATTCACTACAAAAGAATGAGATTTTTTTCTTGACCAGTAAAATGTTTTTTTTGCCTGTAAAGGTAAAAAAAAAAAAATCTTTATATGAGGGCACAGGAAGATACTCTTTTCTTTCTAAAAAGGTATAGGTATGACTTCCTTTTCAAAGTTATGCTGGTGCTACTGTATTATCTTCCTACAGATTTTGTACACTTTTTCTATTTAAAGGTCAAAATCTGTCTCAACTATAATACTGACATCAGCCTGTTTAAAAGCCAATTAGATGTCTTCTTCCCCCATTCTGCTGTAGCCATTAGGATAATAAAATCATGGAATTTTGATATGGAAGAGACCTGTTACATCATAAGGTCTATCCCCCTGCCAACCCCTATAATATCTCTTGAAATAGAGAAGAAACAGGAAGAATGTTCTAACTAATGGGGCTTTCATTATTTCCTTGGAAGACTATATCCTATAGCATACACACGTTTTTTTCAGATATTCATCCATTCCTCCCAGTTATACCCCACTTTCCCATTTAATAATTGCTCTCCATCCTGGGTATTTACCCCTCCAAATATTTGTAAATTCTTATTCTTCCCTCTTTTACACATTGATCTGCCAAACTAAACATTGTTTAACTGGCCACTCTAAAAATTTTGTACTGTTTTGAATGAGTCTACTATTTTAAATATAATTTCCCTCTTATAAACCTATTTCAAAGCCCATTGAAATCAATGGTGACTTTCAATTGACTTCAATAGGCTTTGGATTAGTCTTTATATAGGTATGGAATGTATAGCTTAAAATGGTAGACTCTTTCAAAACAGTAGAACTATGCCCACCACCACTTTTTGATTCTTTCCTCTAAAGGTACTCTTGCTGGACCTAATTTGTGTACATTTTTCTGAACTTAAAACAATATTTACTGTGCATAACAACAGTTTAGGAGCAAGTGAAGAAGAATATCACATTCAACTGATATTGAAGAGTGTATTTAGAGATGTAGGGCAAAAGTTTCAAAAGCAACTTTGAAAATCGATGGGATTTAAGCTGTGAAGTACCTGTCACTTTTGAAAAATATATCCATGAACGCTTTGAAAAATATACCCCTTATATAGTGGGGTAAGATCTTCTACAAGGGTGTGACTGTTAAAGCACACAAATGGATCTGTGTAGATTCTGCTGTTGTGGTTAACCATAGTGCTGCCTGAAATAGCACTATTTTAAAGCACAGGAGGGGTTCTTTAGTGTGCACCAATAGGGTCTAGAGACCAATTAATGTGCAACATCTTAGTGTGCTTTAGAAATCTCACTTCTGTAGAGCTCATTACCCCACCATATACACAAGCTCTTAGCTTGTGAGATCTGACTAGATCACAGCATGAAGTGGCACATAAAGGATGCTGGCAAAACCAATTATTAATCATGTTTATTGCAGCAGTGCCTAAAGACCAATCCCAAATGAGGCCTCATTGTGTGAGGCACTGTCCAAACACAGACAATCCCTGATCCAAGAAGCTTGCAATCTAAATAGACAAGACAAAAACAGGATGGGGAAATGGGATATAACACACAAGCAGAGCGAACAATGTGATGGCGGCAAACTTCAAGTTAATGCCACATTTGTTTGCAGTGGATTTGGTTAGAAGAGGAGAAGCTAAAAAATGGAAAACCTGAAGGGAGAGAAAATGCTGAAGGAAGAAGGGTGAAGGGCAAAGGAAAAGAGGGTAAGAGGGGCAGGCACAGAGCAATGCTGAGGTGAAGAGACTGAGGGAGGGGAAAGGGAAGGAATGGAGCAAATAGCCAATTACCACAGGACAGTAAAAGTCCAGTCAAACATTTTAGAAACTTCTCTAAGTGTCCAAAAGGTCCTCGATCTGGCTTCTTCTGCAACTGCTCCTACCAGCTACAGTCTCTGGCTGATTCCTCTCTGTAGTTTCTTCCCCACTCCCACCCAAATGCTACATAGCAAGAAGCAAGAGTGGGGAACAGAGGCACCACCTGGGTCTTAATTTCCTCAGAATGGATGAGGGAGTGTCTACCCTGCCTGGTTCTGAATTTAGATAGGGAGGGAGGGATGGCCCCAGCTGGGCCCCATTTTACCCCTCCTGCCATCCACAGCAGTTTAATGATTCACAAGAACATTGAAAAACAGCTTTCACTAGATGAGCAAAGAACTATTAATTGCTCCACCCCGAAGTTGGAAGAAATTTTAAGTAAGTGAAAGAAATTGCATAAACACAAGCCTAGGCATGTCCCAGAAATAGGGTTGCCAACAGTCCCTTATCAGAAGGGACATCCTTTATGTCTTCTCTATACAACAAGATCTGAAGTTGCTGAGTGCTGCAAAAAGCAGCAAGAAATACCTCAGGAAAATGTGGGTGAGTGCTGCTTATTTATGAATTATTATTGACGACAACAACATTAGAAGGGGTGGGGCAGATGCGCTATTTTTGAAATAGGTTGGCAACGCTACTCAGAAAGCACAATTATAATTCTAACATCAAAATAAATGTCTCACCTGAAGAACAGCAGAATCCTCATAAAGATCTGGAATATCTTGGAGCAAGCGTCTCCATATTTTAATATCATTCAAAACAACACTCATTCCTCCACCTGTCAGAGGGTGCCTCATGTTATATGCATCTCCCAAAAGAAGAACACCTAGGTGGGAGAAAAATGATAATGGCATAGAACACATGCCAAGTACCCCATTTTAGAAATCAAAACTTTTCTTTCTCTATCAATTTTGCTAAGCCTTAGCAAAGAAAGCATTGCAGTTTGAAAACTACATAGATTCCACACAGCAGCTTAAAATCACAGTGTAAAATGCATCTGAACAACTTAAAGCTTGGAAATGTTTTGTTTTTTTTAACAGACAGGTTATAAAAATTTCTTCATACTTTCCTTTAAAAAATAAGCCACCTTTGACAGATAACAAGCATGAAAAACCATCAGCCTGAAACTGACTTTAAAAAAGATACGTTTTAAAATAATGGTTTAAAATGGACCAACCAACAAGCTTAATTCTAGTGTCACTATCAATATGCTGTTTATAGGTGCCAAACACACACACAACTGTTTTTTAAAGTACCATTTTCACAAAAGATAAAACAAACTTGACTGGGAAAGTAGCACTGACAACAAACAAAAATATTTCTAAATTTGTTTAATGGTCATTAATCCTATACTTCTAAATATTTTTGTTCTTACTCTACCTGGTTTGTTAACAGGTGATGGAGGTAGGAAGCTTGCTGGCATGGTCCTCAAACGATCATTTTGAACTGCTATTAGGAATGGTTCCTTTAGGTGCTCTGCAGTAACAAATCTCTATTTAGTTACATTACTTATAAGAAGTCAAATAATTTGCACAGAACTACTCATAACCAGTTCTCAGAGATGTAACTCTTCAGAGTTACCTGTGTTACATATGGAAACTGAACAAACTACTGTTTGTTACTATGGTATCTATTAGTAACATAAAATTAGAGTCCAATGCTGCAAACTCTGCAATGGCTCAATCCTGCGAGATGCTGAATGCCCTCAATTGCAGCTGACTTTTATTGGGAGTAAAGGATGCTCAGCACCTCATAGGATCCGTACACTGGTATGAACATAAATTGGAGCTCATCATATATAAGGCTTGCAGCATCAGGCACTTAGTTTGCAGAGGGGAGGAAAACTGAAAAGAACAAACAATAATTCTGGCATTTTAATCAGAATGAGCACACTAAACATGTACATTTAGCTGTTGTTTTCAAATGACCTTACCAAGTTCCCATTATAAATCAGTGGCAAAACTCACAATAACTTTGGTAAAGCAGGATCTGGACCTAGAACAGTTACCATGGCAAAACATCAGTGAAACTCTAAGACAGGAAAAGAAAGGGCACAATAAGTTGCCTCCTTCAATATGGGCACTCAAAATAGTTTTCAAATCAGCCAAAAGAAGACTCATTTCAGAGAGACTGATAAAATTATTCCTGCTCTATCTTACCCAGCAGCAGCCTAAGCTGTCTCTAGATATATTTCATTTCTGCATATTTTAAGATTTCCCCAAGTATTTAAATGAGAAAACCACTTAAATCTGCACCCTTAATACATTTCAATTCCACGTTGAATGTAAGAACATAAGAACGGCCATACTGGGTCAGACCAAAGGTCCATCTAGCCCAGTATCCTGTCTTTCAACAGTGGGCAATGCCAGGTGCCCCAGAGACAATGTACAGAACAGGTAACCATCAAGTGATCCATCCCGTCGCCCATTCCCAGCTTCTGGCAAACAGAGGCTAGGAACACCATCCTTCCCATCCTGGCTAATAGCCATTGATGGACCTATCCCTCCATGAACTTATCTAGTTCTTTTTTGAACCCTGTTATAGTCTTGGCCTTCACAACACCCTCTGGCAAAGAGTTCCAAAAGTTGACTGTGCATTGTGTGGAAAAAATACTTCCTTTGGTTTGTTTTAAATCTGCTGCTTATTCATTTCAGTTGGTGATCTCTAGTTCTTGTGTTATGAGAAGGAGTAAATAACACTTTCTTATTTATTTTCTCCAGTCATGATTTTATAGACCTCTATCATAGCCCCCCATTAGTCGTCTCTTTTCCAAGCTGAAACATCACAGTCTTACTAATCTCTCCTCATATGGCATCCGCTCCATACTCCTAATAATTTTTGTTGGCCTTTTCTGAGCCTTTTCCAACTTCAATATATCTTTTTTGAGATGAGGCAACCACATCTGCACAAAGTATTTAAGGAGTGGGCATAACGTGGATTTATATAGAGGCAATATGGTATTTTCTGTCTTATTATCTATCCCTTTCTTAATGAAGCCAAATTTTTTACTCCCGCTGCACAGTGAGTGGATGTTTTCAGAGAATTATCCACAATGATTCCGAGATATCTTTCTTGAGTGATAACAGCTAATTTAGACCCCATCATTCTATATGTATAGTTGGGATTATGTTTTCCAATGTGCATTACTTTGCATTGATCAACATTGAATTTTATCTGCCATTTTGTTGCCCAGTCACCCAGTTTTGAGAGATCCTTTTGTAGCTCTTCGCAGTCTGCCTGGGACTTAACTATCTTGAGTAGTTTTGTATCATCTGCAAATTTTGCCACATCACTGTTTACCCCTTTTTCCAGATCATTTATGAATATGTTGAATAGGACTGGTCCCAGTACAGACCCCTGGGGGACACCACTATTTACCTCTCTCCATTTTGAAAACTGACCATTTATTCCTACCCTTTGTTTCCTATCTTTTAACCAGTTACCAATCCATGAAAGGTTCTTCCCTCTTATCCCATGACAACTTAATTTACATAAGAGCCTTTGGTGAGGGACCTTGTCAGAGGTTCTCTAAAAATCTAAATTCGCTGTATCCCCCTTGTCCACTGCTTGTTGACCCTCTCAAAGAATTCTAGTAGAGTGGTGAGACATGATTTCCCTTTACAAAAACCATGTTGACTCTTCCCCAGCAAATTTTCTTCATCTATGTGTCTGACAATTTTGTTCTTTACTATACTTTCAACCAGTTTGCCCGGTACTGAAGTCAGGCTTATTGGCCTGTAATTGCCGGGGTCACCTCTGGAGCCCTTTTTAAAAATTGGTGTCACATTAGCTATCCTCCAGTCAACCTCCAGCTGATTTAAATGATAGATTACAGACTACAGTTAAGTATAAGAGGGGTAGCCATGTTAGTCTGGATCTTGAAAAGCGACAAAGAGTCCTGTGGCACCTTATACACTAACAGACATACTGGAGTATAAGCTTTCATTGGTGAATACCTACTTCGTCAGCAATTTCACCAAAAACTCAAAAGGTAATAACAAAATGTTTTTAAGTACATCAGAAGCAGGAAGCCTGCTAAACAACTGGTGGGGCCTCTGGATGATTGAGATACAAAAGGAGCACTTAAAGATGATAAAGTCATTGCGGAGAAACTAAATTAATTCTTTGCTTCAGTCTTCATGGCTGAGGATGTTAGGGAGATTCCCAAACCTGAGTCGTCCTTTGTAGGTGACAAATCTGAGGAATTGTCACAGATCGAAGTGACATTAGACGAGGTTTTGGAATTATTTGATAAACTTAACAGTAACAAGTCACCGGGACCAGATGGCATTCACCCAAGAGTTCTGAAAAAACTCAAATGTGAAATTGCGGAACTATTAACTATGGTTTGTAACCTGTCCTTTAAATCAGCTTCTGTACCCAATGACTGGAAGACAGCAAATGTAACATCAGTATTTAAAAAGGGCTCTAGAGGTGATCCCAGCAATTACAGTCCGGTAAGCCTACATCGGTACTGGGCAAAATAGCTGAAATAATAATAAAGAATAAAATTATCAGACACATAGAAGAACATAAATTGTTGGGCAAAAGTCAACATGGTTTCTGTAAAGGGAAATCGTGTCTTACTAATCTATTAGAGTTCTCTGAAGGGGTCAACAAACATGTGGACAAGGGGGATCCAGTGGACATAGTGTACTTAGATTTCCAGAAAGCCTTTGACAAGGTCCCTCACCAAAGGCTCTTACATAAATTAAGTTGTCATGGGATAAGAGGGAAGATCCTTTCATGGATTGAGAACTGGTTAAAAGGCAGGGAACAAAGGGTGGGAATAAATGGTAAATTTTCAGAATGGAGATGGGTAACTAGTGGTGTTCCCCAAGGGTCAGTCCTAGGACCAATCCTATTTAAGAGTGGTAGCCGTGTTAGTCTGTATCGGCAAAAACAATGATGAGTCCTTGTGGCACCTTAGAGACTAACAAATTTATTTGAGCATAAGCTTTCATGGACTAGAACCCACTTCATCGGATGCATAAAGTGAAAAATACAGGAGCAGGTATAAATACATGAAGGGATGGGGGTTTGCTTTACCAAGTGTGAGGTCAGTCTAATGAGATAAATCAGTTAACAGCAGGATATCAAGGAAGGAAAAATAACTTTTGAAGTGGTAAGTATCAAACTTTATAACATCTGATTAGGCCTGAATAAACACTCGGAGTGGCTGGGTCATTACAAAACCTAAACTTAATTTCCCCAATACTAAATTTCTCCCTACTGTTACTCACAACCCTCTTGTCAACTGTCTGTAATGGGCCACTCTCTTACCACTTCAGAAGTTATTTTTCCTCCCTTGATATCCTGCTGTTAATTGATTTATCTCATTAGACTGACCTCACACTTGGTAAAGCAATACCCATCCTTTCATGTATTTATACCTGCTCCTGTATTTTTCACTTCATGCATCAGATGAAGTGGGTTCTAGTCCACGAAAGCTTATGCCCAAATAAATTTGTTAATCCTATTTAACTTATTCATAAATGATCTGGAGAAAGGGGGTAAACAGTGAGGTGGCAAAGTTTGCAGATGATACTAAACTGCTAAAGATAGTTAAGACCAAAGCAGACTGTGAAGAACTTCAAAAACATCTCAGAAAACTAAGTGACTGGGCAACAAAATGGCAAATGAAATTTAATGTGGATAAATGTAAAGTAATGCACATTGGAAAAAATAATCCCAACTATACATACAATCTGATGGGGGCTAATTTAGCTACAATTAATCAGGAAAGAGACCTTGGAGTCACTGTGGATAGTTCTCTGAAGACGTCAACGCAGTGCGCAGTGGCAGTCAAAAAAGCAAACAGGATGTTAGGAATCATTAAAAAAGGGATAGAGAATAAGATGAACAATATCTTATTGCCCTTATATAGATCCATGGTATGTCCACATCTTGAATACTGCGTACAGATGTGGTCTCTTCATCTCAAAAAAGATATATTGGCATTACAAAAGGTTCAGAGAAGGGCAACTAAAATGATCAGAGGTTTGAAACAGGTCCCATATGAGGAAAGATTAAAAAGGCTAGGACTTTTCAGCTTGGAAAAGAGGAGACTGGAGGGGCGGGGGGGATATGATAGAGGTATATAAAATCATGAGCCGTGTGGAGAAAGTGAGTAAGGAAAAGTTATTTACTCGTTCCCATAATTTAAGAACTAGAGGCCACCAAATAAAATTAATGGGCAGTAGGTTTAAAACAAATAAAAGGAAGTTCTTCTTCACACAGCGCACAGTCAACCTGTGGGACTCCTTGCCTGAGGAGGTTTTGAAAGCTAGGACTATATCAGAGTTTAAAAGAGAATTAGATAAATTCATGGAGGTTAAGTCCATTAATTGCTATTATCCAGGATGGGTAAGGAATGGTGTCTCTAGCCTCTGTTTGTCAGAGGATGGAGATGGATGGCAGGAGAGAGATCACTTGATCATTACCTCTTAGGTTCACTCCCTCTGGCATTGGCCACCATTGGCAGACAGGATATTGGGCTGGATGGATCTTTGGTCTGACCCAGTATGGCCATTTTTATGTTCTTATGTTGAGTTCCTTCAGAACTCTTGGGTGAATACCATCTGGCCCTGGTGACTTATTACTGTTTAGTTTATCAATTTGTTCCAAAACCACCTCTAATGTCATCTCAATCTGGGACAGTTCCTCAGTTTTGTCACCTAAAAAGAATGACTCAGATTTGGGAATCTCCATCACATCCTCAACCATGAAGACCGATGCAAAGAATTCGTTTAGTTTCTCCACAATGGCCTTATCATCCTTGAGTACTCCTTTAGCATCTCAGTCGTCCAGTGGCCCTATTGGTTGTTTAGCAGGCTTCCTGCTTCTGATGTACTTTAATTTTTTTTGCTATTACTTTTTGAGTCTTTGGCTAGCTGTTCTTCAAATTCTTATTTGGCCTTCTTAATTATATTTTTACATTTCATTTGCCAGAGTTTATGCTTCTTTCTATTTTCCTTATTAAGATTTAACTTCTACTTTTTAAAGGATGCATTTTTGCCTCTCACTGCTTCTTTTACTTTGTTGTTTAGCCATGGTGGCTCTTTTTTGGTTCTCTTACTATGTTTTTTAATTTGGGGTGTATATTTAAGTTGAGCCTCTATTATGGTGTCTTTTAAAAAAGTTTCCATGCAGCTTGCAGGGATTTCACTTTTGGTGCTGCACCTTTTAATTTCTGTTTAACTAATCTCCTCATTTTTGTGTAGTCCCCCTTTCTGAAATTAAATACTACAGTGTTGGGCCACTGTAGTGTTTCCCCACCACAGGGATGTTAAATTTAATTATATTATGGCCGCTATTACCAAGCAGTCCAGCTATATTCAGCTCTTGGGCCTGATAAAATCAAGAATGGCCTCTCCTTTTGTGTGTTCCAGGACTAGCTGCTCCAAGAAGCAGTCATTTAAGGTGTCAAGAAATTTTATCTCTGCATCCCTTCCTGAGGTGATATGTACCCAGTCAATATGCGGTTAGTTGAAATACCTCATTATTTTTGAGTTTTTTATTTCAATAGCCTCTCTAATCTCCCTGAACATTTCACAGTCGCTATCACCATCCTGGTCAGGTGGTGTGCAATATATCCTTACTGCTATATTCTTATTATTCAAGCATGGAATTACTACCCAAAGAGATTCTATGGTACAGTTTGGTTCATTTAAGATTTTTACTTCATTTGATTCTACACTTTCGTTTCACATATAGTGCCACTCTGCCACTGGCAGGACCAGTTCTGTCCTTCTGATACATTTTGTATCCTGGTATTACTGTGTCCCATTGATTATCCCCATTCCACCAAGTTTCCGTGATGCCTGTTACATCAATATCCTTATTTAATATGAGGCACTCTAGTTCATCTGTCTTATTATTTAGACTTTTAGCATTTGTATATAAGCACTTTAAAAACTTGTCACTTTTTAGCTGTCTGCCATTACATGATGTAATTGAATGTTGTGTTTACATATAGACACTGTATAATGGTTTATTACAGCAATTCCCAACTTTTTTGCCTGCATGACCCCATTTTAAGACTTACTTATTCCACCACTCCAGACAGCAACAAAATAATATGGGCTTGCAGCATGACCTCACCAGTACAGTGTTCTACAAAATGACATCTTCCATGCAGCATGGAAGACGGTTGGTTACTCACCTTTGTAACTGTTGTTCTTCGAGATGTGTTGCTCATATCCATTCCAATTAGGTGTGTGCGCGCAGCGTGCACGTCCGTCGGAAGATTTTTACCCTAGCAACACTCGGTGGGTCGGCTGGGTGCCCTGGCATGGTGCCGCTATGGCACCGAATATATACCCACTCCTCAGTTCCTTCTTGCCGGCTACTCCGACAGTGGGGAAGGAGGGCGGGTTTTGGAATGGATATGAGCAACACATCTTGAAGAACAACAGTTACAAAGGTGAGTAACCGTCTTTTCTTCTTCGAGTGCTTGCTCATATCCATTCCAATTAGGTGAATCCCAAGCCTTACCTAGGCGGTAGGGTCGGACTGAGATACTGCAGCGTGTAGAACCGCAGAGCCAAAGGCTGCGTCCTCTCTGGATTGTTGCACCAGCGCATAATGGGAAGTGAAGGTATGTACTGAAGACCATGTAGCTGCTCGACATATCTCCTGGATAGGTACTCGAGCTAGGAAGGCGGCCGATGAGGCCTGAGCCCTGGTAGAATGAGCAGTAATATGTCTCGGAGAGACATGAGCTAGATCATAGCAAGTACGGATGCACGCCGTTACTCATGACGAAATTCTCTGAGAAGAGATGGGTAGGCCTTTCATCCAATCTGCCACTGCCACAAAAAGTTGGGGCGTTTTGAGGAAGGGTCTCCTTCGGTCAAAGTAGAAGGCGAGCGCCCTACGGACGTTGAGGGAATGCAACTGCTGTTCTCTACAAGATGTATGCGGTTTGGAAAAGAAGACAGGGAGGAATATGTCCTGGTTGAGATGGAAGGCCGAGACTACTTTAGGGAGGAATGCTGGATGTGGATGTAACTGCACCTTGTCTTTGTGGGACACCATGTATGGTGGGTCCACCGTCAGAGCCCAAAGCTCAGAGACTCTCCTAGCCGCTGTGATGGCCACAAGGAAAGCTGTTTCCCATGACAAATACAGGAGAAAGCAGATCGCCAAGGGCTCGAATGGAGGAGTCATAAGTCTCGTCAGGACCAAGTTGAGGTCCCAGGAAGGGGCGAGGCGTCGTACTAGGGGGTATAGACGCTCCAAACCTTTGAGGAACCTCGAGACCATAGGGTGGGAGAAGACGGAGTAAGTACCTTCTCCGGGGTGGAAAGTAGAAATAGCTGCCAAGTGCACTTGCAATGAAGAGATAGCGAGGCCTTGCTGTTTAAGATACCAGAGGTAGTCCAGTATAGTGGGAATGGGAACCTCCGTTGGTGTTACATTTAGTGTTTGACACCAGCAAGAAAATTGCTTCCACTTGGCCAAGTACGTAGACCGGGTGGAAGGTTTCCTGCTATCCAGGAGTACCTCTTGCACTGGGGCAGAGCAACGTAACTCCGACTGGGTTAACCATGCAGGAGCCATGCTGTGAGATGGAGGGATTGCAGGTCCGGGTGGTGAAGCCTGCCGTGGTCCTGCGTTATAAGATCCTGATGCAGGGGCAGAGGGATCGGGTTGCCTATCGAGTGGTCCAGCAACGTGGTGTACCAGTGCTGTCGGGGCCACGCAGGGGCGATCAGGATCAGGCGAGCCCTGTCCCTGCGGAGCTTTAAAAGAACCCTGTGCACCAGTGGGAAGGGAGGAAAGGCGTACAGCAGCTGGTTCTTCCATGAGTTTAGGAAGGCATCTGATATCGAGCCCGGGGCTAGACCTTGGAAGGAGCAGAACTTCTGGCACTTCCTGTTGTCGCGGGAAGCGAAGCGGTCTATATGGGGAAAGCCCCACTTCCGGAAGATGGAATGCAGAACGTCCTGGTGAAGCGACCACTCGTGAGACTGAAAAAATCTGCTGAGATGGTCTGCCAGGGTGTTCCGGACACCCGGGAGGAACGATGCTACATGGTCTATCGAGTGGGCTATGCAAAATTCCCACAATTGGATTTCCTCCTGACAAAGGGGGGAGGATCGAGTCCCTTCCTGCTTGTTTATGTAGTGCATGGCTGTTGTGTTGTCAGTAAGCACTGAAACACAACAATCTTGCAGATGTAGGAACGTCTGGCATGCCAGGTGGACTGCTCTCAGCTCCCGGATGTTTATGTGTAACGCTAGCTCTTGAGATGACCAGAGGCCTTGCGTGTGACGATGGTCTAGATGAGCCCCCCAGCCGAGAGACGACACGTCTGTCGTTAGGGACACCGAGGGCTGCCTTGGATGGAACGGCAGTCCTGCACAAACCAGGGAGGGTGTTAGCCACCAGTTGAGGGAGTCTAAGATGCTCTGAGGAATGGTGACCACCATGTCTATGGTATCTCTGGCTGGACGGTACACTGAGGCGAGCCAGGTTTGAAGGGGGTGTATGTGTAGTTTTGCATGCTTGGTTACAAAGGTACATGCGGCCATGTGACCAAGGAGGCTCAGACAGGTGCGAGCCGAGGTTGTCGGAAAGGTTTGGAGGCTTTTTATAACAGAGACTAGTGGCATGCAGGCTTTTGCGAGTTTGGAGTCCAGAATGGCCCCAATGAATTCTATTCTTTGAGTGGGCACGAGAGTAGACTTCTCTAGATTGATCATCAGGCCCAGTCTCTCGAATAGGTCCGTGATGATGGCTACGTGCCGGGTACCTGGGCCTCGGAGGTCCCTCGAATAAGCCAGTCGTCTAGGTAAGGAAACACATGTATTCGCCGATGACGAAGGACGGCAGCCACTACCGCCATGCACTTTGTAAAGATGCGAGGGGCCGTAGAAGGGTTAGAAGGCCCTGGCCTTCAAACGGACCTATTCGAGAGACTGGGCCTGATGATCAATCTAGAGAAGTCTACTCTCGTGCCCACTCAAAGAATAGAATTCATTGGGGCCATTCTGGACTCCAAACTCGCAAAAGCCTGCATGCCGTAGAGAGGCCAAATGGAAGGACCGCAAATTGGAAATGTTGGCGGTGCACCGTAAACCATAGGTACCGTCTGTGCGGGGGATAAATAGTGATATGGAAATATGCGTCCTTCATGTTGAGAGCAGCGTACCAGTCTCCGGGATCCAAGGAAGGGATAATGGTCCCCAGGGATACCATGCGGAACTTCAACTTCTTTAAAAACATGTTGAGTCCTCGCAGATCCAGGATGGGTCGAAGACCTCCTTTCGCTTTGGGGATTAGGAAATATCGGGAATAAAATCCCCTGCCCCTTAATTCCTCTGGTACCTCCTCTATAGCTCCGATCGAGAGGAGCGTGCGAACCTCTTGCCAGAGGAATTGCTCGTGAGAGCGGTCCCTGAAAAGGGATGGGGAGGGTGAGGTGAGAGGGAGAAATAAATTGGAGGTGGTATCCAAATTCCACCGTGCGTAGGACCCAACGATCCAAAGTTAATTGGGACCATGCAGGGAGGAAGGAGGAAAGGCGGTTGGAAAACAGAAGGGGATCCTGGGGAAGGACTGGTGCTCTGCTCTCGGGCGCACCTTCAAAAGTTCGCTTTCGGGCCCGTCACTGGTTTGGTGGGACCAGTATTGTGTCCGCCTTGGTATCCAGATTGTCGTCTGTGGTTCCCGCGACCCCGCCTTCTGCCAAAGTCTTGTCGCGGTCTGGACGGGGGGTAAGGGCGCTGAGGTTGGCTACGGAAGGACCTCCGTTGGGTTTGTGGGGTGTGCATCCCAAGGGAATGCATGATCACCCGATTGTCCTTAAGACTCTGCAGCCTAGGGTCTGTTTTCTGGGAAAAAAGGCCCTAGCCTTCAAACGGCAGGTCCTGGATGGTGTGTTGCAGTTCAGGAGGTAGACCTGACACTTGCAGCCACAAGATCCTCCTCATCATAATTCCCAAGGCCACAGTTCTGGCCGCCGAATCCGCAGCGTCGAGGGAGGCCTGCAGGGACGTCTGCACCACTTTCTTTCCTTCCTCGAGAAGGGCTTGGAATTCCTGGCAGGAGTCTGGTGGGACCAGCTCAGTGAACTTACCCACCGACTGCCAGGTGTCATAATTATATCTACTGAGCAGGGCCTGTTGGTTCGCCACTCTGAGTTGGAGGCCCCCTGCCGAGTAGACTTTACGTCCCAACAGGTCCATCCGTCTAGCCTCCCGCGATTTTGGGGCGGAGGCTTGCTGGCCATGGCGCTCTCGCTCATTGACGGATTGAACCACCAAGGAGCACGGAGGAGGGTGGGTATATAGGTATTCATACCCTTTGGAGGGTACCATATACTTTCTTTCCACCCCTTTGGCAGTAGGAGGGATAGACGCTGGGGATTGCCAGATTGTGTCCACCTTGGCCTGGATGGAGCATATAAATGGCAAAGCTACGCGGGTTGGTGCATCCGCCGACAGTATGTCTATTACTGGGTCTTCAACCTCCGGGACCTCCTCCACCTGGAGACTGATATTTAAGGCGACTCGCCTCAAGAGGTCCTGGTGAGCTCGGAGGTCGATAGGGGGCAGGCCCAAGGAGGATGTATCAGCCACTGCCTCGTCGGGTGAAGAGGAGGATGACAGACCTGGCACCAGTGGTTCCTGTAGGGACTCTTGGTCCGGAGGTACGTCAGGGTCCGGGAGGACCTGAGGGTCTGGAGCCTGAGGAGAGTGATCTGTACCCGCTGGAGGGGGTCGGCTAACAGTGGCCTCCGGTGCGTGATGTTCCGACGGGGCGGAACGTGATGGTACCGTGGGTTCGCCTTGGGCCTGGTGATATGCCCAAGGCGTCCAAAAGGACCACTGATGAGGATCTTGGTCTGGACCATGAGCCTCATGGAGAGCCCGGCTGTGTGTCTCTGAGTTGGGATAGGCAGCACTATCAGCATGCGATGACTCAGACGCGTGCCTCAATGGCCATGGCGGAGCAAAGGCCGTTTGAGGATAAGCCCTGTCTCTAGGGTACCGTATTTCGTGCCGCACTGGAGAGTGGTACCAGGATCCGTACCAGTACCGAGAGCGTGATCGGGACCTGCGACTGGCGTGGTGCCGGGAGGTCGACCGGGATCTTGATGCCCTATGATGAGAGCGGCTGCGGTGCGAACGGTGCCGGGAGCTGGACCAGTGCCTGGAGTATCAGTCCGGTACGGAGTGGGACCTCAAGTGGTGCCGCAAGTGCGACCGGTACCAAGGAGGAGATCGGTACTGGGACTGCGAGCGGTGCCTGGATTTGGAGCGTTGGCGGGACCTCGATCTTGAGTGCTGTCTGCCTGAGGTGCCGATGGAAGGTGGTCTTACCATGGCAGGCTTGCCTGTCGATTGAATAACCCGCACCGGCGGTGCCGGGGGTTGAGGCAGGGCGGGCTCCGTTAACGCAATAAGTTCCCTCGCCGTAGCAAATGTCTCTGGGGTAGTGGGAACGAGAAGCTCTACCGAGGCATGTGCCAGCGAGCTGTCACGCACCGGACACCGGAACCAATGGTGCGGAGAAGATTGTCGGCGCCGCGACAGTTAGTGGTGCCTGGTGGCTTGACTTAGATTGGTGCTCAGACTGCGGTGCAGATAGTGGGGCCGCAGGAGCTTTAAGCTTCTTGGCACGCGGGGAGAGGGAGCGGTGCCGGGCCAGTTTCTGGGCCGGTGCCGAGTTGTCTTCGCAGTGCCGGCGCTCTCTGGTGCCGATGAGGCACTTCTCCCCAGCGCGGACTGTCCAGCAGCCGGTGCTGAAGGTGGAGGAGTGAGGGCTGCCTCCATTAGGAGCTGCTTAAGGCGAAAGTCCCGCTCCTTTTTCGTCCGCAGCTTGAACGATTTGCAGATCCGGCACTTGTCTGCAAGGTGGGATTCCCCCAAGCACTTGAGGCAGGAGTCGTGGGGGTCTCCCATGGGCATCGGCCGGCGGCAGGCTGAGCACAGTTTGAAACCTGGTGAGCCAGGCATAGGCCTGAGCACCGGGAGAGGGAAAGGGCTAATCCCTCTGAACTATATACACTAACGACGTTTACAAATATCTATTAACTAGAACTACAGAGAATAAACTATATACACAATAAGTATTAGAACGAGCGAAAAGCTAGGGAGGTGGAGATCAGCTAAGCTGCGCTCCACTGTTCCAACGACCGACACGGGTGGTAAGAAGGAACTGAGGAGCAGACGGGTCAGCAGGGGCATATATTCGGTGCCATAGCGGCGCCACGCCAGGGGGCGCCCAGTCAACCCACCGAGTGTTGCTAGGGTAAAAATCTTCCGACGGACGTGCACGCGGCGCCCATACACTTAATTGGAATGGATATGAGCAAGCCCTCGAAGAAGAACTTTGCACATACCATACACATGAGGTCACACCACACAAAGGACATCATTTTGTGGAACAGATCCAGGTGCATTCATGACCCTATCTGCTGATAGCATAACTCCACTTGGGGCTGCAACCCATAATTTAGGAACCGCTGGTTTATTCACTATTAAAAACATCATTAAAAGGTTGTTATAGTTGCTCAACAATGCCTAGTACCCATTCAGAATGTGAATGTTGGCAGCTGAAACAGAAACACGTGAGGTCTAGGAAATACGCTCAACCAAATGAAGCCAAAACATTAGAAAAAACAGGAAATGCAGAGTTAAAGTAATGCCCACCAGACCACATACCTTTCACTCTGCCCCCTTTAGAAAGGAAAGGCAAAGCTTAATTAAATCTCTGAAACCAAACAACTGACAGTTAAAGTAAGGTCCTCCATACTCTACCAGGTCTGAACTCCCCACCCTGATCTCAGCATGGTTTTCCTGTGCCATTGCAGACCCCTTTCTGGGAGTAGTGTCAGAATCTCCATCTAGCCCATATGACAGTCAAGCTTAGAAAAGTCCTCCACTACAAAGGATGGTATAGATGTAATGGCAAATCCTTCTAGTGTAGATGCAATTTATATCCCCAGAAGGGTGCTTTAAATCAGTATAGCTCATACCAGTTCCCTGAGAGAATTAAACTATATAGGCAAAAGCACTTTTATGCCTGTATAACTGCATCTATGCTAAGGCATTTGCTGGTATAAACATGTTGTGATGAAAAAAAACAACCCAAACATACCCACCCACACACCAATAGACATTTATATATGGCAAAAGCTTCTGTTGTTGTCCTGACCTTATAGGACTTACATCTAATGATGCACTAATGTCCTAGTAAAAAGAGATTGTTACTTCCAGAGTCAAATGACATTCAACCCACAGAGAGCAAATTACCAAGTGGCTGCAGAAGGGCCCTCAATAATAAGATCACCACCTTCCCCATCCACGCAAGGATTCTGGATGCCACAGAGAGCTCCCTGACAATAAACATTGTGACTGATAAGATGTCTGGCTTTCCAAATGGACAATTCAGCAACAAATTGAAAACAAAGCCAAAACCAAACCAACTCCCTTCCCCCCAACACACACACACCCTGGTGGATAATACATTATAATTCTGAAGAGTACATACACAAATCTTCACAGTCTTACCAGGCAGTTGTGGATAAATTTTCTCAGTCATGTATTCTTTGATGTTTTTTGGCATTTTTCCTCGAATATCAACAAGTACTCGAGTCTCATTTGAAGAAATCTGATAGGTAAGGACTGGACTAGGATTAGCTAAAACAAGTTCAGCATGATTGGCTTTAAACTGTGGTGAGTCCTTTTAAGAAAAAAAAAGGAAGAAAAAAACTGATTAGTAAAGGGATCAAAAGTTGCTCTCTTGCTGAATCATTTCCTGACATCCTTTAAAGTGTATTAAATGCAAAACAAGTCACATTAATTTAACATTAAGATTGCATGTTGGGCAATGAAAGTGCTAAGGTTCCAAAAACAATGATAATTTGACTTCTTTGCACATTCTGAATACTTTATGACAATACATTTTAATTTGTATATTAAGCTACATATTTCATTAAATCCTTCATTAATTCTCATGTGTAAAGTGGCCTATTTAGGATTTTGTTTAAATGAACAAAAGAGAGATGAGGAGACAAAATGCCAATAGGTGTAATTGCGCTTTCTACTCCATATAGGCATCAATTCAGCAAAGCACTTAAGTATGTATTTAACATTAAGCATGTGCGTAGTCAATGGGACTACTTATATAAGAGCTCAGCAACCTCTGGCACGCGGCTCACCAGGGTAAACACCCTGGCAGGCCAGGCCAGTTTGTCTACCTGCCGCATTGGCAGGTTCCGTGGATCGCGGCTCTCACTGGCTGCAGTTCGCCGTCCCAGGCCAATGGGTGCAGCAGGAAGCGCCGCGGGCCGAGGGATGTGCTGGCCGCGGCTTCCCGCCTCCCACATTGGCTTTGGACGGCGAACCGCGGTCAGTGAGAACTGCGGTCCACTGAACCCGCAGACGCGGCAGATAAACAAACTGGCCCGGCCCGCCAGGGTGCTTACCCTGGCGAGCTGCGTGGCAGAGGTTGCTGACCCCTGACTTATTTTTACCCCATGACTGGTTTTAATATTGTTAAATAAAAACCAGGGTGGTTTTTTTTCCCAAACCAAGTAAGGGCACTAGTCCTCAGTATGGACTATAGGCCCAAACCTTCTTTCACTGAACTCAATGAAAAATTTATCACTGACTTCAATAGGGGTAACGTTTTGACAACTTTTAAAGTTTGGGCTGGTATGAATTTGTACCTCATGTATTATATTTGACATTACACCTATAATATCCCTAGATAAAAAATGGTGTTAAGTCTAGGTACACATCAGTGTGATTGTCCACGCAGAAAGTTAATGCATGGTAACCCAAGGCATGAATCTACAGCACACTAGCTTGCCACACACTAACTGGCCATGTAGGCCCTGCTACTGTGCACTAAAAGTTCTGCAGTACATTTAAAATGAAAGTGCATCAAAGCACACTACAGAACTTTTAGTGCACAGTAACAGGGTCCATGTAGCCACTTAATGCGCAGCAAGCTAGAGCTACAGAGTCACACTTGGGTTGCTGTGCACTAAACTTTTCATGTAGACAAATCCAGTAATTTAAGAGTAAAAACACACAATCCAATTTTTAATGTCACTACTCTTACCGTGGTCCAATAATTCCCAAAGCCAAAATGAAAAAGAAGTTAATGGAACTCCTGTTAAAATATTTAAAATCATGTTGTTCTTCTAATAGATGCTTTGGAGGCCATTTAATAATACTGTATAATTCAAGAGACTGCTGTCAGTACTTGCTAAATAACAAAAAATAATAAAGCATAGGTTTTCTAAATGTCTTCCGTAAGGATAAATTCTGATTTCATATACATAACTCTCATTACAGCTACTGGCAGATATGGTTGAATTTGGAGAAAAAATATACATCAGCTATTAGTCATCTGTCTTCCTGCACTATACATACAAGGTCCTTACTTTCAAAATGCAGCCAACAAAATGGGATGAAACAGAAACTTTGATGGAGATCAAATTTTTCCTAAACTTGGAGAAAAGTCCATCAGCAACAACAGTCAGAGGCGCATGTAATTCCTGCAACATAAAAACAAAAAAATATGATATTGATCTCAAAAAGATAAAAAGGATAAAGTATATTTTTATTCATATGTTGAGCCTATAAAATTTTAGATCTGATATTAAGATATAATTAGCTGAATTAATTTATCTCAATTTTAAAGGGAAAAAACACAATAAATCACTTTTGGAATGAGAGAAAGTATAGAAGAGTTCAACCCCTTAAGAACTTTCAGACATTATGAGCAATTTAAGAAGATGAAGAGCTTATATAGGAAAAAGCTTCTCGACATTTATTTTTTATTGAAGAATCTGAAAGTCTATATATAAATAAATAAGCAAAACAAAAATGGAACATCTTTTACAACAGTAACACACCAATAAATAAATAAAAGATTTCTGCTAAGGTTCCTCAATTCATTTTTCTTTTAAAGGAACAAACAAAAAATAAGATGAGAACATAATTTCCAGATAACACACCACCACCACTTTTATTTAATTCTGCAATTACTGACCAAATCACTGGCAATCTATCAAAATGAATTACGTAGAATCTCCTACTTGCTTTAGGATACCACATAATTTAATATCAACAAACCACTCCAAGCCCTATATTTTTCAACCACTTACTGGTTTTCAGGTTAAAATAATCATGGAAGAGTGACTGGGACACTAAGCATCCCTGTATTCAGACCCTACACACTACCATAATAATCTTTGTACAAAATATGCCCTATGAGGTATCATTTGAAAACTCACTGATCATTTATATTCTTGGGTGTTGTATGTACACGATGTGTATTAAGAGTTATGGGCATCTGCTGGAATGATAATTAAAATGTGTTCAAGCTAGGCATGAAGTATAAAGGAATGTATTTTTGAATCTCTGACCAGCCTGATATTCAGGCAAAGACAATGAAGGTCCATTTTTACATATTACAAACCTATTAAACTAACAAGGGGGGGAAGAAAGAGCATAGAGCTTCCTTCACCACTAGACTTCAGGTTGCCTACCACACAGCTTGAATAAGCTTTACTTTGAGGGCTAACCCTCAGACGAATCCATTTCAAAGGTTTATTGGTTTATAAAGTAGACCAATAACCAGGCTAATACGATTGGTGATTTTATTATTGCATAGGAATGTCTTCTTTTCCTATGAATAAAGAACCAGCTCATACCCCCTAGATCTGTGCATGGAGGATCCCATCTATGTTCTAGTCTCCACTCTCCCACAGAGAAGTGGAACTCAGCTACCTTTGTAGCATCATCTCCCCATCTGGAGAAGGTTCATGCTGGAGAGAGCAGAGACTGGGCAGGCCAGAGGGCGAAATGGGTGGGCCAGAATGAGGCATATCACCCACTATCTGGACTCCTGGAAATTGGTCCAAAAAAGAGATATGGATTGGAGCTGCATTATCTTTTTTGTGACCTCTGAAAATTACTGCGGGCAGCCACAGACAAAAGCTCTGGCAGCTACACTAAATTTATGCACCCAAGGAGCATAAAGGTTTTACATGGAAAGCCAGAACCTATGCAGAGACCGACAGGACTTCCACGCAGACAGCCATAGTCTCCTGATATCCACCAGATTTAGTGGTGACTCCTGTAGCCTTTTCTCTATGGGGAACATCCTGCCTCCTAATAGAAGATCAGAAGGGGTGTGGGAGGTGTGGGGGGGGATGCGGGGGTGAGAGATCTCTGTAGAAAGTCCTCCCATTGGATTTCTGAAGAACAGGTTATGGGCTACTGATAAACAAACAAGGCAGATATAACACTTTCCATCCGCAGATACTAAAACACTTAAAAGTTAAATATTCTTATCCCCCTGTAGGCTTAGAGAGGTGGAGTGACTCCCAATCCAATGGACCACATTTAAAACCCTCTACAGCAAAGAGCAGAAAAACTGAAAAAGCTGTAATGCACAAAAATCTCATAATAAAATGCATAATACGGTTTGAAAATACATCAATGATTTTCTGAAATTGAAAGTGCAGGAATGTTAAATGGATTGTATTTGAAGAAAAAGAAAATCTTCAGAACTAGAAAGTGACCAAAACTGTTTTTTTTCCCCCAAATAAAGAGAATGTACAAATTTCTTAATGTAATGTACTATCCTGTACTGCTGTAGGTGGAAGTCACTACTTCCTTTTTTAAAAGAATAAAAATACCTCACCTGTATATAGCACTTTTCAATGATAGACCAAAATGCTTTATAAATCACCATATATTCCCACTTTATAGATCAGGAAACAGTGGCCCAGGGAGTGAAGTGACTTAGCCAAGATCACCCACCAGGCCAGTGGCAGAATCAGAAATTGAAACCATGACCCAGTCCAGCCCTCTATCCACATGGCCACAAAACCTCCCTTTATTTTCCCAATGCTTGATGCACATTTATTTAATGTTCTGAAATATCCAAATCTTCTTACATGCTGTATCTGTGACCACATAATACAACAGTTAAACACAAAGAACAGTAAAATCTGTTGTCTCACCTTAATATCTCCAGTTTCTTTATCCTTATACTGAACACCCACCACACAGTCATCTTCCTCAAGCAGTTGTAACACAGTCCCTTCAATGAATTTTGTGCTGAAATAAACCAGAACTTTTAAAAGTACAGGAAAAAATAAAAGAATATTTAGGGCCATAGTTTCAAACTGACTTATGACATAGAGAATGCAAGTTGTTCATGATCACATTACTGCATATAAAAAAGCATTCATTTACACATATAAAATTGTTCGGCCTAGTTTCAGACACAGTATCTAAACAGTTCCTGTTTTCTTGAAATCAATAGCCAAGACCAAGTGTCACTGAACACTATGGCCCTGATCCTGCAAAGACTACCACATGGGCTTAACTTTATACACTGTGATTAATCCCATTGACTTCATAGTCTATCACATAAAATCTACATGGAAGTCTTTACAAGATTGGGATCTCTGGGCTTGCTAAACCAGTGGTTCTCAATCAGGGGTCCTAGGCCCATTGGGGAGCCGCAAGCAGGTTTCAGGAGGGTCGCTAAAAAGGGCTAGCATTAGAGTCGCTGGGGCCTAGGGCAGAAAGTCCTGCCGCATGGGGTTGAAGCCCAGGCCCTGCATCCCATCACCCGAGGCTGAAGCCTGAGCCTGAGCAATGTAGCTTTGCAAGGGCCCTACGGCATGAGGCCCCAGCCAACTGTCCTGCTTGTTACCCCCTAATGCTGGTCCTGGTTTTTATCTCCAGAAAATCAGTTATTGTGACACAGGTAGACTGTGGAGTTTTTAGGGGGGAGTGGGAGGAAAGAGACTTGGAAAGAAAAAGGTTGAGAACCCCTGGTCTACACTACAGAGCCTTGGCCTCTACAGCTATGCAGGCAGAACCCCCTAGTGTACGCGGTGTAAGCTGCCATAAGAAATTCTATTTACAGCATAGCCACACTATGACATTAGCGAAGCCAACAGGAGCACTGTTCTATTGGTATAGTTGCATCTACATTAGATAGTTTTCAGGCATAGCTAAGTCAGGTAAGGGTTATGATTTTTTCACTGTTGGAATAATTGGGGCCTAAGCCCTCGTCCAGACTAACCCGCGGCATCGGCGGGTTAAAACCGATAGCTCGGGGATCGATATATCGCGTCTAGTCTGGACGTGATGTATCGATCCCCGAGCGCGCTTACATCGATTCCGGAACTCCATCAATCCGAACGGAGTTCCGGAATCGACACGGAGAGCCGTGGACATCGATGCAGCGCCGTCCAGACTGGTGAGTACCTTGATTTTAGAAATTCGACTTCAGCTACGTTATTCTCATAGCTGAAGTTGCGTATCTAAAATCGATTTCAATACCTAGTCTGGACGTGGCCTAAGAGGCCTACTTTAGTGATTAGCCTAACTAGTGAAAAAATGAGTAAAGATTCATGAATTGCTACAATGACTCATTACATAAAATTGTTTAAGAAAAGATGTAAGGAGGAGACAGAAAGACTGAATTAATTTAAACAAAGAGATCCCGATACCACCCAAGGACTGTGTTAAGATCATGAGTGCCAAAAAAGAGGCATGTAGGACCAGAAATTAGGCTTACCTGGTAGACAAAATAATGAGGGAGATGAGCTATTCTACCCATCATCCATTTTTGGGGCCCTACAAAAAGAGATGGAGGAGGAAGGATGACTATCGCCACTACTGTGGCTGCAGCAGAAGGATTTTTATCGTGACACGCAGACCTTGACATACCAGTGGGAATACCTGACAATCACTGCTGCACCAGCAAGGACCCCCGCTTGATACCTGTGAGATCCCGCTCTGTCTTCCCCTCCCTCGTGTGTCTCTTTCTGATCCCCACTATCTTCCTCCTCTTGGTTTTTCGCCACATCCTGAAACCAGCTACACTGCATGGCACCCGCAAGAGATGAGACGGCTCATCCAGCTCTCCTCAGCATGAGAAAGACCAGTGAAGGAGAAGGGCCTAACCAGACCATCCAGATGATGTCCTAACTGCAGAGGTGAGCTAGGGTTGTAGCCATGGCTGTCCATGACTGACTAGCTATTATGCATCCTGAGAACACCAAAAGCCATATATCCCCCATTTTTAATTATGCTGTCTCTTCTCTCCCAACTTATTGTGCTCTTCACAATCTTTGGAAAGCCAGATGTGAGCCAGTTCCCCCTCAACGGATGCATGACAGTGACTGACTGCTGATCAAATACACTTAGTCAGAAAGTGCAACTACCACAGCCTGGACTTAATCAATATTTCCTCTCTTTAAACAGAGATTTTAATAGGTTTTGATTAGATTCATTTTACATAATCATTCAATTTTAATTTGAATGCTTGTGTAGACCAGGTGTAGGCCAGGTCGCTATGTTACCACATGGCTTTCCTCCTTCATTATCTCACAATAACTGTATGCTCCTGATAAGTATGGGGGAAAAAACCACCACATTTTCATAGGGTTAGAGTTTCAGATTAGGAAGATAAAAAAAAGTCTGGCTTTTTTTTCCTTTCATCATTTAATAAAATTACTAAAATAAATTTTATTTCCTAGAAAAAGATTTTCAAAACCATTTTCTTTAACAATTTTACACTGTAAATATACTTTTAGTTTTATCATCAAAATAAAGGTGTGTACATTACCAAAATTAATACCTATTTGCATGACTTGGTCTCATCTGTTGTTCATAAACCTATTAAAATAAATCCTTATGACAGTAAAAGGAGCTCCTCAAGTGAACTGCCAACAACTGAATTGTCAGAGGGATTTCACATGGGTGCAAGGATCCACCTACACAGATTCAATTACAGGCTCTGTCTTTTAGGTTAAATTCTTCAGAGTAGGGAGCATAGGCGCTGACTCTGTGGGTGCTCCAGTGCTGGAGCACCCACGGAAAAAAAATGGTGGGTGCTGAGCACTCACCGGCCGCTCCCTGCCCTACCGACCCCACTCCAGTTTACCTCCACCTCCTCTGCAAGCGCCGCTGCGTCCTGCTTCTCCCCCCTCCTTCCCAGTGCTTGCTCCGCAAAACAGCTGATTTGCGGGGCGGGGAGGGAGGGCGAACGCAGTGCAGTAGGGGAAGAGGCGGGGCCGGGGATTTGGGGAAGGAATCCAATAGGGGCAGGGAGGGGGCGGAATTAGGGCAGGGACTTTGAGGGTGGGGTTGGAATGGGGGCATGACCAGGGGCAGGGAAAGGGGTGGAGCCGGGGCAGGGCCAGGGGAAAGGGGCGGGGAGGGCGCAGGCACCCACTGACGCCGGAGAAAGTTGGCGCCTATGGCAGGGAGTGTCTATCTTTGAGTCTAGTGAAGCACTAAGCACATTGTTAGAACTAAACAAATAAACAGTAATAATATTGATAAAGGACCGTCCCTTTACCCTGTGTGTAACTTTACTTGTATTCATCTGAAAATAAATACTTATTGCTTAGTACATGTTAAAAGAATATATTCACTTGTAATGACACTAATCTTTCACTCCCCATGACACATTTTTTAAGAACTCTGAGAGAAAAAGTAAGACTCCATGGCACTCAAAATTACAAATGTTTGAAATCTCCCAATTATAATTAAATATTCAACTTTCCCTACCCTGGTATATGGAGATGTGGAACATATTCAAAATGAACCACGAAAGGAAGAAATGAACTCATTACAAATACTAGCTTTTCTAAATTTCTGCTAGAAAAATGTGTAAAGCAGATATAACAGAATTTTCAAGGATTTTAAGAAGAGTTAAGTGCCCAAATCCCATTGAAATTAAAGGTATGCCCAGGCAGCTTAAACTTTCATAATGATCACAAATGCAGCAGATCACCTCAGCTTGCACCGACCTTAGCAGTATTGCAGGGTTGATATTTTAAAAATTATTTCAAAATAATTAATTCATTCAATCTAACAGATTTAATGGAAACAAACAGGTTTTCAGTAAAGAACAAAGATTCATACATACCTGTGTACTTATTTTTAAAAAATATATAGCTTATTGTGGTATGTTGCATGATAAAGCAATAAGACCTTACTTTTCTTTAACATTTAGGTTTCTTGACACCCCCCTTACATAAAGGCAGTGATCATATAAAGAAGTTTGTTACAAATGTTTTTAGGGAAGAATGGGCTGCCTTCAAGACTGTAGAATACCAAAACTACTGGAGGTGTTCATTGCTCTTTTACATAAATTTTACTTTTATATGTAGTATTGGAAAAGGTGGAGTAGAGAAAAGAAGTTCATGATCATCCTCATTCTTGCTAAGGCAAGCTTCATTTCCAGCATCATGAATCGTATCAGCAGGAATATCAACATGTCTATACTTGAAAGTTAACGAAGATCAAGGTGGAGTGTGAATTTAAAGCACAGTGGCTATTCCTGAATAACTCCATGTATTTACAATTCCTGATCTTGAAGTGAGTCAGCTCTACCACTTGCTTCTCTGATCAATCCAGATAGTTCTGTGCATTATTCACTGATAGAGTATGGCTGTTTTTGGCAAATAGCCCAGATCAGCACTGGCGTACACAAGTGCAACTCCATTCAAGTTACTACCATTTGCTGCAGGGCTCATTTTGACCCAATGTATTAAAGTATACATTATGCATTACAGGCCTGTTTCCCCATTGAATCAGAATCAACCTGTGGGACAAGATCCGCCCCACAGACTGCCAGTTGGACCACATTTTGTAATTCTGTAGCATGCAGTGCAAGCATTGCATACACAGACAGCACACTACTGATGAGTGGTAATGTTTTACAACCGCTTTGCAGAGATATAAACGACTACAACAGATGCAAGTGAAAAATTAACCTCTGAGACCTGGGATACTCCTTCATGTGGTCCAATATTTTGTCTCCGCCCAATGTTTAAAATCTGTATTCCCATAAAGCCAAGATCAAATTACGTCCCAAAGACCAATGCACAGTTGCTTACTTACATGCTCTTTTAGCTGAATATGGTGTAATTCATATACCTCTTATAAACATCTACAAAAATATGTTATGTGCATACTGAAGCAAAAAAACGATTAACGCTCAGTTCCTGCATCAGGATTGTCTAGTGCAGACCTTTGAACCCTTGCAGAGTTCCACTGAAGTGAATGGAGCATCTCAGAGGTGCAGGGAACTGTGCTATTGGATCCTGATGCAGGAACAGGACCTAAAATTGTTATACTATGTTGATTAAAATTTTAAGTCAGCTGTCTTACTTGGGTTCTGCCATGGCTGCTCTTCGGAGACCCATGATGAAGCGCCCATGATGAAATGCTCTTCCACTCTGCATCAGACCATCTGCAGAGTTTGGATAAGGAATTTCAACCTCTGACTTGCTCTCTAGATCATGAATTACGTAACCATTTACTATGTGAGCATCAAGACCTTCCACTGAATCTGGAAAACAAATCCCAATATATTACTGAAAGAATAAAGAACAACAAGGAATATGCATTAGTCTGTAAAAACTGACCTCTACAGCAAGAATATTCTATTTCTTTAGCATACGATCACATGCATACAACACAGAAGGAGACATTTTCAAAATGGTGGACAGGAAACATAAGAACAAGCAGCTTTAATCCAAATATATCCAGAATATGTTGTATTTTTTAATTTTCTTTGTAAGCATGCTTTTCTTTGATAGAAGGGGTTTTTGTCCTTGTTGAGTAAATACCTTTGCAACAAAATATCCAAGTTTTAAGATTTACTTACCTTCAAGACCCAGTTCTTTAAGAGCATTATATCCTCCAGGTTGTAACAATTCTCCAACTATCCTGTCAGGTTCCTTCAGATCCCTCTCTACTACTGTCACATTTCTTCCGTCCCGTGACAGCACTGCAGCCAAAGCAGAACCAAGTACACCTGAACCCACGATGATAACCTCTGGATCAGACCGAGGAACTATTGTATCTGTAGCAGTCTCTGTCACAGTGTTTGAGTTTACCTCTCTTTTACCCTATGTAGAAATTAAGACCAACAAAAATGAAAGTGACATATCTAGCATTTATACTCTTTAATAATAATAGAAAATATAATATAAAAATTGAATGACTGTGAATTATCTTTTGGCTTTAAAAATTAGTCAGTTTTTTTCTAGGTCTAGGTTTGAATATCAACTCCCCTAATGCTGCAAACCATTACTATTTAGTCTAGTGATGTGAGTAGTCCCACTGGAATTCAATGGGGGTACTCAACAGTAATAAGTGTCATGTTCATGCTAGCAGATATTAAGCTCAGTATAAAGTGTTTGCAGGAGTGGGTCCTGAGCCATATTAGGGCCACGGATGGCAGACAGTACTGGTCTGGAGACAAGAGATTTTTCTGAGGCCAATTATAAATGCGGTCAGATTTGGGAGAATTTTCACAAGGATGGCAAAAAGTACGTTCCTGACACAAAAGCAACCTCCCTGCCAAATTTCTGCAAAGCAGACGCACCAGAACTTCTCAAAAGTTGAAAGAATTTCTTTTAACATGGTCAAAATGCATTTTTGCACAACCTTGTTCTGAGAATGGCTGGACCACTTTAGCTGAAATCTCCCCTCAAAAAAACAAACAAATGCCCCGAGGCAGGCACCCAAAATGGAAAAATTCAGCCTAAACAGTTAAAATTTGGCAAAGTTATAAATAACTGAAAACAGAGTTTTATCATGAAAAGTGTTAGGTAACTTTAAATATATGCTGTGCTATCATTTGACTATTTATATTGCTTACAATTGAAACCCAAAGTACTGTCATTCATCAAATTATATATATGCTGGTTAATCAATTTCTCTTGTGTATGGAAAAGGCCTAATAGGTTCCAGTCCTTCCTGGCAATTACCAATCAATTATACCTCACATTGCACAAAAATGACAAATGTGATAGTACAGTTTCTTATTTATTCTCTGTCAACAACTCACTTGGCAAACCTGCAAAATATTTTTTGACTACCAGAACTGCAGTTTGTACCTGCAATTTTCAAAATCTCAAGTATTTTCTGCTTTTTACATCACTCCCAGCAATAAACACTCTACAGTCAGATTTAAATGACAATTGTCAATGGTGTACAAAGTAGAATGGAATCCAGCTCATTTTCACACAGCTCTGTAGTGCTTACTGCAGTAAAAGCTAGATTGTATCAGTACAACTACCTAGAAGGGAAACAGGATTGTTAGGTAACAGGGTGCCAAGTTAATAGCTACTTTAAATGATTATAAAATCTGGGATGTAAATATAAAATAAATCAACTAGGGCTCAGGGTATAGTCTTTATAAGAAACAACACACTAGCTGAAAGTCCCAGGAGAATTGCTGAAGCAGCATGAGGTCATGATCTCTAGTGCAGGGGATCAGAGAGAGTCAGCTGTTCTCCAAAGTGCTTATGGAAGGGGGTCCAACTATTGTAGTTCAAAGGATGCACTGAATCTGTACATCTGCTTGAGACCCTAGTGGGGCTCCTACTGAGCTCCTTCCACAAACTAAAGCTTTCCACTATCATATCATTGGCAGACAAGAAAATGCTGGCAGTCTGCTTCAGAGATTCTGCTCAATGTTCTAAAAGCCTCTGAAGGTGTAAAACCCCCTATATATGTGATATTTCATTATTATTACTATTATCTATAGAAATCTATGGATTTCATCAGATGTATCTGCAAATTTTTCTTCTAGTCAGCCAGATAAATGTTTTTCTTTCAAATGTAGAGATGCTGAAAGCTGATGTGTGTCACAACACTAACAATTTAAGATGTTTCCTATATGGGAAAAATACTTTACCAGCAATTACACAAACACAGAAACTGCAAATCAACTTAATAATGGAGATTTTGCCCAAGGTTTACCTTTAAACTTAATTTGAAACCTGAGACCCTAGTGTCTTGATTAAACAGACTCCATTTATGAGTCTGTCATCCAAAACCAAAATAAAAATCTAACAAATTCCTAGGTGGGGACCACAAGGATAAATCCTCTCCAACCTTCATTAGGTGCTTTTCCCTCAAACTGACAGAGGAGCCCTAATATAAAAACAACAGTGAAAGAACTCCATTCTATTCCCCCGGTTTGAACTGAACTTACCTTTCTGGATTTGGTTTGCTCTGCCTGTGGAGATCCAGGGGTGGATTTGGTCCAGAAAAAACCAACGAGTGGCAAAGCTGAGAGAGCACTGCAGAGCATCCCGAAGTGGGACTGTCTCTGCTGCCCCCACTGCTGTTGTTTTAGCCACCCAGAACGATACCGATAAGACAGGAACAAACCAAGAGAGAAAAACATCAACATACTCAGCAGCACCTCTTTGTTGACATAAGTCATCAAGTCTCCACATTTCTTATATACATAGATGAAGGAGGCGATGCCCAGAAAAGTCCACATTATGACAAGAGCAAGTAACTGTCGCCAGTGGTTCCTTTTAACACTTGTACTGTGATTGAAGTTCTCTGAAAAAGGGATTTTGCACAAGCTATAAAAATCATAAAAATACAAATATCCTCTTTAAAATATATATGTGGTAACAGAGAAGACTCTCACAAAGCCCTGCAAAAGGTAGCAACTGCAGCTTTACTGGGGCATTGCAGCCCAGAAAGAAGGATGCTCCAAAAAGTGGTATGAATTCATTATAAATCTCTTAAACCATCCGAGATTTACAGTAGCTCCAATGATTTAAATTCTACAAACTGACTACAACACTGGCCTCAGCTATTGCCACCTGATGTTCATGAGGGTCAAATTCATTGCTGGAGTGGTGGGTTGTTGCTATATCTCCTTTGGCGGGTCTCACAGTCGCTTTTCTCCAACAGCAGGTGCTCTCCCGCACAAAAATAATGACACCAATATATTATTACATGTGGCCTGAAATGAGGCTTCTGGCGGTAGCCACAAGAGGGGATTTACAAGACGGGGAGACCCTTCTCGTTAAATATCAAATCTTATGTTGAACACGGGCTCCCCCCCGAAATAAATACGCTGGTGCAGCCCTTCAGAAACCCTCCGGCTGGTCTCTCCTCGCCCTCACCAGGCTCTGACAGAAGCGATCCCAATAAGCTGCTCCCTGGCACGGGGCGCCCGGCAATGGACCCGCGCTGGGCAGTGGCTCCCCTGCCCCTCGGTGGGTTCCGGCCAAGCCCCTCTCCCCACGGCTGGGCCGTTTCTCGCCCAGGCTGACGAGGATGGAGCCAGGCCTCCCGCGCTCCCTCTCCCCCGGACGCCGCCACTGCTAGGCTACTGACTTGACGGCTCGCAGCCAAGCAGCCAAGAGCACAAGGAGGAGGGGCGGGGTTTATGCTAATGAGCGGCTCCCCCAGTCCCCTTGCAAGCGCCCGGTGCCCGAGCAACTCCGGGCCAATCGGCGGTGCTAGGGCGACATGGCGTTATTGG
This sequence comes from Gopherus evgoodei, assembly GCF_007399415.2. Taxonomy (NCBI): domain Eukaryota; kingdom Metazoa; phylum Chordata; order Testudines; family Testudinidae; genus Gopherus; species Gopherus evgoodei. The sequence continues at coordinate 276,555,925 of NC_044323.1, read as the reverse complement.
GGACTGGCCAATAGTAGGGAGCGGGGGGCGGGGCTTGACGCCTTCCGGGCCCCTAGTGCGATGTGACGAAATAAGCGGGCCGGGCTAGGGAAAGGGGTTGCGCCCTGCGGTTGCCATGGGCAGGGGGGGAATGATGCTGCGCGCTGGAGGAGGTAGGGCGCAGCTTCCCGCCTCTGACCGCCCCGCCGCGGCTGGGGTCTCGGGGCTCCATCCTGCTCCTCAGGAGAGCCTGTTCCCGGGCTCTCCGTCTGCATAGCCGCGACCCGCTGGCAGCACCCGGGCCACCACCCTGCCTCTGTTCTCCCAGTGGGGAGCGATGGGCACCTGGGCAGGCTGACAGAAGGGGGGAGAGGTGGGGCAGGAGTGAATTGAGATGGGGCACGAGGGCAAGAAGGAAGGGGGAAAATGAGGTGAGGCAGGACATAATTCTGGATTGCACTCCCCAGTGTAACATTTTGGTATTTTACACCGTGACTTATTATGAGCCCTGGGGACAGACTTGTTACATCATATTTAGGCAATTAACTAAATGGCTATGTTGGGTCTAAACTTTTGGTGAACTTTGGAGCCAAAAAACACCCAGACTGGCCGTCTCTGCATAATCCTTTCTGAACCTTTTTTGAACAAAGCACTGACCTGCAAACTACTCATGACACCCCCTTCCTCAAGTAGCCATTAGCCTTTATCTCTATGCATTTACTTGTTAAACTTGCTCTTCCTGTAAAATCTTGATTGATTATGCATGACCATTATCTTTTGTTAATCACTTTGTTTACTTCTGTGTATAAATATTGATGCTCACCCCTAATAAAGGGGCTACACTTATTCTAAAGCTTTTGGGGTAGTGTGTGCCCGTTGATCAACGCATTTGTGTCTGGTCTCTGACAGAATTGTGGGCCCATATTCCAACTCCGCACAACCTCGGGTGTTGGAGAGGTGAGTGAGGACTTGCTTTATTACCTAACAATTTGGGGGCTCGTCCGGGATTCCTTCTGGTGCGGTACCTCTGTCCAGTGGTCAGACCACTCATATATGAATTGGCAAGGCGCCACAGGAGATTTCTCCTAGCCAATTCAATATTGAGGGGTCGTGTATTGGACAGCAGGGTAAACGCCAGTTGGAGGGCTCCTGTCAGACACCATGGGTCAAGGGACTAGCGTGCCTCTTGAGAGTCCGTTGGGGATTGTAAATAAGTTATGGAATGAAGGGAAACTCCCAGTACAGACAGGAATGTCTAGGAAGAAGTTGTACACACTATGTGTAAGGAATTGGACTGGGTATACCGCGGTATTGGCCGACTCGGAGATGAGGTGGCCTTCGTATGGCTCTTTCGAGCAGGCTGCCTTAAGAGGAGTAAAGAGCCAGATCGAAAAAGACCATCCGGGACAGTTATGTTACTGGTTTTGTTGGGACACAGCAGCAGAGCTGTGGAAATCTTTAAAAATTATGGCAGTCAGGTACTCTCCCGAGAGTGAACCCCCTCCAGGTTATTTCGATGAAGGGTGTAGACCACGGCGTGTTTTGACTCGTCAGCTGGTCCCCTCTGCACCTGCCCCTATTCCTCCGCAGGGGAACTCTCTCCTTGTAGCAGAGGGGAATCTGCAGGATCCCAGATTGGAATTTGTGCAGAAGGATGAGGAGGAATTGGAGGGGCCAACCTTGGGAGGAGTAGTTACTAGGCTTAGGTCCAAGCAGGTACAGCAGGGTGCATGCCCCCCCCCTGAGGATAGCCTAGAGGATGTCTCTGTCAAATCTCTTGCGAATAATAAAAGTATGGTTATAGAGATGCCTTTACAGGTGCACGATCAACCTTATATGAGCAATGATGGACGATTGCAACATGCTAGTATTGTGGAATATAAAGGATGGCTAGAATGGGATTTGAAAGAGTGGGGACAGTTGTCAGGGTCTTTTGGGGAAAATCCCCGAAAGATCATAGAACTTCTAGAAAGATTGTTTTTAAGTTATAATCCTACTTATACGGATGTGGATCAGTTGTTAAGTAGAGTTTTGACTGAAGAAGAACGTAGTAGATTGTGGATGGCAGAAAGGACATGGGGAGATAGCAATGCAGCTAATGTTACTTGGATGGATAGGCGGGATCTGGCCGCTGGCTGGAATCCCCTAGACTGGACTCAGCTAAGGCTGACTCAGCTGCGAACAGATAGAGAGCGATTGTTAGAGAGACTCAAGGAAATGGCTCGCCGCTCGCCTAATCAGGCTAAGTTCATGCAGATTCGGCAGGAATCTGATGAGCCGCCCAGAAAGTTCTGGTCGAGGCTATTGGAGGGGGCCCGAATGTTCACTCAGATGGATCCTGAGAGAGAAGCAGACCACCCTACTCTTATTTCATTTTTTGTGAATCAGTCGGTGCCCCCTGTAAGGGATTACTTCTTAAAGTTTCGCCCTGGTTGGGGAGGTGAGTCAGTCACTTCAGTGTTGGAAGTAGCTGATTTTGCCTGGGAGAAAGAAAGGGAAAGTAGTAAAAGGAAAGAGAAAAAGGAAGAATATAAGCTGATGGCTTTAGCTTTTCACGGTGGTGTTCGAGGCAAAGGCCGTGGCCGTGGCAGGGGATTCCAGGGTGCCCAGGGAAGAGGGTCCTGGCGACCCCAGCCATCAGGAAATTGTTTTCAGTGCGGACAGCCTGGTCACTTTAAACGTGAATGCCCCTGGGGACGCCCAGAAGGTCTGGCTGCATCCGCAGATGCTTACACAAGTGAGGAATACACCCCTGCACCACCAGCTCAGCCCATCCCCCAGGCCTGGATCAACTATGGAAAACAGCAGCAGCCGCAGCAAACTCAGCCTCCTCAATGACGGTACCCCGGGGGCGAAGGCAAACAATGTGATGGTCTTATTTCCTTAATGTCTTTAGCCGGCTCCTTTCTCACTTTCTCTCCTCCCAGCGAAGAGCCTCGTTTAACCCTTTCAGTCCAGGGACTGCCTGTCTCTTTCCTCATTGATACTGGGGCTACTTTCTCTCTTTTAAATCATGCCCCCTCTCCCTGGCTATCCTCTGAGGTTAAAACTGCGACTGGGGTGGAGGGCAACCCACAGTCTCTGGGACTCACTTTGCCTTTGAATGTTATTTATGCTGATAAATGTTTTTCTCACCGTTTTCTTTTTTCCCCAGCTTGTCCGATCCCTTTGATGGGCCGGGATTTACTCTGTAAGCTTGAGGCTACTTTAACCTGCACTCCTGAAGGGGTAGGATTATTGATGACAGTGTTAGGAGATTCGGCCCCTACTCAGGGTAATTGGGAAACACCGCCCTCTCTCTCCCCTGACCTCACTGACTTGCCTTCAACCCTCTGGGGAATTTCTGACACTGATGTTGGCCTGCTCCTTTCGGCAGAGCCCGTAAGGATTCAGGTAAAGCCTTCCTTAACCCCCCCGTCAGTCCCTCAATACCCCCTGTCGCTGGAAGCCCGGGAGGGCATCCGCCCCATTATTGAGGGATTCATTGCACAAAAGCTAGTCCGCCCTCAGCGCACTCCCTGTAACACCCCTATACTGCCTGTCAAAAAGCCTCCTAAAAAGGACGGAGACCCTGTTCGTTGGCGCTTTGTACAGGATCTACGAGTTGTTAATCAGTATGTGGTCCCTCTTCATGCAGTAGTTCCTGACCCAGCTACTATCATCAGCCAAATCCCCTGGGATGCTGAGTGGTTCACTGTTATTGACTTAAAATCAGCTTTTTTCAGCATTCCTGTGCACCCAGACTCTCAGTATCTCTTTGGTTTCACCTGGGAGGGACAAAGTTATGTCTGGCAACGACTTCCTCAAGGCTACAGAGACAGCCCCACGATTTTCAGCCAGTGCCTCCGCCACGACTTGGAAGGTTTCACCAGTCCGCAGGGATCCACATTGGTCCTATACGTAGATGACATCCTATTAGGTAATCGCGAAGAAGCTGCCCTCCGCATCGATGGTAAGGCACTTTTATTATACCTACACACCAGAGGCCACAAGGTAGACCCTAAAAAGATTCAGTGGGTCTCACAGAAGGTCCGATATCTGGGCTTCCTGTTAACCCCAGAAGGAAGACAGATGGACCCAGCCCGCATAAAGACTATTCAAAACTGCCCTCTACCGAACACCAAGAAACAACTTCAAGGTTTCTTAGGATTAATTGGCTTCTGTCGCCCCTGGTTGCCGTCCTGCGGGGAGTTAAGCAAACCGCTCCACCGACTCACTGCTAACCTTGCTCCTGACCCTTTGCAGTGGTCCCCGGACACTATTCAAGCCTTTCAGTTACTCAAGGACAGTGTGGCCTCCTCCATGTCTCTCCGCCCCCCCAATTACAGCAAACCCTTTCACCTTTTTGTCCACGAGAGGGGCGGAATTGCTAGTGGTGTCCTTACCCAGCTGAGCGGGCCCCACCATTTCCCGCTTGCTTTTTACTCTCAGCAAATCGACCCTGTCGCTCAGGGAACCCCATCCTGCACCCGGACTCTGGCAGCAGCTGCCCTGCTGATCACAAAGGCAAAGAGCCTAACCCTGGGTCATTTTACCACGGTTTGGACCTCTCATGCCTTGTCAGCCCTTCTGCGTAGGGGCACAACCCAAGTCTTTTCGGCCCATCGTCAGCAACAGCTAGAGGCCGAACTCTTAGAAGACACTAACCTAATTTTTGAAAGGTGTGGACCCCTTAATCCAGCTACCTTGCTTCCTGACCTGCCAGTCCCCCAGGACCAGCACGACTGTGTGGAAGTAGTTTCCAGCATCTTACAGATAAGAGACAACCTGTTTGACGTGCCACTGGACAACCCCGATTGCATCCTCTTCTCGGACGGAAGCTCCTTCTATGTTGATGGCAAGCGTTTCACTGGTTATGCTGTCACCTCTGAATGGGACATTCAAGAGGCCGCCTCACTGCCAGGCAACTGGGGAGCCCAAGCCGCTGAACTCTATGCCCTGGCCCGAGCTTGCCAGTTGGCCGCTGGTAAGACCGTTACCATTTTTACTGATAGCAAATATGCTTTTGGAGTTGTGCATTGTCATATCCACCTCTGGAAGTTTCGAGGTTTCCAGACAGCTGCCGGTAAACCCATTCAGCACCTCCCCCTCATCCACAAGCTTTTGGACGCCCTCCAAAAACCCTCCGTCCTGGCTGTAGTTCACTGCCGGGCCCATACTAAAGATAGCAGCCCCGTTACCCGTGGGAATGCCCTGGCTGACGCCTCCGCCAAGAAGGCTGCCACCTTACCTTTAGCCATGCCCACATTGGCTATTGCAACCTCCTCCTTTACTCCACCGCACCCCGTACCAGTACCCGCTGCTGAACTAAAATCATGGGAAAGCCTCGGGGCCACTCTGGTCAAAGGGACCTGGCTTATGCCAGATGGCCGAGCCTGCCTCCCTCGCTCCACATACCCTGTGGCAGTTCGCTGGCACCATGATAAAGGGGGTCACTACGGCACGCACGCCCTCGTGGACACTATCGCTCGCTTTTGGTATGCTCCAGGCATTCAACCCTATTGCCTATCAATAGTAAAAGCATGCAGCACATGTCAGCGTAATGGACCTGCTCCACCTCTTAACAAAATTAAGGGTGGAAGACCTCCGCCTGCTGCTCCATTTCAACATCTTCAAATTGATTTTGCAAATATGCCAAAGGCTTTTGAAAAAAAGCACCTCCTTATTTTGGTTTGCCCTCTGACTTCCTGGGTCAAAGCTTTTCCTACTGCTAATTGTACTGCTGCCACAGTGGCGAAGATTCTCCTTAGAAATATTGTACCCCGTTTTGGCATCCCTCTTGTGCTCGACTCAGATCGCGGACCTCACTTTACTGGTCATGTCCTTGGCCATTTAGAACAAGGACTGGGCATTTCACACTCCTTTCATACACCCTACCACCCCCAGTCTAGCGGGAAAGTTGAGCGTATGAATAGGGAACTTAAGTTTACATTGGCTAAATACTGTCAGGAAACAGGATTAAAGTGGCCTCAGGTACTTCCCTTGGTCCTGTTTCACCTTCGTACTCGCCCAACCCGCGCATTGGGATTATCCCCCTTTGAACTGCTCTATGGACACCCCCCTTTCAAAGGCGGGGCGCTACCACGTGCTGATGTTTCACTATTGGGAGGGGATCATATGACTGCGTGTCAGTTTCTCTCCCTACAGGCTCGCCTCCGTACCCTTTGGAAAGCCTCGCAGTTTTCCCAGACCGTGCCGCTGGAGGAACAAATCCACCCGTTCCAACCAGGGACTTCGTCTGGGCCAAAAAGTTCGTTCGTGACGACACCCTCCAGCCAAGGTTTACTGGACCCCACCAGGTTCTTTTGACAACCCAGACTGCAGTGTTCCTGGAAGGACGCAAATCTTGGATCCACCACTCCCACGTCAAGCCAGCCGTAGTGGACCACAGTGACGGACCAGCAGCTCTTGTCACCACTGAGGACACTGCCTTCGACCAGTGGACCAGCTTACCTCTCTCAGACATTAGACTTAAATTAACTCGAAAAAAATAAGAGGACCCTTTATTCTGACAACTGTATGTTTTTTATGCTTTTTCAGTTTATTTTCTGCTTATGAAGATAATGCTTTTATTAGATATTCCCATGAGGTTAAAACTCGTATTTTAGGAAATAGAAGTGATTGCTGGGTATGTACTCAATTTCCAGTAAATGCAGCACAGGGACTCCCCTTCACACCCATTCCCCTAACCACTGCTAATATGACTTGGATGCCACCGACTAGAATAAAAGATCCAGTCCAACCCAATCTTACATGGGACAAAACAGAAGTGCCAATTAACAAATATCTCAGGGTAACCAATCAAACAGGATCACTGTGTTTTGTTAAAGAAAAAGGGTCAACTTTTGTGGGAACAAGTAAATGCAACATATATTTTAATGGCACCGCCTTTAGTAAAAATCTTGGCTTCAAGCCTTGCGCATCCCACTTATCCCATATGTGGATCCCTCACCCCGATCCAACCTTTTCAACTTTTTCATGGAGGGGCAGGTTTTCAGAGTCAGTTTTTAAAAAGCCCTGCTCAGAGCTCGAGGGTGTCCAACTAATTGTTAAAGGATACACAATTGCCTTCTACAACTGCTCAAGCAGTACTACACTGCCCTTTGAGGACAACACTACCAAATTGTGCCTCTGCAGTTCACACAACGACCCCTCTGCGTTACCAGGGGAACAGTGGTACAACGGGCGGTGGGTTACCTCCTACTTTGAGAAATGGAATACCCAAAACGCATTATATGGAACATACTGGGTGTGCGGGCCCAAGGCTTATTATTTCCTCTCCCCTGATTGGGCAGGGTCATGTTATTTGGCATGGCTAGCACCGCCTTCTCGGATCTCCCTCACCCCCCTCATTTTCCCCACGTTCGTAACATCCGTGAAACTGACAGAGATATTAATCTCCGTGATGGTTTGTCCTGGCAGCGGTGGGCTGGTCACACTAGCTTAAAGGGTGCTATCATCCGTCTACAGGGACTATTAGAATCTTTGACCAATGAAACTGCAACCCTATTTGAGAACCAGGCCGGGGAAATGTCCCAGCTGCGCCAGTTGGCTTTGCAAAACAGAATGGCTTTAGATATGATGTTAGCAGCCCAGGGAGGAACTTGCGCCCTCATAAATGAAGAATGCTGTGTTTTTGTAAATGACACCTACTCTGACACTTTTCAACGTACCAAACACCTAAGGGAAATGGCTAAAAACTACTCCTCTGGCCAGCCACCTTATGATTGGTGGGGAGCCTTATGGAATTGGCTGCCCGGATTTGGGTGGGTTAAAAACCTCTTGGTGGGTGTTGTTGGGGCCATGGTAGTCCTTATAATACTGTGTTGCTGTATTCAGTGTGTCCCCTCCCTCATAAACTCATGTAAGTCAGTTTATTCTTTTCCCACTTCAGCTAAAAGCCTTACTCTCTTCGAATTGGCCCAGGCTGAAATTGCCAAGCGGCCCTTGAGATCTTGAAATAGGGTGTAGCTTTTTGATTAATAGTTATCTCAAAGCTACAAATGGAGGAATGTTGGGTCTAAACTTTTGGTGAACTTTGGAGCCAAAAAACACCCAGACTGGCCGTCTCTGCATAATCCTTTCTGAACCTTTTTTGAACAAAGCACTGACCTGCAAACTACTCATGACACCCCCTTCCTCAAGTAGCCATTAGCCTTTATCTCTATGCATTTACTTGTTAAACTTGCTCTTCCTGTAAAATCTTGATTGATTATGCATGACCATTATCTTTTGTTAATCACTTTGTTTACTTCTGTGTATAAATATTGATGCCCACCCCTAATAAAGGGGCCACACTTATTCTAAAGCTTTTGGGGTAGTGTGTGCCCGTTGATCAACGCATTTGTGTCTGGTCTCTGACAGAATTGTGGGCCCATATTCCAACTCCGCACAACCTCGGGTGTTGGAGAGGTGAGTGAGGACTTGCTTTATTACCTAACAGCTTGATTTGTAGAAGTGATGCATTCTCAACAATAAAGTAGTAGCTGCTGAGTGCTCACCAAATCCAAAAATAATACCAAAGGTGCCTAACTATAGGTTTATGAGATGAACGTCAGGCTTCCAACCTGAGTCCAAAGAGTAAGAAAAAACAGTGGGGCTCTGAAAGGTTGAATAAGAACAAAAGAAGAACATAAGAACGGCTATCCTGGGTCAGACCAAAGGTCCATCTAGCCCAGTATCTGTCTACCGACAGTGGCCAATGCCAGGTGCCCCAGAGGGAGTGAACCTAACAGGCAATGATCAAGTGATCACTCTCCTGCCATCCATCTCCATCCTCTGATGAACAGAGGCTAGGGACACCCTTCTTAACCCATCCTGGCTAATAGCCATTTATGGCTTTAACCAGCATGAATTTATCCAGTTCCCTTTTAAACGCTGTTATAGTCCCAGCCTTCACAACCTCCTCAGGCAAGAAGTTCCACAAGTTGACTGTGCGCTGCGTGAAGAACTTCCTTTTATTTGTTTTAAACCTGCTGCCCATTAATTTCATTTAGTGACCCCCTGGTTCTTGTATTATGAGAATAAGTAAATAACTTTTCCTTATCCACTTTCTCCACATCACTCATGATTTTATATACCTCTATCATATCCCCCCTTAGTCTCCTCTTTTCCAAGCTGAATAGGCCTAGCCTCTTTAATCTTTCCTCATATGGGACCCTCTCCAAACCCGCAATCATTTTAGTTGCCCTTTTCTGAACCTTTTCTAGTGCTAGAATATCTTTTTTGAGGTGAGAAGAACACACCCAGGTTTGTGAGTTCAATCCTTGAGGGGGCCACTTAGGGATCTGGGGCAAAAGTCTATGATACATCTGTAGACAGTATTCGAGATGTGAGCGTACCATGGATTTATATAAGGGCAATAATATATTCTCAGTCTTATTCTCTATCCCCTTTTTAATGATTCCTAACATCCTGTTTGCTTTTTTGACCGCCTCTGCACACTGCGTGGACATCTTCAGAGAACTGGCCACGATGACTCCAAGATCTTTTTCCTGACTCGTTGTAGCTAAATTAGCCCCCATCATATTATACGTATAGTTGGGGTTATTTTTTCCAATGTGCATTACTTTACATTTATCCACATTAAATTTCATTTGTCATTTTGTTGCCCAATCACTTACTTTTGTGAGATCTTTTTGAAGTTCTTCACAATCTGCTTTGGTCTTAACTATCTTGAGTAGTTTAGTATCATCTGCAAACTTTGATTTAGAGTGGGGCACCCTAAATGAAACTTCTCTTGCTAAATGGTGGTGGGGTAGGAATGCACAAATGCTAGCGAGGGGGAAGAAAGTAAAAGTTGAGTTGGGTTGTTTTTTTTAAATATTGTTGAGCAAGTCTAGGACCTAAGCCTTGGATCTTCTGTGGGAACAGTAAAAAGCAACATAGAAGCTGCACTAGTATTGAGAGGTAAATTAAGCAGCAGAACCTTGGACTAGGATGTCATAGCAATAGAGAGGAGTAGCAGTTATAAGTTAGTTGCAGAGGTATTAGTAGTAGTAGTAGAAGAGGTATTAATCAATTCTTCCCCCTGCCCCCCATGAATGCACCTCTGAACTGTGGGTCTATGCTAACCAAGGACTGCTAGCTGTGAGTGGGGTACTACAGAGGGAAAGGAGAGTGGTGTGTTACAGGACATTCATTTATTGGACTTTCACACTAAAAGGTGAGAAACTGAGGTGAAGAGCATTGCCCAGTGCACTGTGGAGTGGGTGTTTCCTTAAGGTCACGTGCTTGGACACTGCCCAGTGCATGGTGGGGTGGGTGCTTTTGTATTATGGTTGTGGTGTTTTCCCCAAATTATTGTTGAGTCCCCTTTGCCCTTTTAATAAAAGTTTTATTTTGTTGTATACAGCATCTCATACTTGCCATAAGGGAAGTATTGCCTCTTAGAGGCACCCAGAGGTGGTGTTTTGTTTTCCCAGATTACTGGGTCAGGGCCCAAGCTGGTTCTGTTTTCTGTTGCTAGGAGAAACCCCTGGCTCTTGTTGCTGCCAACTCCACCTGGCAGAAGGGTTACACTAACTGGAAGGATACAGTATATCTTTGCACATTTATTTAAGCAAATACATAGCTTAATTCACATTTATTCAGATTCTTAATTTTTACATTTTTATGTTAAAAATGGAGAATGACATTTCTTATTTACTAGATTAATTTTTTTCCTTGTGATTTCTATCTAGCTCTATTTGGATAGAAATTTCAAATTCAATTTAAACACACAAAAACAGCATTTTAAAATGTTTTTATTAGTTAAATGAAACTATCTTATGGGCTGGATACATAAGAAAATTTAAAACTAACTGAATTGTTAAAACCCAAGAAGTACTATCTGTAGTTAGTAATTGTTTTTGGTCACCATGCCCTTCAAGATTTTGAACAGATAGATCCTTCACTGGTTTTTATTCAGAGCTTGGAAGAGAAAATCAAGCTTTCCTACTTATGGTTTCTTAACTTTGAACAAACTAGTCATTGAACTGAACTAGGTGAATAAACTAAAATAAAGAAAATATCCTCTCTGCACCTGTAGAGAGGCTACTGATGTCAAAAGCTGGTTTTGCATGTCAACAAAACCTAATTTCAGGTGCTTAGCCAGTGACTTCTACCAGTACAGTGGTCTGACTTTCTTTGAAGCTTGACAGCAAACACGAACTACTTAATTTAAATCATTAAAAGATTATAGTAAATTTAGGCCTTAACATAGGTTATCATAATTTCAAACGTAACCTTTCTACCAGATGGAGCCGGCAGCAACCAGGGCTGGGTTCAATATCTAGGAGTTTCTTTTCAACAGTGCAACACAGAACCAGCTCAAGACCCCACCCAGTAACCTGGGAAAAGTACACACCAGCCCTGGGTGCCTCTGAGAGGCAATACTTCCCCACTTGCAAGCACAGAATCTGAATGTAGCAAAGAAACTTTTAATGAAAGAAGAGCGGTCACCCAGTATTAATTAGGGAACATGCCAGAAGCAGGATTCATAAATGTGAACAGGACACCCTCCCCAGAGTGCGTGAGGCAGTACCTTTTGTCTGATGATCTTGAGTTCTATAACTAAAAGTTCCTTTTCTGTGCCCCTCTTTGCATCCTTACCATACCCCATGTACAGTGGTTGTCCTTCATCAGTGAGGCCCCAGGGTTCCAAGGTGCATCTATGTGAGTTCACTTCTGACATGGGGAAGAAGGCACCTTGCTTGCTCTGTCATGTGAGCACTTGGTCTGGCAGGCTATTGCCCCAGCAGCCATGGTTCCTTTCAGCTAGCCACCCCAGCAGTCACATGTTCCACTCACCATCCACCTGCCTCTCTGCTGTGACTTTAGCATGTCACTGAGTGATTTTCAGCTCTTTGCAGGCTGGGTAGAAAATATTTAAATAAAGATGATACAAAGAGTTTGAAGCGTCAGCATTGGTCATTGGGGGCAACATACAGAGTATAGGGGGACGCTGGTATTTGGGAATTGGTTAGCACATAACATATACAGTCTGTAAGGTCCCCAATGCGGGGTGTACGGTGGGTGGGATCAGTAAGCAGTAAGGAAGCAGTGAGGATACATTGCCCATACAGTGGGTTACACGCAGTCATGGGTATAGGTAAGCGGGCCGGGTAATGGGGACAGGATGACCCTCGCATGGTGGAATCCAGTTCGGTGGGTTTAGGGCTCAGGGGATATGGTTCAGTGGGGGGGGGGGTTATAGGCCTCCTCCCCCCCGTGGGTGCACGAAGCCACACCGGCTCACTCCTGGTATTGGCGGTGGCCGGTGATGTGCTCTGTGTAAATGTCCGTAGACCACCGGATAGTGTCCGAGACCATCAAACGTCTCATGAGCCGTGCATAGCGACGGCCTACCCCACAGGCCCTAAGTACTCGTTCATTACAGGGGTCCTAGGCACCCAGCGCCCCGACGATCAGGGCATCGGTGTAAACCTCGTAGCCCTTTGCCCGCAGGGTGTCAGTCAAGGGGGCATATTTTTCAAGTTTGTGGGCTCGGGCTTCGCGGAAGGCCGGGGTCCTGTTCTCGAACGGGATCGTCACATCGACGAGGATGATCTTTTTCCGTTCCTCGTCCGTGACGACGATGTCCGGGCGCAGCAGGCTGTCAGTGTCGGGGATGGTGCGGTTGACTGTGATCTCACCCAGGTGTGGGGCAATAGCCTTCACCAGCCGGTCTTGGACAGCGTTGTGGCGCAGCTGCCAGGCTCTGGCGTGGGGTTTGCAGCTGCACAGGACGTGGGGAAAGGTCTCCAGAGCGTACCTGCACTTCCTGCAGCGCTTGTCTCGGTTCCCGTGGTGGACAGCTCCATTGGGCAGGATGCAATTCAGGCGGGCGCGGTGTATGAACTGCCAGTCGGCGAAACGGGTGAAGCTGCCCGCTGGGAGAATGTGGTTGCTGGAGTCCCACTTGCTGGTCACCTCAAAGGCCTTGCCCTGGTCAGGTTTTTTCCTCAGGGTGTCCACCTAGACGCGTGGACAGCAGCCTTCAGTGACTTCTCCAGCACGCCTCTGGCTCCAGGGCTGATGATGGTGTTGCCCTCCGTCTCGATCCACAGCACCAGGACTCCCAGCTCCTGTCGGTCCTCGCTCCATACCCAGCAGCAGCCCAGTCATTTTCCCAGCCGGCGCGTGGCGTTGCGGGCGCGGGACCACAGCGAGGCGATGTCGCCCCTGTCCCGGGAGAATTCGCCGTCTAGGGAGCCGCTCAGGAAAGTGGCTACATCCGGGCCGGATGGAGGCCTGCCAATTCGCGTCTCGATGACAGTGCGTAGGGCGGCCGCTGCAACGTTCTTTACCCTGGCGTCCGGGCACGTCAGGAGGCGGAAGGCGTGCGTGACGACCGCGATGTCGCAGAGGTCACCCATGCGGGGGACGTTGGCACTACCGTGCCTGTGGGCAATGTATATGAGCTCATTGCTGGCTCTCTGGGGCAGGGACAGCCACTGCTTAACCAGCTGCCGTATGGTGTTGTCTGCCTTGTTGAGGGGCACCTTTGCCACGGCAGAACCTATCAGGACGAAGGCGATGCGGGGGATCAGGAAAGTGTTGAGGGCGTTAATCTTCTGCCACGATGCCAGCAGGGATGCGTCGATCTTGGCGGCGTCCTGTAGGATCTCCTGGATGGTGTCCTCAGGGGTCTGCCGGACGCAGATGCCCGTCGGCATGCCGAGGTGCTGGTACGCCTGCCCTTCTGCCAGGGGAACGACGCCCTGGATCTGGAACTCCGTCGTCATCACCGAGTCTCTCTTGCTCCCATCGACGTGGAGGGATGCGCACTTCTTGGCGTTAAAGCGGAAACCCGTCCAGTCAGTGGCTCTCCCGATGGTATTGAGCATGTTCTGGAGCCTCTCGGGGTCGTCCGCGATCAGGACCAGGTCATCCGCGTAGGCCAAGACGTTCACCCTCTCGCCGTGCAGGTCGAAGCTGTCAGCATGGTCCGAGATCGCCCACAGGAGCGGCTCCATGGCGAGGTTGAAGATGATCGGGCTGAGGGGGCAGCCCTGCTTCACGCCGCTGTGGATTGGGATCTTGGCGGTTTCTCCTTCTACCGAACGGATGGTGGTGCTGCAGTCCTCGTAGAGTTCCCGGATCAGGTGTAGAAAGGTCTCCGGCATCCCGAACTCCCGTAGCGTGCTGAAGATGTGGCGGTGGGGGATGGACCCGAAAGCGTTGGATAAGTCGGGCCACGCTATCGCACACTGCTTCCCTGCGCTCTTGGTCATCTGGAGAACGGTCTGGAGCAGGAAGTTGTGCTCGTAGCACCCCTCCGACAGCATGAAGCCCTTCTGGGCTGGGCTGATGGCTCCCCCGGCCGTTGCCCACTCCGTGATTCTGGCTGCCAGGCAGCTGGCGTACAGTTTGTACATCGTGGAACAGAGGCAGATGGGTCTCCAGTTGCTGGGGTTGTCTCATTCACCCTTTTTGTGAATCAGGACAGTCATGGCCTTCTTCCAGGAGGTGGGAGACCTGCCAAAGCACCGGCACAGGTTAAAGATGCCAGAGAGCACAAAGCACCACAGGTCATTCCAGCTCACATTTGAGCACATCAATGTAACAAAAGGCTCCTGGTAAATCTTATTTAGTTCTGTCTTTGAACAGTAGGGAGGAATAGGTTAAACCAAACTAAGACTCCTTAGAAAAATGCTAGAACACTTATTGCTAGCTCCCCTTACTTTCACAGCTGTCTGGCATTTGAGCCCTTGGCTTAACAAATTCCTTTCAGCTGTGGGTGACACCTCAGTGGGCACAAGCTCAGCACAGTTCTGCTCCTTTAGTCATACAATGAAGATAACAACATTTCACTACCCCTGCATTCAATACTAAAGTGATTTGTAACCCAACACCAACCAAAGCTAATCACTTGAAGCTACACAACTCCTGTCTGTTGGATACCTATGCAGAGTAGTTGTGTTCATGTAAATACTGTTTGCTCTTGAAGTCTCTCTCCCTCCCAAACTAGCTGTCAGGGGATAGTTCATTCAGAACCTGCTTATACAAATTTAATTAGAAAAGGTTTGTTTTTAAAAAATATACTTTTAACTTTAAAAAAATCCAATTTAAATCAAAATCAGATTTAAAAAAATCCTTGATTTTTATCCACCTTGATGCCTGTTAAATATTTGGCAGTTCTCAGAGGAACTACTCAAAGAAAACCCAGTCATGTGAGAGACAGAAAAAATTGTCAGTAAAGAGCAGTACAAATCTACTAAGAAAGACAGCTTCCCAGATTTCAAAGTCAAAATGTTATGGTTGCTTAATGAAAATGTAGACCTTAAAGTCTATGAGTCTCAGTTTAAGATTTAATTTTGTTGTACAACCCATTGAAAATATCCAAGTAAACCAGCAGGTGGCCCCACAAACAAGCATCTGAAAAGATCAGATTGGTTCCTTAGCAAGTGGCCAGGATATGATTTCTCACACTGGTGTACACTTGCTGTAGCTCCATTGAAGTAAATGGAGTTACATGTGTATAAAAGCCGTGTCAGATCAGAATCTGACCCTTAGTTTCTAGTACCAAAATCTAAATGAAACAGTGTACAGATAATCCAATACCTGGCCCAAATATTGTCAGCCAAAATTCTGTTTTGCCTTTTACTATATATAGCCATTTAGACCTGTGCAAAATGGCTGGAAAACACTGGTGTAAGTTAGTGGGGAATTCTATTTTGGCAGCATTTATGCCCAGTGTGCCACAGCTGTGGCAAATCAGACCCTAAAGGTACTCAAGTGAATAGCCCCTGCTAATCCTAAAAGGTGATATATATCAATCCTGGAAGAGCTGGGACTTGCACGCTTAATGCACTGCTACACATATTAATGTAAAGTTACTCCTGTTCTGAAGCCTCACCTTGAACACACATCTTCCCAGAGCCCTTTTTACAGTATGCAAGGCTAGCCCCTGCACTTAACCAACCCATCAACCAAAGGACTCCTGTCATGATGGGTGAGTCTTTAGGGACAGGGAGTTAATTGTACAACCCACTCTCTCCATGTTACACAAGGCATACCTAGGGACCTGCCAGCTGATTTCAGCAACACACTTCCTTTAGATTAGGAAATGACTGTGCAAGGAGCTCTTCTCTTTCCCCACACCTTAGCACTGGTCCTAGTCTCATCTCTTCCCCTCTGAGGATGGAGTGAGAAGAGTGATCTTCCATATTCATAATTCAGTGATTCTGTCACATATTTACACCCCAGATTGCTGCTGTGTTAGAAAGTGAGGAAATCATCAGAACCTAGTGAAGATATTACTGGGTCTTGCTAAACCAGAGAAGGGGAACAGACTGAAATCTTTCCTATCTGTACAGACTAGCACTACAGTAAAGGAACTGAAAATCAGAATTGCACAAGGGGGCAGGAATGAAAAGACTGCCTCTGGGTTACATTGCCTTTAAGCCTTTATAAAACTTTAATTATAATTAATAATTAACCACAACTCTCAAGCAAATCTCTGACCCTTGCATGAATTATACTGTTATTTCAGCACTTGATTTAAAGGTACAGCATACCACAGTATACCTATGTAATGGGAGCAAAGGCTTTCAGCTCTATAGAGCTGCCAGGTGAGGTCACTAAGACCAGGCAGGCTCGACTGTATTAGGGAAATGTAAATCCAGGCTGTGATGCTCACAGACCTGGGGCCAGCTCATGCCAAGACCCCAGGTCTCACTGAACACTGACAAATGCCTAGCTGGAAACCAGTCTGTTTCACCTTTGTACTAGTGTTGTTAAAATTGATATTAGAGTTATACGAATGTGTTTAGTGTTTAGACTTCATGGAATGCTTGTAGGATGCTGCATGTATTAATCCTACTTATAATATCTCTATCCTATAATATCTCTATCCTGTTTAAATGTTTGCTCTGTAACTATAAAAATAGCAAAAAGTCTTGTGGCATCTTATAGACTAACAGACGTTTTGGAGCATGAGCTTTCGTGGGTGAACCCCCACTTCGTCGAATGCATACCCACTTCATCAGACGAAGTGGGTATTCACCCACGAAAGCTCATGCTCCAAAACATCTGTTAGTCTATAAGGTGCCACAAGACTCTTTGCTGCTTTTACAGATCCAGACTAACACAGCTACCCCTCTGATAACTATAAAAATGTTTGCTAAGGCTATGTTTACACTACAACTTATGCTTGGAGGTGATTTTCTTATGCCGACTGGAGAGCTCTCTCCCATTGGCTTATAGCGTCTTCACCACACATGCTGCAGTAGTGCAGCTGTATTGGTATAGCTGCAGTGCTTACGTAGAGACATGGCCTAAGACTGTAAATCCCCCAGAGTCAGAGGAGAAGCATTGCCAACTGTGAAATACTAGCTCACCACAAGAGATGTTATCTGCTCCCTAACAAAAAAAGGGCATCAGACAAGCCACTATGGACAGCTGAATACTTCCCCCACACCCCTGAAGAGGGTACTGCACTAGCCCTTGTCCCATCACAGCTTGTACATTGAGGGAAGGAAATAAAAATGCCTATTAAGGAGAAATTGGTGGTCCTATACTGCTTGAAGGGATAAAGATTTCTAAGCATAAGCAAGTGTTCCCCAGCTGTTTAGCTTGGGTTAGCCCTATGGTGCTGGCATGTTACAGCAGCTTCTATTACCTTTTGAAACCAGATTGTAACTCATTTGTATGTTTACCTGCTTTAACATTATGAATAATTGTCATATTTCTTTTTCCTAGTTTATAAACCTTTAGTTAATTACAGGACTGGCTACAAGCACTGTCTTTGGTGAGAGATCTAAGGTACAATTGACCTGGGGTACTTTTGGAATTGGGAGTAACCTGAATATTGATGTGATTTTTGGTGTAAGGGACTATCTTTCACAAAGATAGACCAGAGTGCCCAAGGGGACTGTCTGTGACTTTATGGTAAGGCTGTTACAGCACTTTAGGAGTTCATATCTGATATTTGGTTGGTGAAATCTAAGTATAGAACACACAACCAATTTAGGGTTTATGCCCTGTTTTCTTGACAGTCTGCCCTGAGATTGGCACGCATGGTCGTGAGCCACACCAGACACTATGACACAGGCAGATAATGCAGCATGCATGTATGGGGTACCAGAGGTGAGCTAAAACACATAGCTAATCTGGTGTTGGGGGTGCTGGATGAATGCTCTTGTTGGGGGCTGCTAGTGGTCAGAAGTTGGGCAGAGGTTAGAGGAAGTTGCTTCTTTCTCCTACTGCTACCCTGCCCCACCCCATTCTTCTTCACTCCTCTCCCCATCCCAGAAACACCACCATGCTATGTTCTGGAGGAGGTACCTTTTAAGAGCTGTTTGAGTGCTCTAAGCATCAGAGACCTGGGGATCAAAAAGGCATATTCCTCCTCTAGCTGAGCACAATGTAGGTGGAAGAAGGGGCAAGGAAAAGCCAAGGTGTGAGGGATAATTCTCCTCTTCTCCCTTTCTCTCCAGTGGGGTCCTCTTGGCTACCCTCTGAGGGAAAATTCTGTCACACTTAATAGAGAATTCCATCTTTTCTCTAGATTTTAACCAAACTCTAGAATTCTAAAGGTTGGTTCAAGAAATCTTCAAGGCGGGTAATATTCACTATTAAATTGTGTAGGTGTTTAGAGTGAATTCTACAGAGCCCTATTACATTTTTACAGAATTGCCATTTCCATCCAACCCTGTTGGTTTCATCCCTATCAAATTCCATGATTTTTTCTGTAACAGCCAAGGAGCTGGCTGAAATCTTGTTTATTGGTGGAATTTTACCCTGTAGCCACCCCTTGGTTACCTAGTTGGAGTCTCAGCCCCAAAGCTAAGAGCTGCTGTTTTACTGTAATACGATATGTGAAAAGAACTTCTGGGACAAATTCAGCTATGGTGTAAGCAGGTACCACCCACCACAATGACACAAGGGCTAGATGTAGCCCATTGATTCTATTTGCCACTCATGGATCTTAATGATTTTCATTCATTGACTTTTATGGGAATTTGTTGGTGGCTAGCATTTCTGAAAATCAGGTCACTTTTATTTAGCACCATTAACATGTATTTAGGAGCCTAACTCAACATTGAAAAAAATAGTTATTGTTGGTAGCCTGGAGTTGAGCCCACACTCATTCAGCATTGTATTGTCATGACCCTACAGGTCTCAAACCTGGGTTACTGGGGTTTACCAGTGAGTTGCTGCCTCCTTATTCATATTCAGTGGCTTGCTACTCACTGACCAAGGAGAGAGCTGTGAAACCTGAAATTACATCTGGGAAGCCCCCTCTGGGCACTGATTGGAAGAACACTGGGACCTCTGGTTGGTCAGAGCTTCCTATTTAAACCCACCGGAAGTTGTCTACACAGCTAGGCCTTACCTGTCTGCTGTGCTTCAAGCTCTGACATGCCTCATTCCTGATGACCCATCTGGTGTCCAAAGCCATCTGAATTAGTTCGAGTGGCTCCTGCCTGGTTCCCAGTAACCTGAATACAATCCTCAGGAATTAGGTTGCTAATCGCTTGGCCTGGCTACCTGTGTCCCAGTCCTGACCCTCACAGGATTGGGGAACATAGCAGGTTAAAGAATTAATATCATAATTACATATTTTATATTCTTAGTGTTTCTTGGATTAAGTACAGTAAGAGACTAATAAATGCAGAATAAGGAGAGAAAAAGACACAATTTAAGCACCAAATATACAGCAGCGAGAAGGTACAGAAGAAGAACAGCGATGTCATTGCAACATTTTCTAAAGTGTCCAGCTGCTGTGAAATAATAAAAATATAGTATCAAGAATGGTTTGGACTCATGAATTAATGACACATGACAAATTAAGCAGTGAAGACACTCAAATGTAAAATATATTCCAGGATTAACACAGAAGATAAAACCCATCATGGTTGGTCAATCTGTGGACGATGGACTTCTCCACTGCCATCCATGGTAACATATGATCATTAATCATTTATTATTTTACAGTGCCCAGATGTGTGAAAGACCTCTTACAGTACAGAAAAGATGGTGTTGTCCATGACCTATGAGTTTACAAACTATGGCCTGGATCTTGGAAACATTTTTGCATACATGAGTAACTTCATGCATGTGAGAAGACCC
Organism: Gopherus evgoodei; assembly: GCF_007399415.2. NCBI lineage: Eukaryota > Metazoa > Chordata > Testudines > Testudinidae > Gopherus > Gopherus evgoodei. The sequence goes on along the minus strand of NC_044323.1, from coordinate 276,535,888 downwards.
ACTGGAAGGTCAAACTTGACTCAACAGGGAAGAGTAAGAAGGGATGGGGCAAGAAGGGCAGGGCTTACAGAAAGATGATTGCACAGTTACTCAGCTAAGGCACGTACACATCCTGGTAAAACAAAGTTGTTGTTTGTTGAGTTTTTTCTTCTTTTAAATATATATAAACTGAATATCATGGTTGATTTGTGTCTTGTGGGCATCACTGAAGACACCACTTTGAAGGAAGGATACAGATGAGATGAGAATACTGGCCCAGTGTAACACTTTCACCTTTTAAACAGGGCCCGGAACAAGCTCATATATCTATCCTAGGGGGGGGTTTATAGCATTCAGTGCTCTAGCATCTGAGCACTCTGAAGGAAAAATAGCTTGGATAGTAATGTCCCTAGTGGACTGCAAGAAGTTCTCTGCTCTGCTCTCTTCCCTAATAATAGGAAGCTCTGTTTGGAAAGCATGCTAGCTAGAAGGGTTACACATCTATCTACCTACCAGGTGGTGTAGGCAGCAATAAGGGCTGAGTCCTGTATGTCCTGTTCCTCTTAACAATACAAAACAGAAGCAGCTGGAGCTCCCACCCAATAATCCAGGAAAACTAAACACCCGCCAACACCTCTAAGAGCAATACTTCCACATTTGCAAGTACTAAGTCTGTGTATTACAAAATAAACCTTTTATTAAAGGAAGAAAACACAGCATTAATTTGGGAAAACACTGCAACAATGACTTGAAAATATGTAACCAATAAGTAAAATACCTGCCCCATAGTATTTTGGGCAATGTCCTTTTCTCATGGTTTCCCACGTGGTGTGTGAAAGTCCAAGGGAGGAATGTCTCTTTAACATGCCACTCCCTTTTTCCCTTCCTTGTGCCCCACTCACAGTTTGTTGTCCAAGGTCAGCGAAATCCTCAGCGTCCAGAGACACATTTGGGTGAGTTCCCTTCTACCCCTGAGAGAGAAGAGGGTTTGACTGATGCTTCTGCCTTTGCTACTACTGGTCACTACTGTGATCCATCACTGAACCCCATTCTCAGTTATTTCACTGGTGGGGGCTTCTTTGGTGCTGCCTCTCCTGCGTTGCCTTTCCCCACATTGTTGACTCCATATCTGGTGTAAAGTTCAGCCCCTTTGAGGTGAGCTCTAATGATCCTTGAAAAAGGTCTAGTACTCTCACATGAGTAAAATCAGCTTTATTTAAAATACTAGAGGAAAAGAAGAATAAAATTATTCCTTAGCTGTGTTTGTAAACAGAACAGCAGCACCACCAAACCATTTATCTCTATTCTCTATGCCTTTTGCTTGGTTTTGGCATTGCTATCCCCTACTTAGCAAATGAGATGATGATCAGGATGACCCCCCCACCTGCCCCCTCAGTCAGCACACTAAGTAGAGTCCTGCTGCCCATTTTTCATACCATAAGGATAACATTTCATTACTCCTGCATTCAAGACTAAAATGAATTTTAACCCAAAACAGCCAAAACTGATCACTTTGGCAACACAGCTCTGTCTGCTGATCCCTTTGGCAGAGTAAGTGTGACTGCAAATACTCTGCTCCTGAAGTTTATTTCTGCAGTTCATCGCTAGATGTCAGGAGAGAACTCATTCAGACTCTGCTTACAGAGAGAGAGAGAGAGAGAGAGGTTTGGATGCCTTTAATGTATGCATGTCAAAACATTGCAAAGGATTTGTAGTGATACTACAATTCCCAGAAGGGTCCAGGAAAGATGAAAGAAAATATATATTTAAAATTATTGCTATGTTCTTCCTAAAAAGAAACACACATTTAGTTACACAACTGAGTGAAAAGAAAATCTCTTGAAACCACATGCAGCAGCCCTGTAACAATGACAGTCTTCTTGGGGATGCAGCTAATTTATAGTTTGGGAGGCCCAGGCTGGCCATCCCCTCTTTGTATCTGTTAGCAGCTACTTGTTTTCCTCCCTCACATCTGTCTGTGCTCTGGGCCCCTTACCTGAATTCAACTCCTGATGGCCCGTCCATCTTGCCAAGAATTAAACAGCACTCCACTTCTCTTATACTGCACTTGGCTGCTTAACACAGGCTTACTATGCACCTGAAGACTGCAGTCTCTTCCGCAGAGCTACCACTAGAGGTGAGGTGTAAGGTGGCTGCTGGGCTGTGGGGTCACTGAGCAGTCATAGTGAGGATGGCATTAACTCCTTTGACTATGGTTACCATATTTCAGGTTCCCAAAAAGAGGAGGGGCAGCTGGCATGGGGAAGAGGAGGAGTGGTGTGCTGGAGGGGGTACCTGTGGCAGAGGTACTCACTGGAGGTGGAGGGCAGCGTCGTTCCCCTGTCACAGTGGCAGGGCAGCTGGCACATACCCAGGGCACAGTGACGGCCATCAGTCAGCACCTCTCTGAGGGACCCCTTCCCTAGGGCTGGGAGCCAGGACCTGGGTGGGCAGGATCCAGCAGCTCTGGCCATTACCTTTAGTTTGGTCTTTTTTTCATTCATTTGTAATCCCCATTCTCTGCCCGTTGTCTAACAGTTTGTTGTGGCTTCTTGATGTAGGCATTATCCTTACAATATCATCTGCAAAGTCAAGGTGATTGTTAACCTGCCCCAGCATCATGCAGCCTCCATCCGTGTTACTAAGGCAGTAGGACAAGATGTTTTTCTACATACAGAACACAAAAAAAAATTGAACTGAGTATACATCCCTGTTTGACTCCACTTTTCACTTCAAACACTATCAGTTGACCATTGACTCTAACTGCATGTTAAACTATGCTAGTTGAATCAGCTTGCTGGTAAAGCTATTCCATGTGAGTACTTTCCACAGAGCCTCTATGTTAACAGAGTCAAATACCTTCTTAAAGTCAGTCAATTAATTTGGCAATTGATCTTTGATTATCAGCAGGTAAGTATGCACAGTGGTCTGTAATGGGATGTTAGATGGGGTGGAATCTGAGTTACTACAGAGAATTCTTTCCTGGGTGCTGGCTGGTGAGTCTTGCCCACATGCTCAGGGTTTAGCTGATCGCCATATTTGGGGTCGGGAAGGAATTTTCCTCCAGAGCAGATTGGCAGAGGCCCTAGAGGTTTTTCGCCTTCCTCTGCAGCATGGGGCACGGGTCACTTGCTGGACGATTCTTTGCAGCTTGAGGTCTTCAAACCAGAATTTAAGGACTTCAATAACTCAGACATAGGTTAGGGGGTTGTTACAGGAGTGGGTGGGTGAGATTCTGTGGCCTGTATTGTGCAGGAGGTCAGACTAGATGATCATAATGGTCCCTTCTGACCTTAAAGTTTATGAGTCTATGAGTCTATAATGTATGTACAAAACAGGGGTTTGTTGAACTCTGTGTCTCTCCAAGAGTTGACAAAAAGTAAATATCTGATCTATAGTAGGGTGACCAGGCAGCATGTGTGAAAAATCAGGACAGGGGGTGGAGTAATGGAAACCTATATAAGAAAAAGCCCCAAATATTGGGACTGTCCCTATAAAATCAGAACATCTGGTCACCCTAGATCTATAGTGGAACGTCCAAATCTAAAGCCAGCTTCTGACTCAAAAAATTTCCTCTACCCTGCTTTTCATTTGGCCCATAATCACCATACAGAATACCTTGCAAGGAATGCTTATGAGACTTATTCCTCTGTAATTATTGCAGACCATGCAATGCCAAAAATGTTTGAGCTTGGGGCTGAAACTTCCAAAATCCCAATTTAGCTACACTGAAGTCTCCACCACTCATTTTCTTGTGGTCTACCCTGCAGAGGGTAGGTGACTATAAAAAACGTTCCACCTGTTGCTCAACGTGCACATCCAATCGGATGAGATTCAGAGATCTGATGCAAGGAAGGGTTGAAAACATAGCGTACATAGCAATAAAGAAACATGCTCACTTTCTCAGAGAACTAGAGAAAAATGAAAATGAATTTGCCATATTCTTTAAATGTTTCTTAGAAGTGATTTGTACATATGGAGAATATATATATTCAGTATATATATATATATATATGTACTAAGACCCTTCCAAGCACCTGTTAAATAATCCTGATGCTTCTCATTAAAGAGTGGCTACACTATGAAAAGTGTCTGTAAAATGCCATCATAGATTTCTATAGTTATTCATCCTTAGTAACTTCCAGGGAAGCTGGGAAATTTTTTATAGTGGGGGTGCTGATGATGGAAACCATGGATACCATGTATTTGGTATTTATTATTAATACTTTAAACCAGGGGGTGCAGCAGCACCCCCAGTACCCCTTGTTCCAGCACCACCGGTAACTTCATATCAACTGCGCTTGGCTTGCAAGTAACAATGTGGGTTTTACATATTCTGCAAACTAATAAAGATAAAAGTGATCAAATTCTGCCTCAGTTATACCCATGTGACTCTACTATCTCAGAACATATTTAACAATTTCTTTGATGTATGAGCCAGAATATAGCAAGGCTCTTTCTTCTAGCTTTGTTGGCGCAATAGAGCTAACATGAGTAAAAAGCTGTAATGCTTATTTTAGTCACTTCAGTGAGCAGATATGACTGAATATCTGTATTGCCAACTCTCATGCTTCTATAGCAATTGTAATGATTGGAGGGTGGGAGATTTACCTACCTCATGAAAACACAATAAAGGCACCAACTCATGAATCTCCCTTATTTGCAATGGCCACCATCTACTATTACTGTCAATGAGGCTGAAGCCAGCAAGATGGCTGCCATTTCTCTACAGTCTCTCTGTATGTGGGAGTCAGGCTGTCCTTAATCAAGTTGGCTCCCACCTCCCACTGTTTCAATGAGATTGAAGGCATGACAACAGGCAAAATACTATGGTTCAGGGGGCTAGACTGTGAGGAGAAGCAAAAACATTGTGAAAGATGGATGAGGAGAGTTTGGGGGATCAAGGCAATGGTGGGAGGCTAAAGAAGGAGGCAGATTTAGGAGTTGCAGGGGGATGAGGTGTGAGGCTCAGGGGACCAGAGGGCAGTGATGAGGTGGGAGATGGAGAGGAATGGAGTCCCCCAGCTTGGAGGCAGTGGTGAAGAAGGGGAACTAAGAAGTTGCTGTACATGATCACTATAAAGCTGCACTTTAACATACATAACCCATGGATGGGGGATAAATGAAATTACACAGGCAGGTTTCCATAACATTTATTCTAAATTAGAGGGACATAATCCAGTGACAGACTTCAATAACATTAGTTCCCTTGTAGTGTTGTACTAGTTTGGTAGGATGCTCCTTAAGAATCTCAATCATTTTGGATCTGTCTCTACCGTGTTATATCTGAAATAAATTAAACACAAGCCTGCACCAAACATTTTAGCATTCTCTCCCACCCTATGTGCCGTATTGCACAAACAGGACAGATATTATGGGATTATTTTTTTAACTTTCTTCTCGAGCATCGAGTGTTAGGTCACTGCAAGAAGAAGGATACTGGACATGATGGGCCAATAACCTTACCTGGCATTGTGCTCTCTTCTGACAGCACCTGATCTCACCAACTAATTACAGACACTTGCAATTGATCCTGTGTGAAGACAAACAATAACTGGTAAACTCAAGCCTGCATGAAGTGATCCACACACGAGTAATGAATAAAAATGAATGCAGGGACAATGGCTGAGAACAGAGCGGTATGGCATGGACTATACTCATTTAGGGCTCAGTCAAGCCCATAAGGCACATGGGAGTGTCAGGGGAATGGGCAAAGAGGCATGCAGGAGCAGTGAGTGGCTGGCCGGCTTGCCAGCGAGCAAGGAGACTAGGGAAGGGGGCAAAGAAGCATGAGCGGCAGACAGGTGGGTGGGGCGGCCAGGGGATGGGGCAAAGAGGTGAGCAGTGAGCAGCCGGCCAGCAGGCAGGTGGGGAGGGGGAGCAGAGGAGGGTGCAAAGAGATGTGTGCAGCAGGCGGGCAGGCAGGGGGGATCTGGGGAGGGGGGCAAAGAGGCGTGAGCTGCAGGTGGGGGGCTTCAGCAGACGAGGCGAGCAGGGGTGGGGGCTAAGGAGGGATGAGGGATAACGGGTAACTGTTAGTCAAATTGGAAAAGATGGGAATGAATATGAAAGTTGTAAGGTGGATAAGGAACTGGTTAAAGGGGAGACTCCAGAGGGTCGTATTGAAAGGTGAATTGTCAGGCTGGAAGGAGGTCACTAGTGGAGTCCCTCAAGGATCGGTTTTGGGACCGATCTTATTTAACCTTTTTATTACTGACCTTGGCACAAAGAGTGGGAATGTGCTAATAAAGTTTGCGGATGACACGAAGCTGGAGGGTATTGCTAACATGGAGAAGGACAGGGATACTATTCAGGAAGATCTGAACCACCTTGTAAACTGGAGTAATAGAAATAGGATGAAATACAATAGTGGAAAGTGCAAGGTTATGCATTTAGGAATTAATAAAAAGAATTTTGGATATACGTTGGGGGCGCATCAGTTGGAAGCAACGGGGGAGGAGAGGGACCTTGGGGTACTGGTTGATAGCAGGATGACTATGAGTCGCCAATGTGATACGGCTGTTAAAAAAGCAAATGCGATTTTGGGATGCATCAGGCGGGGTATTTCCTGCAAGGATAAGGAGGTGTTAGTACCGTTATACAAGGCGTTGGTGAGACCCCATCTGGAATACTGTGTGCAGTTCTGGTGTCCCATGTTCAAGAAGGATGAATTCAAACTGGAACAGGTTCAGAGACGGGCTACAAGAATGATCCGAGGAATGGAAAAATTGCCTTATGAAAGGAGACTCAAAGAGCTTGGCTTGTTTAGCCTGGCCAAAAGAAGGCTGCGGGGGGATATGCTTGCTCTATATAAATATATCAGGGGGGTTAACGTTAGAGAGGGAGAGGAATTATTTAAGTTTAGTACCAATGTAGGCACGAGGACGAATGGGTATAAACTGGATATTAGGAAGTTTAGACTTGAAATTAGATGAAGGTTTCTAACCATTAGGGGAGTGAAGTTCTGGAACAGCCTTCCGAGGGAAGTAGTGGGGGCAAAAGACTTTCCTGGCTTTAAGACAAAGCTTGATAAGTATATGGAGGGGATGTTATGATAGGATTGTTAATTTGGGCAATTGATCTTGGATTACCACCAGATAGGTCTGCTCAATGGTCTGCGGGGAGATGTTGGATGGAATGGGAACTGAGTTACTGCAGAGAATTCCTTCTTGGGTGCTGGCTGGTGACTCTTGCCCACATGCTCAGGGTTTAGCTGATCGCCATATTTGGGGTCGGGAAGGAATTTTCCTCCAGGGCGGATTGGCAGGGGCCCTGGAGGTTTTTCACCTTCCCCTGCAGCGTGGGGCACGAGTTGCTTGCTGGTGGTTTCTCTGCAGCTTGAGGTCTTCAAACCAATTTTGAGGATTTCAATAACTCGGTCCTGGGATAGGAGTTGTTATAAAATTGGATGGGTGGGGTTCTGTGGCCTGCCTTGTGCAGGAGGTCAGACTAGATGATCAGATTGGTCCCTTCTGACCTATGAGTCTATGAGTCTATGTAAGCAGGGCTTCAGGGGGAGGAGGCCGAGTGGGAGCGGGCCCTGGGGTGGGGCCCCAGTCCAAGTGTGCCCAACCTCCCAAAATTGGAGGAGTCACGCACCACCCATAGATGGCTCAGTGGCAGCAGTGGGCAGCAATGTGGAGTGAATGGTGGCAGCTGTGAGCCAGCTGCAGCAACAGAGGAATCACTTGAGGCTTTCCCAGGGTGGGAGGTGAACTCAGGTGACTGCACCTCTGAATTCTGGGTCTTTGCTGACCAAGGGCAGCAACTGCAATACTGCCAACCCAAAATGTTGAAAAATCACGAGTCAGGCACATCAACAATCATGAGATTGGGTTTAAAATCATGAGATGATGCAAAAATAACAGATTTAGGGTTCTTTTTATTTGCCTTCTGCTTTTTCATCCTTTAGGCTGTGCTAGGGTCACATTTTCAATCTTTCTCCACAGCGATGAGGGCTAGAAACTTACTTTTTCTTTAAAAATGAAGGCTGAAATCACCACCTATCTACTTGACTCCAGGAGCTGGGGCTTTAAGGAAAACAATAATTATCATGAGACTCATGACAAAATCACTAGAGTTGGCAACACTGCAATTGTGAGTGTGGTGCAGTGGAGGGAGAGGGGTGTTGCATGTTAAGGGGAACATTTGTTTGTTGGAGTTTCACACCCAGGTGAAAAACTAAGGCAAAGGATACTGCCCAGTGTACTATGGGGCAGATGTTTTACTTATGATCTATTGGTTTTGAATGTAGTTGTGGTGTTTTCCCAAAATAATATTTGGTTCCCTTTCCCTTTCAATAACAGTTCTCATTTGTTCTGTATACACAGACAGTGCTTGAGAGTGAGAAAGTATTGCCTCTTAGACGTGCTGAGGGATGGTGTTAAATTTTATGATTACTGGGTGGGAGCACGAACCAGTTCTGTTTTTTAGTTTTAAAAGGAATCCCTAGATAGTGAACCCAGCCCTTGTTGCTGCTGGCTTCATTTGACAGAAGGGTTACAAACCATGCAACCCCATTGCCCTCACAGCAAGATTCATCCGTGCAAGTGAGAGCAGAATTTGTCCCCTTAGCCCAAGGGTCGGCAACCTTTCAGAAGTGATATGCCGAGTCTTCATTTATTCACTCTGATTTAAGGTTTCGTGTGCCAGTTATACCTTCTAAGAACATTAAAACGTCTCTTTCTACAAGTCTATAATATATAACTAAACAATTGTTGTATGTAAAGTAAATACAGTTTTTAAAATGTTTAAGAAGCTTCATTTAAAATTAAATTAAAATGCAGAGCCCCCGGACCAGTGGCCAGGACCCAGGCAGTGTGAGTGCCACTGAAAATCAGCTCATGTGCTGCCTTCGGCACTCATACCATAGGTTGCCTACCCCTGCGTTAGCCATTCGTACAAAAAAAGGGGGCAAGGGGGAGTAGCAAATCAAGTTTAATCCACAATGTCTTCCAAATTCTTTCTTTTTTGGGGGGGGGGAGAAAATTGAAAGAAAATCCACTAAAGGCTAGATTTTTAAAGGTATTTGGGTGCCTAAAGATACAGGTAGGGGCCTAGTTTTCAAAAATATCTAGGTACTAGGGCCCAGATCCTCAAAGATATTTAGTCACCTAACTTCCTTTGATTTCAGTGGAAGTTAGGAGCCTAAATACTTTTGAGGCCCTGGGCTGGCTATTTGCACCTTTTGGGTGCCCACATACCTTTAAAAAAATCTGTCTCTCTAAGTCACTAGACTCTCTCAAAGGTGAATTTGTAGCTTTGACTTTGAATTCCATTTGCTTTGTTGTTTTGTGCCACACCCTTAGCACAAAATACCAGCTGCCTGAATGGTGATTGTTCCTGTAGAACAGGAAAAAGCTTAAACGTTTCCTAGAGGTGTTTAAACAGAATTGACTGTTTCTGGTTAAAGGCATGTACAAGAACATTTATTTTACAAATGTCTTTAGAAATACATTTAAAAGTTATTCACTTATTTTTACAAAGCAGGTACAGTTGTTCATGTATATGTTGAGATCATGGGGAAGTACTTTATATGCAATATATAATAACATGTTCAATATTAACACAAATCTCAACTCCATGGAAAAAAGCCCTGTCTTATATAAGAAAGAATGGAACAAAAAGAGCTATTGGGTCTAGTCTAGTCTATTAGAGTTCATCCCATTCAGAACACATTCCCCCTGGGTCAGAATCTAATTGCTTTCTGAATAACCATTATGCCTTTGCCCACTGGGCCATTCCAAACATATCATTCCTCAGAGAAAAAATGATTTCCCAGTGTCTGTTTTGAATTTCCTTTTCACTAACTTATACTTATTTTACAAAAATAGTATGTTCACAGAACATTGAGGTTGCAAAGTCAAGCACGTTTAGGAAATGTCAAAATTTTGGTTGTTTGTGCTATCTTCTTTCAACCCTCTTGTGCATATGCATTATGACACAGTCTCTAATTACATGACCACATGCTTCTTTTTTCCACAGGACCCCTGCCTCTTTCAGCACACAGAATGGACAGTGCTCACTTAATAAGCACCTAGTCAATATTTTGTATTGTCCTCATTGTTTCATATGTGGCCCCGTGCGTTATTTACTATGCACTATTCAAATGCTGCTCCGAAGACAGAATTATTAGTTTCCTCATGGGCTTTTCTATGGCATTCATTATGAGACTATCTGACTACTTCACAAACATTAATGAATTTATTTTCACCATACTCCTCCAAGATGAAGGGGTAGTAGTATCCTCACTTTACAGATACGGAGACAAGGCACAGAAATTGAAGTCAAAAGTATCCACTAATTTTGGGTACCTGCTATGAGACACCTAGAGTCTGATTTGTCAGAGGACTTAGCATTATGTATCACTCCATATGTTCAAAGTTCAGGTCCAATGGACTTCAGTTTGTAGCTGTGAGTGCTCAGATCAGTCCCCAGGGTCTCAAGATGGCCACTCATAAAATGAAGAACACAGAATTAGTGATTACCTGTGAAATGCTTTGTTTAGGTGACTTCTCCAGCATCACAAAGGAATTCTGTGGCAAAGGCAACAATGGAATCCAGTTTTCCAAGACAACTTTCACGCGTTTTAACCATGAGGCCATCCTTTCTCTTTCTGCAATCCCTTGCCTCGCTCACTACACAATTTCCTATTTCTGCAACAAATGAGACAGACAGGGTCCTACAGACAACAGACTTTTTTAGTATACAATCCTGATACATTCCCTGAGCTTAGTCTGTCCTATGAACTAAATGAGGCAGGATCCTAGGAGAAAAATATGTGATCACGGAATTAAAGTCTGCATCATAATGCTTACAAACAAGAAGGCCAAATTAAGATTGCACAGGCAACACTGATTCTGGAATTTCCTAATTTATGAGTGCTTGATTTTTCAACTTTAATGTTCCTTTAATGCATTTTTTGCGTGTAATTTCCTAGGTTTAAAAAAAAAAAAAGGAAAAAAAATATTGATACTCACATGGTTCAACAGCAGGAATGGAACTGTTAGATCCAGCACACTGACCTCTTCCATTTGAGCTAAAGGATTAACTGTTAGCCATAGTTTTCTGTCATCCTCTATATGGACCTGCACTAGCAGATGAGACACACACTTTGCAAGAGTGTTTCATAAATATTTGCTGACAGCAGAGGAATGGTGAGACTTAGGAATCTTGGATTGCATTCCAGGTTCTAGAAGGGTGTGTGTGCTAATGGTCACAGACCTTTCTGCTTCTGTGTCTCCCCAAGGCTGATTCCCCTTAGATTCATAGACTTTAAGGCTGGATCATCACGATCATCTACACATTGCAGGCCACAGAACCTCACACATCCACTCTGATTGACCAATATATCCAGGCCTTTCTCCTCTTCTGTTGCTTCCAACTGATATGTTCCCAGCTTAAAGCAAAAATTCTTGTTGTTAGTCCATAAGTGCATGACCTAGCACTTTGCACTATTAAATATCACCCCATTTCTAATGCTCCAGTTTTCAAGGTCATCTATATCTTCTTGTATGATATTCCGATCCACTTCCATATTGGCAACATCTCCTCACTTTATGTCATCTGCAAATTTTATAGTACACTCCTACTTCTTGTGCCAAAGTTATTTATGAAAATATTAAGAAAGATTGGACCCAAAACCAATCCTTGAGGAACTCCACTGGCAACCTTCCTCAATCCTGACATTTCTGCTTTCAGCATGACCATTGTACTCTCCCCTTTAACCAGTTCCATGCCCACCTATAGATTCTCATATCGATCCCCTTCTTTTCCATTTTTACTAATAATTTGCCGTGTGGAACTGTATTGAATGCTTTACTGAACTCCAGGTAGATAAGATCTACAGCATTTCCTTTGTCTAGAAAATTGGTTATCTTCTCAAAGAAAGAGATCAAGTTGGTCTGGCATGATCTACCTTTTGTACAATTATGTTGTATTTTATCCCAGTTACTGTTTACCTCTGTACTTAACTATGCTTGCTTTCAAAATTTGTTCTAAGACCTTGCTTACAACTGAGGTCAAACTAACGGGCTTGTAGTTTCACGGATCACCTTTTTTTCCTTTCTTAAATATAGGTACTGTATTTTCAATTCTCCGGTCATAGGGTGTGACCCCTGAGTTTATAGATTCATTAAAAATCCTTGCTATTGATCTTGTAATTTCTTGTGCCAGTTCCTTTAATATTTTTGGATGGAGACATCTGGGACACATGATTTGGTCCAATTAAGGTGTTTGAGTTTGGCTTCACTTTGGACGTGGTAATTTCTACATAAGTATCCTGGTTCCCATTAGCCACCCTGCCACTGCCCACAACTCCTCATTACACTTATTAAAAACTATTGAGCCATATCTAGATTATCTTTAATCTCTACCCCCATTTTCAGTGTTTAGCAATCCCGCTTCTTCTTTCCTTGTTTTCTTTTTATCTATATGGCTAAAGAACCTTTTACTATTGGTTTAATTTCCTTTGCAAGGTCCAGCTCTGCTTGGCTTTTAGCAGTTCTCACTTTATCCGTATATTTTCTGATCTCCAAGACGTAGCTTTCCCTGTTGATCCATCCCTTTGTCCATTCTTTGTAGGCTTTCTCCTTCCTCTTAATCCAGTTTGGTCTGCATCCTTTCCCTACAATTCTTCCCTGGTGTGGAGAAAGTAAATAGGGAAGTGTTATTTACTCCTTCCAGAACACAAGAACTAAGGCTCACCAAATGAAATTAATAGGCACCAGGTTAAAACAAACAAAAGGAAGTGCTTCTTCACACAACACACAGTAAACCTGTGGAACTCATTGCCAGGGGACGCTGTGAAGGTCAAAAGTATAACGGGGTTCAAAAAAGAACTAGATAAGTTCCAGGAGGAAAGGTCCATCAATGGCTATTAAGCAAAATGGTCAGGAATGCACCCGTATGCTCAGAAGCTGGGAGTAGACAACAGAGGATGGATCACTCAATGATTGACCGTTCTGTTCATTCCCTCTGAAGCACCTGGCATTGGCCACTGTCAGAAGACAGGATACTGGGCTAGATGGACCATTGTTCTGACCCAGAATAGCCTTTCTTATGTTCTGATTCATATCCAAATCGAATGCTGGGGGCTGTAGCAGACCCCAAGAACTATCTCAGTGGATCCTCTGTTACCTTTCTTCCCCAAAGTGATTTTGACCCAAACAGATTCAGCTTTAGCCATTCCACTATGCTACTTCACTGTCTTTACCTTTATTTCTGTCTTTCCTGAACAGCACATAACCTTCAATAACAGTTTTCCCATCTTTCCCACCTCGAGCTTGCCCCTTTCTAGTCCTTTCTCTTCTGCTTGCTGCCCCTCAGCTCCTCGTTCCAGTGTCCCCCTCTTTCACACACACATCCCTCGCTTCTTTTCACAGTCCCAGTCTCCTCGCCTAGTCTGTCCTATTCTCACCCTCTGGGCTCTTCACCCTCATCCTGTTACCTTTGCCCAGCCAGTTCCATGCTCTCTCTCCATACTCATTGTCCAAGTCTCAGTTTTTCCCCTACCCCACCCCTCAGCTATCCTCTGATTTAGAGTCAGACGGCATGTCAGAGCTGTATTAGGTATCGAAGTTAGCTTGTTAGTAGGGAAGAGTGAAGTTTCTAATATGCAGATGGAGGTACCGCGGTTTGAATGATATCTGGGGTTATTTATTGTTGGAGGGGCAATGCCATTTGAAACTGTAGGGATAGAACTGAGAGGTGACTGGCAGATCAGTGAGGGAAGCAGTGATTAAATTCTGCCCAGGTGGCTTTGTTTGCATATTGTGTCCCACGCTCAGTATTTTTATGGGCCAAATTCTCTCAGTTACATTAGTCCATCTCAATTAATCTGTATATTATGGGATACATTTGTTTAATATACTATTTTGCTGATAAGATTTTAGTAGCTTGTGCAACATCTTTAGTTTTTTGGCATTCAGCCCCTGGGATTTTTCTAAGGAATGGGCCCATCTCTCATCTGAACTATAAATGGTTTCAAACATAGTCAATGGGACCCAGATTCACAAAGGTATTAGATATTTCAATGGAAGTTAGGAGTCTAAATACCTTTGATGATCTGGACCTGGGAGCTTAGTTTTTTTGAAAAGCAGGCCACTTATTTAGATGCCTAAATATGGACTTGGGAGCCTAACTTTGGTGTCCATTTCTGAAAATCATGGCCCAAAAGTGCAAGTGTGAGCAGAGCAGTGGTGGTCAACCAGTGGCCTGCAGGCCACATGCGGCCCATCAGGATAATTGGATGGCGGGCTGTAAGATATTTTACTGACGTACTAGCAATAGCAGTGGGCCACAGGGATGTGCTGGCCACCACTTCCTGCAGCTCCCATTGGCCAGGAACAGAGAACTGCAGCCACTGGGAGCTGCGGGGGATAGAGCCTGTGGACGGTCAACATCAGTAAAATGTCTTGCAGCCCACCATCTGATTACTCTGATGGGCCGCAGGTTGCCCACCACTGCTCTAGACAAACTGAACTATTCAAATATCTAAAACTGTACTTAAAAGCTACACGTGAAGAGACAAGACGCTGATGCAGCCCCAAATGAAAAGGCAGAATGTCAGGGCCTTCAGGATACCACAGCACAAAGAACTCACAGATGTAGCTCCTTTTCAAAGAAGCCCTCATATCCTCATGCCTCAGTACAGATTTCTGTGTGGAAAGAGGCTGCTGAATTCTTCCAGGAAAGTTATATAAGGAGAATGAAGCCAAAAGTACAGCTTTGATAATTATCTCTATTTGACCGTCAGGCATCAGAGGCCAAAAAGGACATAAAATGTAAGGATTAGAGAACCCATTTCACTCCAGACAATATCCCTAGTAAGCAGGCCAGGGGCAAGGAGATCTTGCTGGTGAAACAGCCTTTAACTACTGAAGCACATGTTAGTACGTTATTGTTTCCCTGCACATTTAGGGTAGTGTGCGGTAACAAGTCTTTCATTTTCTAGGCCGTTAAGTCTGCCAGGCCATTTACTGAGGAAGATAAAAGCAGAAAAACATTTCTGTGAGCAAGGCAGATGAAATGGACACTTGAATTTTATTCTCTAAGGCGATGCAGCTTTTGAGAGGCAAGTCACCTGATTCTACACTCTATGCAATCTCTTTTCATTCAGTCACAGACACATGGAGTACTCTGAGATGTGGCTTATGCTTCTTTATAAATGTCTTTGAAAGATTTCTACTCTGCCTTTAATTGGCTTACTGCCCAGTCTTTCCCTACTGTTCCAGGTGAAATGTTGCTTGGCGACATATATTTCTTTTTTCTTTTCATACAGAATGTACTTATGAAAAGACAAAGATTGAGGGAATTCTGAAAAACAATGTGTAACCCTTCTGCCCCTCTGAATTGGCAGCAACAAGGGCCAGGTTCAGTATCCAGGGGTTCCGTTTCAATAACACCATGCATAACCGGCTCGAGCCCCCACCCAGTGACCTGGGACACTTACATACCACACCCCCTGGGCACCTCTAGGAGGCAATACTTCCCCTCTCGCAAGCACGGAGTCTGAATGTAGCAAAATCTTTTTAATAAAGGAAGAAAACAATGTGGCATCCCACTGGAGAAACACCACAAACAGGATTATAACACAAACCATAAACAAACAAACAAAAAAACCTACCCCCAGGTACCTTTGGCAATGTCCTTTTCCCCTTAGGGTCTTAAGTCCAATCACCCAAAGTCCAACAACCCAAAAGTCTCTGGACAGTGCCACCCCAGAATTCAAGAGTTTATCTGCAGAGTTTTACCGCCCCCCTAGCCTGGGTGGAAAGGGTGGGGGAAGTCCACACACAGTGTTAAGGGGCACTTTATGTGGGCCAGGGCCAACTGCTCCACCTCTCCATGGAGTGCTGCTGCAGCCTTCACCACAACCAGCTCTACCACACCAGCTATACTGCTCCTCCAGCTGTCCCCACAAACCACTTCATTCCAATCACTGTTCCATGGGCTGCTCAAACACACTGCAAACTACTCTGCCAGTTACTTAACAATAGGTCTTCAGGGTCCCCCACTAGTTAACACAGCACTCCATGAACTCAATTCAGCTCTTAGTAGAGGAACCCTGGTGCAGATGCACTATTGACCCAACATGAATTCAACTCAGCAGTCTCTAGATAGACTCCTAATAGAATCAAAAAGTAACTCTACTCTTTAACATACATAGCTAGCAAGCCAGCTCTTTCCATTCACGGAATTTTGGAACCCATGTCCCATGTTTAGCAAGTACCACCCAACTGAGGTTGAGTCATTTCTGTCACAAAGCAGTCCGACAGCTCCCCATTCACACAATCAGGATGACAAACTTTTTTTCCTCCTGCCCCAATAACAAAGAAATTGGGGATCCCAGAGCTGTTAAAATAACCATCCCAAGCTGCTGTGGCGTTATGCTAAGTGGAGGGGGGGTGGATGCCAATGCAAATTCTTGAAATTCTTTCCACACTCTCTACAATTCACCACCAGATGTCAGGGTAGTGCTCATCCTGACTCTGCTTACAAATGTCTAAACTTTATCATTGTACTTCCCACCTAAAATGTTCAACAGGCCAGATCCTCAGCTGGCCTAAACTGGAAAAGCTCCATTGGCTTCAGTGGTGTTTGCTGATTTACACCACGTGAAGGTGTGGCCCCTTGTTTGCCCATTCCACTATTAACCTACATGCCCTTACAGGTGATCTTTCTGATCTTTGTGGTAGATTATTCATTTTAGGGTGCATACAGTGACAATTTGATATCATAAATTACATAGGCTGTTAATTGCATAAATCATTGTCTAGACTATAGTTTGCATCTTACCTGCAGCCTCTCATTTAAACCTTGGTTTTATACCTCTATATTTCACTCCTGTTCTTACATGTGAATGCTGTTTGCTGTGTGGGATGTGTTTGAATACGCCTTTTTAGACTGCATGTAGTAACAATTCGAGATCACAGAGGAATTTGCTGTAACTGGGAATAGCAAAGCTTATTCACTTATCTTCATTTTCCTCCTCCTTCTTTCTTCCTCCCTCCCTTCTCTGCCCCAGATAAAAAACCGACATGAGAATATAGTAGAAGCAGCAGGGAGTCCTTGAGTGATCTGGGGAAAATATTTCAGTTGCTTTTCCTAGTCACCTGTTCTCTCATCACTAAGTGCAAGGGGAACACCAAACTGCCAAAATTGACTTCTCTATAGTTACTTGTATATGATCTATGACTAGTGTTTTTTCTCTGTTGAAATCATTTTATATATCAAATATAAAAATCAGACTGCAGCCTGTTGGCCCAACCTAGCCCTCAGAGTTCTACAATGGCTGCTGTCATCTTTACACATTTGTGGCTAGTAGAATACAGGTCTCAGCATGAGATTCTCCATCTCAATCTGAGAAGCCTGGCAAACTCCACAGCTGATTAGGGGAAAGCCTTTCCTTGTTCATTTTGGAAAGTGGGTTTTTTTAACTGGAAGTAAATTTAATGTTTTTGAAAAATGCCAGATTAATCACTCTAAAGGCCTCCATTTAGCCACAGGACTGCAAAGTCAGTGTCATGCACATTTCCCTACCGTGCACCAACCTTGTTCTGAAAGGGATGAGCTCCAAGAACTTGATTCAGTGCCCAGTGGAGTCAGTGGAAAGCATGTCATTTATTTCACTGTGCATTGGATCAGGCCCTAAGAATGATAGCATGGTTCAGCCCTGGCATTCTGTGCCTAATGTCAACTAGAATGTCAATTGAGAATGTGCCCAACAAATGGGTTATGACCATCAATTCATTTCACAGAGGCCAATGACAACAGATGTAAAATGGTAATTGTTGAGTAATCTATAACGAATTACTTATTCAACAAGATTGCCTTCTTTTTTTCTATTTGCAAATGGTCCCTAAACAGATCATAATTTTATCTGGTTTAACACTTTTTCTTTAATATTTTCTGCAAATTATTCTTGATTTGTACCTTATTTGTGAACAGTGTGCTGCAAGCATTTCATAGTCAACATTTGAGCTGTTTGGGCTGGGCAGTTTCTGTGCCTGAATTCGTGAGCAAAACTCATGGAAATGGGCTATTGGTGCAAACCCTCACACTTATAAATGCAGAATTTCTTTGGATGTTCTGCAATATTTGTTGAAAAAAATTGCTATTTCTGTGTCTATCCCTGCCAATAAACTCATTTGCAAGAATGTTCACAAAGTAGAAAAAAGTTACTAAAATAGTCCACACGAATTTCTTTAAATACCAAAAGCATGTGCATAGAAACATTGCTGTAGTATTTCTTTAACTATAGTAGTGACTTTTAACTATTACTGACTAGGACTTAGTGGGGAAAAAGGATCTAGAGGTATAAGGCATTCCTAGCCTGCTCAGCCATGCACCTTCATGTTTCCTTCTTATTTTTAATGGATAAATGAAGTCCCCAATTCTGCACCTCATATTCACAAAGCAAACACCTGTCTCTTTTGAGCTGCTAGTATAGTTTAGGTAAAGATTAAGGTTGGCATTTTCTTGGTAAGGAGATAAGCACTGAGTAGTGAACAGGAAGAAACACCTTCTATATCAAAAGAATTACATGAATGAACTTCCTTGACACATAAACAATTGGACTATTCTATTACCAGAAGGCCAAAACATGGCTGGATTAATCTCAGGCAACATGGCTCTTTCAGGTGAAAAACAATTCTGTAATCTAGCACTGAAGTAAAACTTTTCTATTATTGATCAAGCATTGCTTTTCAATATTTGGGGCATTATTTAGGGCCTAATTTTTTAATTAGGTGTGTACATTTTATATGGATATTTGCACATAAAATAATGCAATGTTTGCATTCTAGTCAGGTATTAACATGCACACTCAGGCCATGTCTACACTACAGCATAAAATCGAAATTATTAAAACTGGTTTTATAAAACTGGTTTTATAAAATCGATTTTACGCGTCCACACTAGGGCACATTAATTCGGTGGTGTGCATCCATGGTCCTAGGCTACCATCGATTTCCGGAGCGGTGCACGCTAGGTAGTTCAGTAAAAGAATGAGACCACTAACTTCGATTTCCGTCCACACTAACCCTAAATCGATATAGTAATATCGATTTTAGGGTTACTCCTGTCGTTGGGGAGGAGTACAGAAATCGATTTTAAGAGCCCTTAAAATTGATTTAAAGTGCCTTGTAGTGTGGACTGGTATAGCATTAAATCGATTTAACGCTGTTTAAATCGATTTAACGCTGTAGTGTAGACCAGGCTTCAGTAGCTAGGCAGCTAACTGGTAACGCACATATGCAAATACCTTATAAGCATGCACAGATTGGTATTTGTGCCATACATTAGGGTTATGTAAATATATGTGTTTAACTTAGAAAATTTGACCTTTAAGGAAAAGATTCTAATGCTGATTAGAGACAGTCATAGTGCAGGGGAGGTGCTGTGCAAACTTCTCCATGTGCTCTAGTTTTGCCAATTAATCTCACCCCTGACTGCAACACCCTCTGCTAATTGTATTGATATGTGCATGCATGGAAGAAACAAGGAGCTGTAACTTGGAAAGCTTGCAATTGGGTCTTAGACTTTGACCACTAGACATTCTTATGGAAAAATCCTAAAGAATCCAATAGAAAATAAACCTCTTTCTATAGAATATTTGAGCCATCCTATACAATTATGTAACCATTCTGCCAAGTGAAGCCAGCAGCAACAATGTCTGGTTCTGTATCTATCCAGGGGTTCCTTTTTGACAATACAACACAAAACTGGCTTGAGCCCCCACCCAGTGACCTGGGACAATTACACACCACTCCTAGGCACCTCTAAGAGGCAATACTTCCCCTCTCGCAAGCACAGAGTCCAAGTGTAGCAAAAACTTTTCATAAAAGGAGGGAATTAACTCAGCATTAATTTGGGGAAACACTGCAGCTAGGGCTTGTGAACACAAACCATGAGCAAAAGACTCACCCCCCAAGTAAGTTAGGCAATGTCCTTTTCCCCTCAGGGTCTTAAGTCCAGCAACCTAAAAGTTCTTTTAACATCCCTATCCCTTCTCTGTACTCCATTCACAGTTGCTGTCCTTGGCCAGTGCAGCCCCAGAGCTCAGAGGTTCATCTATAGAACTCACCTCCCACCCTGTGTGGAAGGAAGGTGGTAATAAGGGGGCACCTTACACTGCTCAGACACTTGCTTGTTGCCCTAACAGCCAATTGCCATGCCTGTGCAGGGGTCTGCTCTGGCTCACTCCATCAGCCCCCCCACCCCCCCAAGTTGAGGGTGCCAGGTACAATTCTGCTGCCCTTGGTTCACACAACAAGGATGGCAATCCTTTATTACTCCTGCCCCAATAACAAGGAGACTGAGCATCCAGCACCAGCCATAAGTGATCATTTGGGCAAGCAATCCCATCATGCTGTGTGCCTAGGCAGGCTAGGTGTGTCCATGCAAACCAGATCAGCTTTTGAAGTCTTTTTCCATAGCTCACCACTAGATGTCAGGGGAGAGCTCATCCAGACTCTGCTTACATTTAATACAAAAAATATATCCTTTGTATAGAATTCTATAGGATGATTCAAAATAAAAATTCTGTTATATCTTATTCAGGTTCTTAAATTGCACCCCTTGCCAGGATACCTGAGCAGTTTCCCTGTCCATTAAATTCAGTGGGCTTTTCTAGTAATGTTCATAGAACCCCACCGATTTAGGACCAGATATTTTAAAGCTATTTAGGTGCCTAAAGATGCAGATTGAAAATCCTACTAGAAACTTATCTGCATCTTTAGACACCTAAATATTTTTAAAAATCTGGTCCCTTCATTCCTATTGAATTCCACAGGGCTCCTTCATAATGATATTTTCGCTTGTGACTAAGGAGGATTTAGAGCCTGATCCAAGGTCCTTTACTGTCAATGTGAGCTTTTTCTGCACTTACAATCTAACACATTGGTGTTAGATTGTGCTGTTTCTATGCCTTTAACTTCCAGGATGAAATATGATCAAATCTCTCTCTGAAGCTTAGCCTGTGTGTGTTGATGATGAGGTTTCAATCAGGAAAATAGTGTTAGCACTAGCTTGTGACTGGTCAGAAGCATTCCCTCCATCTCCTGTACAGATGCACTGGGGCTATTCACAATGGCAGCCCTTTTGCTTTCTGAATGCTTAAGGCTAGCAGCAACACAAATGCTAGCTTCCCCAAAGCGGAAAGATGGGAGGCCATGGCCATACCCCCTGTCCTCACTCTGTCCAGCTGGGCTGACAGTGTGGAGAGTGGAGAGTAGAGACCATACTGCACTTTTCCAGGTGCAGCTCTGGATCTTGCTCCCCAGTGATCCAGTTTCTAGAATCTTCCACTGCAGCCCTTCTACAGCAGGTAAAGGCTGACGAACCACACAGAAGCTCCTGGTTTGTCACTCTATTTATGCTAGAGTGCAATTTTATTTTGCTCTGACCTAGAGTAAACACACCTGCATTTTCTCCCCTTAGAATATTGTCATTTGTCATGGGGAATAACAGTGCAACAGATCAGGTAGCTTTGTGGTTCAGGAAGTTGGAAGTTATTAAAAGCAAATTTTACATCAGGGCAAAATTGGGGAGAGGTAATTCCAGCTAATCCCTAAAATTTATGGAATGTTTTTGCACGAGCATAGAACACAGAGTTCAGGAATGCTTTAAAATCAGGTCTTAAGAGTTTTATTAAATGAAAATCATCATTTTTTTCCAAGCTGGAGAGGTTTTGTTTTTCACAACATCCTGTCTTACCAGGGTTGTGCTGGTTTGGTGAGGCATGGCGTGCTGGCTGATTATACCAAACCTGGGATTTTATCTTTGGTTTCAATATAGTTATGAGAAATTCTCACCTGATGTGGACTAGCACATCTGTAGGCCTGGAATAGGGCTGCTGTGCTGTGCGCCTGCAGTATGTTCCCTAGTGCGGCGCCTCCCAGTGGCGTCAGAGAAAGCAGCAATTCTGAGCCATAGATGGCCCCATGAGCAGAAATAATGTCCAGTCCCACAGAAAACATTTGCACTAGGAATAAAGCAACAGAAAAAACAGACCAGATTCAGCTTTGGTGAAAATAGGTATCACTCCATTGATGTCAAGTGAGTTTCACCCATTTACACCAGGCCTTTCATCCAAAAGCTCCTGTAACTTGCATATGAGAATTGTGCAGGTAGATTCTGTTACATCTGGGCAAATGTATATGAATGAAAGTACCAATTCAGTTATTTTTTATATTACCTATATTTATAACTATAACCCAGAAAGCCTCTTTTCACTCAGTTTAGATGCCTCTAGGGTTTCGGATTAGAAGGACCCTTTGAAGGATCAAAAAGCAATATCCCACTGGATGCAAATTCATATTTAACATTCTTGTTTGTACCTAGGTATAGATAAACATGTGACAAACTGGCCATTTTGGGTCCCTGCGTGAAAAGTAGAAAAGACAAGCACACAGAAACCGTACCCTAACCTTTATAGCAATTGGGTTATTACAAATTCGCAAAAAGTTGTGCTATTCTTCTAAGGCCAACTTCTGCCTAAAGGCAAAATTCTGTGCTCAGTTACACCTGCGTAGTTGTACTGAAGGCAATGTGTAAGTTCTTTGGGACCGGAATGCTCACTACTTTGTACAGTTCCTAGCACAGTGGGGCCCTGACCTAATGGAGACCCCCCTAGGCACTATCACTATGCAAATTAATATTTACATGGGTGTAACTGAGAGCACAACTGCCCTTTATAATTGTTTAGCTTTAAATCATTTTTCTAATAGCTATAGAGTTGGGGTAAATTCTTCCCAAGCATCTATGGACCAGATTTGTAAAAAGATTTAGATGCCTAAAGATGCAGCTGGACATCTCACAATTTTTTTCAAAAGCAGCAAGGTGCCAGTGGTGACTTCAGTGGCTTGGACTAGCTTCACTTGGGGAACTTAAGAACTGAAATGCTCAAGGCTTGTCTACACTTACAATGCTTCGGCGGCACTGGTGTAGCTGCGCCATTGTCGTGCTTAGTGACAATGTAACCTACAAGGATGAAAGAGCTGCTCCCATCAACACAGCACTGTCTACACTGGGATTAGACAGGTATAACTGTCTCACTCAGGGGTAATCCACACCCCGAGTGATGTAGTTATATCAACATAAGGCCAGGGTTCAGTATTACAGCACTTAACTTTTAGGAGCCCAGTAGAATTCACTACCCTGAATTAGGTGCCTTGTCCAATGCATGGAAAGTGTTAGGCTTCTGAGGATAGACTACACAGCACTTAGAGGTGTGACTGCAGTTCAGGTAGGTGTACCCAAAATAGCTTTGAATTTAGTATGTATGCAGAGCAGTGCTGAACCCAGGAGGCTAGCCCAGGCTGCTGCAGAAGCTACACTGCTATTGTTACACAAGATAGCTTTAATCTAAGGTTTTAACTAGATCAAAGCTAGGTTCAGGGTATGCCTATGTGAGCTGCAATCAGACCTCCTGATTGTGCTAACCACTAGGCTACATAGTCAATCTCTCTGGCCCAGTGAATATGTCAGTGACTCTAGCTCAGCACACACTCCAGGGAGATCCAGTCTCTGCACCAATGAATATTTGAGTATTTCATACAAAGTAGAACAGCTTCATCAGAAGCAACTGGGACAAGCCCCCCCCCCCAATACCCTACAGTGCAGTAGTTAGGGTATGTGCCTGGCAGCTGGGAAACGTAAGTTCAAGTTCCTAGTCTAACTTTCAGGGAGAATGGGGATTTAAACTTGGGTCTCACACATCCTGGAGAAGTGGGCTAACCCACTGGGCTATTGAGTGCAGAGGGCAACACCAGTCCTGCCTTGGCAGTGTTTTTTCAGGGCCCAATTCAGTAGGTGTAGCCTCTGAGCATGCCCACTGGATCAGGTGAGAGAGCAACAGAAGAGCTAGTTTGTGAATCTTTCCTTAGCTTAGGTGGGAGCTGAAGTGTACAGTGGTGTTAGGACTGAGATGGTTGTGCACATGCCCAGCAGCAGCAACTGAAGTGCCTAAGGGACTTTCCCAGTGGAAACTTAGGTGTTGTCATGGTATAATTCCCCACTCTGAACCTTAGCGTCCAAAAGATGGGGTACCAGCATGAATTTCTCTAAGCTCAATTACCAGCTTAGTACCTGTAGCACTGCCACCAACCAGGAATTCCAGTGCCTGGTACACTCTGGTCCCCCCAAAACCTTGCCCGGAGACCCCCAAGACCCAGACCCTCTGGATCTTAACACAAGGAAAGTAAACCCTTTCCCTCACCGCTGCCTCTCCCAGGCTTCCCCTCCGTGGGTTACCCTGGAAGATCACTGTGATTCAAACTCCTTGAATCTTAAAACAGAGAGGAAAATGCACCTTCCCCCCTCCTTCTCTCTCCCCCTCCCAGACTCTTCCTGAGAGAGAAAGTAATCCTAACACAGAGAGAAAATTAACCTTTCTCTCCCCCAATTCCCTGGTGAATCCAGACCCAGTCCCATGGGGTCTGACCAGAATAAAAAAAAACAATCAGGTTCTTAAACAAGAAAAGCTTTTAATTAAAGAAAGAAAAAACAGTAAAAATTATCTTTGTAAATTTAAAATGGAATAGGTACAGGATCTTTTAGTTATAGACACTGGGAATACCCTCCCAGCCTAAGTATTCAAGTACAAATTAAAATCCTTTCAGCAAAATATAAATTTGAACTCCTTCCAGCCAAATACACATTTGCAAATAAAGAAAACAAATATAAGCCTAACTTGCCTTATCTACCTAGTACTCACTATTCTGGACATATAAGAGACTGTATCAAAGAGATTGGAGAGAAACCTGGTTGCACGTCTGGTCCCTCTGAGCCCCCAGAGTGAACAACAACCAAAAACTAACAGCACACACACAAACTTCCCTCCTTCAAGATTTGAAAGTATCCTGTCCCCTGATTGGTCCTCTGGTCAGGTGACAGCCAGGCTCACTGATCTTGTTAACCCTTTCCAGGCAAAAGAGAGATGAAGTACTTCTGTTCTATTAACTCTTACTTATCTGTTTATGACAGATGTCTAGGGACTTTAGTGCCTACAGGGTTAGGCGGCAGCTGATCAATGGTTTTATGAATGACAGTGGTGCCCAAATGTTGGACTTAAGCATTAACATCCACCAGAAAAATCTAGGTCTGTAAGTTCACCTAGTGAATCTAGCCCTTAGGCACTTCTGAAAATCCCAGTAGGCCCTTATGTGCCATGTTAGGCACCTAAATTACCTTTAAAAATCTGCCTCCAAATACCTACAGTCCTTTGACTTTCAGCCTCCTAAGTCATTTTTGAAAATGGGATATAGGCCGTTAGTCACTTACATGCTTTTGAATATTTTCCCCTTTATCCATAGAGACACTTGGCTCAACTTCCAAATATAAAATCTTTAACAGAAAAGCATTTAGTTCCTTAATAATGCAAATACAGAGTCAGAATATGATATTCTTACTCCAGCAGCCACCGGCCTGAAGACACACACCACAGTTGTCCCTTGAAAGTTTGGTCCAGCACAGGTTGGATTTAAAGAGTAAGCTAATTGTAATAAAATTTAAAACAGTTCCAAGACACTCATGTTTGCATACAGTCTGCAGGGACTATGCTTTCTAAATCCAATATTTTTAACAGAACATATGGCTATTTATACCAGAAACTAAGAGACATATTGCCAACATCAGCCATCAAAATAATCTTCCAGTGTTAGAAAGGTGGTGTGCAACATCACATCAAGCACTGGAGTCATTCCAGTGGACATATGAAAGATGTGCTCTGAAACACAGTAAGTAAGTTGGAGTCATTCCTTACTATTTGGAGTCATGGTGTTGATTCTCTCTCTTTATAAGTGCTAGAGTGTAAGCTCGCTACAGAGACCAGTCCTTAACACGGTGATGATGGTCAATAAATAAAAAATAATACACAGTACTAATAGGGAAAGTGCTAAAACTCTACAACTTGGATTTCCTTTAATTAGAGCTATAGATGCTCATCAGGTGCTCAGGAATTAGACCCCGTGTAAATGTCTCATATGTACTTATTTAATGGGATCAAATGTGGATGTTTTTATTCCATTTTTGCTTAGGTCTAACTCAGGGAAAATTCTCATGGAAGTCCCAGGACAGTCTACGTAAAAGGAAGACTGAGTAAGAACTTCAGGATTTGGCCCCTTCTGTCTGAGCAACCACTCTCTCATGTTCTGTGTGGATCCCATACACCCTGGGTGTTTCCTTAGTCTAACAATAATACTCAGCACTTATCTATTCCTTCCATCCAAGGATTTCAAAGAGCTTTACCAAAACTTCACATAACACAGCTGGGTGGTAGAGAAGTACTATTATCCCTATTTTACAGATGGGTAAACTGAGGCACAGAGTACACAACTTCTGTTTTCCATATGCAAAAAATATTGTATTAATACTCAAAGATAGCCATGAACAGACTGCATGACTTAACACACATGTCAATGTGTTTACATGCATGAAACATATCACATGATGTTTTGCTGGAATCACACCTTTTTGCATTTTTCCCCAAGATACTGTATGTTGCAATATTCAATTTTTACGACCTGTGCTATGCAGAGGCTCAGACTAGAGACTTATGACTGAAAATCTACAAATGTATTAATTGTGCTTTGATATGAATCCCTCAGCAATAGAAAACAAACCTAAATTAAATACCTGTAGTATATAGTGTGCAAAGCAGAGTTGAGAGGCAGTATGCATAGGGCACTGGACCAAGATTCTTGGGTTCTATTTTTAGCTCAGTCAGTGGCTTGCTCTGTGACTCTTGAGCAGGTCACCGTGCCTCTGTTCTGTCTATGTAGATTGCCTTTTACTCTCTCTCTTCTCTCTCTCTCTCTCTCTCTTGTTTTTTTACAGTGGCCAGCACACTCTAGATGCTATTATAGATAAATATGTGGATTTTTTTGAAATCTGTTACATCCAGAATCTTCCCCCGATGTCCCTGCAGTGCTATCATTAAAAAACACAGCATTTTCTTCCTTTGCCCGTGGAGCAAATTGCACCAGTTTTCAGCACAGACCTTTTTGCCTATTCTTCCCTCTGTCTCCGACACCTACATTTTGTAAAACGTGCTGGATAATACTCAGAAGTGAAGCGCATGTGAAGGGATGGATGGGTTATAGTCTGGTATGGTCAGAGGTTTTATTAAACAAAGAAATTACTCAACGCAAGTTATGAAATCCAGCTAATCCTTTATTTTAATGTAGCCCCTTAGAAGTTGTCCATATGATTCTTTAAAGACTTTTCAATCAGGTGCCTACAACTATGATGCAAAGCACATGCAAAGCATTATCAAAACAGGTGGCATATTCTTTCATTGTTTGTAATGAGGGGGGCCCAGTCTTAAGATTCTGAAACCTTTGCCTCTTTGGGCTTATATCAAATCTGTACTTACTGTGAATAATAACTGGAGGATGCTTCCTGGTTATCTGGTAATAACTTTATCAAGGGATGAATAAACTCTGAGGTTGAAGGAACAATAGTAAAAAAGAACTGTTGGCAGTGGGAATGATGTGAGGCAGCAGCACAGTCTTCACACCTTTTCAGACAGAACCTTTGTTCCCCCCTGCTTCTACAGTGCTGCTGCCAATTATTGGGAAGAGTTTGGATTTTGAAAATAGCTTTGTCTCAGACCTGTCAGTGGGTGCACATTGCATCTGACTTACTGCCAAATGTGAAGAAGTGTTGAGCACTTGTTAGTTCCCACTGTCTTCCCTGAAAGTCACTGGAGCTCAGCAGCAATTAGGATTTAGGGCCCTGATTAAGGAAAGCAGTTGAGCAATTCATCCCTAGTCAGGAAGTTCATGCTTAAAATTAAGCACATGCTTAAGTGCTTTCCTGAATAGTGATGCTTTTCTGAGTCAGGGCTTAGGGCTTGATCTGAAGTTGATGGAAAGGATCCTGTTTACTGCAACAGGCTTTGGGTCATGCTCTTAGTGACATCAACAAATGCAGAAGTGAGATTCTGTGCTGGGTGCTGTACACAACCTGCAGCCCTAGACAAAGAGGATGCAATGGCGGTGTTAAGCAACCATTGTGCTCTCCTGACCCTCTGGGTTACTCTGAATCTCTGTAAAGCTCATGCTGTGACCTTGTCCTGCCACACTACACGCAGCCCCACCTCTGACCCTGGCATTGCCCCATACACCAAGGCTTTGTAGGAGATGCTCAGAAGACAGCTTTTTACAGTTATGTTCCACAGTGCCTGCATTTGAGGAATCCTTTTATGCCATTCTGGCCCTTTTTCCTAGTGGACACGGGCTGAAGTGGGAGCCCAAAATGCCGAGACAGCTATTAGTTAGCATCTTTCTGCAGGACCTCTTCCCAGGGCTGGGAGCTGGAGCCTGGGTGGGTGGGATCCAGCAGCTGTGGCTTGCAGGGGAATGGACCAAACTGCTGTGGATGCAGGGGAGGGATCATTCGGGAAGCAGACCAATCAGGCCTCTTTCTGAGCTGCAGCTTGTTTGCTCTGCAAAAACTCTGGACATTTTCCGTTATTTAAAAAATCCACCTGAACAGAGAAAGGGAAACTCAAAAAAGAGGCAATGTCTGGGAAAACCTGGACATATGGTAACCTTATCTGATAGGTCAGATACAGAGCAATCATGCTGTGAAAAGTGTTCATCCACAGGTGATAGGGGTTTTGTCTTTTATCATTTTCCTGTGTGAATTCATTCGAGGACATAATTTTTATCTGGTTTCAACCACATAATTGTTATTGGGGTATTTAGTGCACTGGTGTCATAAACAGATAGCTAAGGGTTAATGTCTCTTTCACCTGAAGCACCTGACCAGAGGACCAATCAGGAAACCGGATTTTTTCAACTTTGGGTGGAGGGAATTTTGTGTCTAAGTCTTTGTTTGCTGTCTGCCTGCTTTCTCTGAGCTTTGGAGAAGTAGTTCTGTTTTCTAATCTTCTGTTTCTAAGTGTAAGGACAAAAAGATCAGATAGTAAGTTATATGGTTTCTTTTCTTTGGTATTTGCATGAATATAAGTGCTGGAGTGCTTTGATTTGTATTCTTTTTGAATAAGGCTGTTTATTCAATATTCTTTTAAGCAATCGACCCTGTGTTGTGTCACCTTAATACAGAGAGACCATTTGTATGTATTTTTTCTTTCTTTTTATATAAAGCTTTCTTTTAAGACCTGTTGGAGTTTTTCTTTACTTCAGGGAAATTGAGTCTGTACTCACCAGGGAATTGGTGGGAGGAAGAAATCAGAGGAAATCTGTATGTGTTGAATTTGCTAGCCTGATTTTGCATTCCCTCTGGGTGAATAGGAAAGTCCTTTTTGTTTCCAGGACTGGGAACGGAGAGGGGGAGTCACTCTGTTTGGATTCACAGAGCTTGTGTCTGTGTATCTCTCCAGGAGCACCTGGAGGGGGGAAGGGAAAAAGGATTATTTCCCTTTGTTGTGAGACTCAAGGGATTTGGGTCTTGGGGTCCCCAGGGAAGGTTTTTCAGGGGGACCAGAGTGCCCTAAAACACTCTAATTTTTTGGGTGGTGGCAGCAAGTACCAGGTCCAAGCTGGTAACTAAGCTTGGATGTTTTCATGCTAACCCCCATATTTTGGACGCTAAGGTCCAAATCTGGGACTAAGGTTATGACAACTGGATGAGGTACATCACAAGTTGTGATAGGCATGTGTAGAACACATGGATTTTGAAAGGTGTGTTGCGGGGGGTGTTGAACATTGTAGCAGTGAAGATATGACTGCAGGTTTTGCAACTCTCAAACATTTACAAGATGATGGACAACCCTCAGATATCCACTCCAAACACATAGTCAAATTCATCCATTTCATCCTCACCCATAACAATTTTACATACAACAATAAACACTTTGTTCAAACCATGGGAACAGCCATGGATACTAGTATGGTTCCTCAATATGCCAAACTCTTCAAGGGCTACCTTGAAGAAGAATTTCTGGACAAATGTACCACAAAACCAATGATATACCTGAGATACAGCCATGATATTTTCATAAGGTTGCCAACTTTCTGAGTGCAGAAAACTGAACACCCTTGCCCTGCCCCTTGCCCCACCCCTGCCCTGCTGAGGCCTCACCCCCCACTCACTCCATTCCCCCTCTCTCCATTGCCGCTCTCCCCCACCCTCACTCACTTGCTCATTTTCATCAGGCTGGGGCAGGGGGTTGGGATGTGGGAGGAGGCGAGGGGTGCAGGGTCCAGGTGGCACCGACCTTAGGTAGATCCTGGAAGTGGCAGCATGTCCCCCCTCCAGTTCTTAGGCAGAGGGGCAGCCACCCAGTTCCGTGCACTGCCCCATCCACAGGCGCTGTCCTGCAGGCCCCATTGGCTGCGATTCCCAGACAATGGGAACTGCGGAGATGACACTCGGAGCAGGGGCAGCATGTGGAGCCCCTGTGGCCACCCCATGCCTAGGAGATATGTCACTAGTTCCAGGACCTGCACTGAACCAGGGCAGGCTAGGAGCCCGCCTTAGCCTCGCTGTGCTGCCGACTGGACTTTTATCAGCCTGGTCAGCAGTGCTGACTGGAGCCATCAGGGTCCCTCTTCGACGCGGTGTTCCAGTAAAAAAACAGACGCCTGGCAATCCTATATTTTCATCGTCTAGACAGACGGTTTAAACTCCCTCATAGATTTTCACCACAACTTCAGCAACCACCACCCACCCATTAAACACTCCCACACTAGCATCAACTTCCTGGATACCACAGTGAGCTTCAGCAATGGAAACCTACAGACAACTACACACAAGAAACCCACAGATCACCACACCTACCTTCACAGATCCAGTAACACACCAAGAAATCTGTTATCTACAGCCAGCTACTCAGATACCACAGAATATGCTCTGAGGAGAAAGTCCAGGATATACAACTTAACACACTCAAAACTGCCTTCATCAGACAAGGACCCTTCACCTGAGAAGTAGATATCATGGAATGGGCTACCCAAAGAACCTAAAAAGAACCTGCTTCGGTATAGAAATTAAACCCTCTCTGACTGCACACCCCTAGTACTCACCTACCACCCCACACTAGAAACGATACAGGGTATCATTGAACAACTACAACCCAAATTTGATGGGGACTCCATCCTGTAAGAAATCTTTCCTGAACCCCTATTTATGGCTTTCAACAACCTATCCAAGTTCATCATCAGAAGCAACCTTCCCACAGATCAGGACACAGCAACTCAAAGTAGCTCCAAACTCTGCCAGAACTGCATATGAAAAACTTACAGACATAGCTCCACTTCTACAATGATCAACACGCCCCACAACACACCTTTCAGATTCCATGGATCCTACACATGCCATCACAATACAGGGGCAGCAGAGCCTTCCCAAAAGTGGAGGGACCAGGGGCCCCACCTCCAGCCCACCCCTTCCCCCAAGGCCCCTCCTTTTCTCCCCAAGGCCATGCCCCCATCCTGCCCCTCCCTCCCAAGACCCCTCCTCTTCCCCCAAGGCCCCATTACCTTTTTCCAAGGCCGCACCCCACCCCACCCCTCCTCTCCCCCAAGAAGCAGCCATGGCGTGAACTCTCCACCTGGCCAGGGTGAGGGGCCCAGGGGGTGGGAGCAGGGGCTGCTTGGGCCCCCTGCACCGCAGGCAGGTGTAGAGTCCACCACAGTTCCCCACAGCTGCTCGCACGGCTCTTACCAAGGCCAGGTTGCAGCTCTGAGGCCCTACCCTTCAGCTGGAGCTGGCTTGGGGTAAGAGCTGCACAGACAACTGTGGAGAGCTGGTGCAGAATCCAGACCCTCCACCTCCATCAGTCCTGGGCAGGGAGCCCCAGGAGCAGGGACACAGGAGGAACAGGAGGGGAAGGAGGCAGAGTCCACCGTGGCAAAAAGTGGGTGGACCAGGCCCATCCACTTTCAAAAAGTGGGAGGGCCATGGCCCCCTGGCTCCCCCTGTTCCAGAGCCACTATCATCCAGTACACTAAATGCCCTGATAACAACTATGTGGGTGAAACCAGGCAATCATTAAACTCTCAAATGAACTCACGCTGGAAAATGATAAAAGACGAAAACACCCAACCACCTGTGATTAACACTTTTGACAATGCTATCACTCTTTATCTGACCTGTCAGGTTCCATCCTCAAAGGAAACCTGGGGAATACGTTCAAAAGATGAGCCTGGGAGCTTAAATTAATCACTCTGCTAGACACCAAAAATCATGGACTGAGCAGAGACAACAATCTGTAACCCACTAACCCCATCTTTAGGCCGGTCTACACTGCAGGGGAGGGGTCGATGTAAGACACGCAACTTCAGCTATGAGAATAGCATGGCTGAAGTCGATGTATCTTATTTTGACTTACTTCCCATCCTCACGGCCCAGGATCGATGGCCGCAGCTCCCCCGTCGACTCTGCTTCCGCTTCTCGTCCTGGTGGAGTTCTGGAGTCAATGGGGAGCGTGGTGGGGATCGATTTATCACATCTAGATGAGATGCAATAAATCGATCCCCGACAGAGCAATCGCTACTCGCCGATCCAGCTAGTAGTGTGGCCATACCCTAAGTGTCCTATAACTGCAGAGGTGTTAACAGGTCACTCTACCTTGAATGATACCTTACAATATGTGCTAACTTCTTATGCTAAACAATCTGTTCTATCTGGCATTCTGATGTGATGCTCGGAGTTCCTTTCCCAGACCAGAAGAACAGTTCTATGTGGCCTGAAAGCTTGTCTCTCTCACCAACAGAAGTTGGTCTAATAAAAAATATTATCTCATACACCTCTTCATGGTAAAATACTTATATTTAAAATTGCTTCTGTAGCTTTTTTTACATGTTATATGCTTGAGGGAGGAAATTTGCAACAAGGGTCAATTTGTGTCAATCTTTTACGGCAGAAGCCTTTTGTTATGTCCTAATGGTTTGATGATAAAATATTCTTCCAAATACAATTTGGATTGCTAAATCAGCACCACTTTTTCATACACAGCTTTAAAGTTTATCTATTTCAAGCAGCTTTTGGTGCTTAGCTAATTTTTTTGTTGGTGTATAAAGGGCTCTGCATTACTTGGACAATGAGCAAAAGATGCATACCTCTTTTAATATAAACAGCAACATTTATAGAATTTCATGTCATTTCTCATTGTTAGAAAGTGTTGACTAGATTAACAAAATGACCAAAACCTTTGTATAATAGGGAACTCCCAATTTGAAGGGAGAAACATGGCAGCCATTTCATTATTATAATTTATATTTGTGTGCCCTCAAACTAGGCATTCCCTCACCTGTCTTGCCTATGGGTCCCAATCCAGCAAGAGTACTCAGAGACCAGGCCTTGCACACCATAGTACTGCCTCAGCAAGAGGTGACAGTGCCCTCATTATAACCTTTAGCCCAGTAGATTAAAGCACCTACCCGGCAGTGGCAGCATGGGTGGTGATTAGGAGTTTGGGGGGCATTGCCCCCCCAAAAAACTGGATATGTTGCAGAGGCAACATGTGGTGCAGGGGGTGCTCAGATTTCTCACTTAGCCCTGATTCCTCCCCACAGACGAACACTGGGGTGTGGAAAGGGCAGGGTGAACTGTGATGCCAGGAGCCCTGTGCCTGCTGGGCAGTATCCCTCACCTGGTCTGTGTAAGGGGAGACAGGGCCGGGTTTACAATGGTACCAGTGGTGCCATGGAGCTGGGCCCATGCTCAAAAGGGGCCCCAGCCTGTTCCACTAGCACTGTGCTGAGACCCCACCAGCCAGCTGGCTCCCCGCAGCCCATCACTTGCTCCTCTCAGCCTGCCTGCCTGCTGCCTGAGTACTGCTCTCTGCCTCCTGGCCAGACCCCAGTGCACCTCCGACTCCAGGCAGTCTCTGCTTCCCACCACCTGTGGGACCCTGCCTGTCTCCCCAGAGCTGAGCCACCAGGGACTGGTGCAGAAGCCTGGCCAGTCTCACCAGTTGGGCTGGGAGGGTCACTCCAGAGAAGCCAGAGTGATTCCCAGCCCTGGGACCAGTCCTGGCTGCGCTGCTCGTTCAGCCTGACACACAGTCACTTCCCAGCAGGGCCGGTGAGTGCAGCTGGGAGTCAGGGTGTGGATCTCTGAGCGGCCTGAAGAGGTGCTGGGCTGTGAGGGGGCAGGGAAGATCTGTGTGTTTTGGGGCACTGGGGATTCAGGGTTCTTTGTAGGGTGCTGGGCAGTTGTGATGGGGTTGTGGACAGGGGAGTGCTGGGCAGGGGTTGTGTTGTGCAGGGCACTGTGCATTTATGGCAGGGTCTGGCGGGGGTGCTGGACATAGTGAGTCCAGGGGGTCTCTGGCCATAGGAAGTTAAGTAGGTATTGGGCGGGATGGTTATGTGGTATGGCATGGCCCCACCCCCAAGGGGAAGGGGCAGTTGGTAGCACAGGGCCGGCCAGGACACTGTGCATCTGGCATCTGCTGGTTTCTAAATAATGCCTTAGTGCCATGCTGTGCCGTGCCAGGCTGGGCCATGCCCCTGGCCAGCTCCTTGCTCCAGGGACCAATCTCCATGCACCATGTGCCATTATCCCTATGGGGACCCACAAATATATTTTTCACCGGACCCACAAAAGGTTAATCCATCCCTGAGGGAAGTGCAGGAGAGCTGAGAGGTGCTAAGGCTCCCACAGATTTTTGGATCAGACTGTTTGAATGAATTATAAAGTATGAAGATTAAAGTCCAGATTAGTGAGGTATTTCTCTGTAGTCATAACCCCCACATGTCCTGTCTTAAATTATTCAGCAACTATGTCATCAGGAAAAAAAGAACAGGAGTACTTGTAGCACCTTAGAGACCAACAAATTTATTTCAGCATAAGCTTTCCTGGGCTACAGCTCACTTCTTCAGATGCATAGAATGGAACACACAGACAGAAGATATTTATACATTCTGTGTGTTCCATTCTATGCATCTGAAGAAGTGAGCTGTAGCCCACAAAAGCTTATACTGAAATAAATTTGTTAGTCTCTAAAGTGCCACAAGTACTCTTGTTCTTTTTGCTGATACAGACTAACATGACTGCTACTCTGAAATATGTCATCAAGTTTACCATATAAACCTGTTCTTACCAGTGAGCAGGAATAGCACTTAGACCCAGATCCACAAAGATAGTCACCTGAAGCCCAGATTTAGACACTTAAGTCCCAGTTTTAGACATCACTGTGACCCACAACACTCTCCTTTTTAGCCCAGCTCTTTATCTGCCTTGGATAAATATGTAGAGTCATTGAGCCAGAGAGAGTCTGTGAGAAAGACTCTATAAGATTGTGGTCTTAGGCATCGCAAAGCAGGGAGAAGAAGATGATTGGTGGAGTGGCCTATCTGTATCTTCAGTTTATGCAAATGAAAGGGGATGGCTGCTTTGAGCAGCTTTGCGTTGATAGTCAGCCTACGGAAGGGAGCTGTGGAGGGCAGAGTTGAGAGACAGCTTCTACTCACATGGGGCTTCTTGTAGTGCTCTCTATCTCGTGAAGGCCAAATTCTAGCAACCACCAGTTAGAGGACTATTCGCTACAATGGCCTGTGACTGGCAGGAGGCATCTTGGTTAAAACTGTACTTTCAGGGATCATTTCTTTAGTTAGTGATTGGAGAAGGATGATTGTGAAAAGCTCATCTTCCTAGCTATGACGAAGGGTTGCAGTGTTTCCTTCTGAGCATGAAAATAGCAGAAAATGCTGTTCTATGGCAGCTGCTTTCTGCTATAGAAGAATATCTTGTTCTTCCTGAGAAGTGCAGGGAAAGGCTACACAGCCTGAATGGTTAGCTTTGAGCTTGTTTTGCTTAGTGTGAAAAAGCAGTAGGGTATGGTTCCTGGGAGCTGTGCTGTTTGTGGATTTGGTATGATAAATCTCCTGTAGTGAAACACTTTGTCCACTTTGTTATTTTTGTTATGTGACTGCACTTTTCCAAAGACTTTAAAGAAGGGTTTTCTTTGCCTGTGTACTATGTTCTTGCTCCTTATCTTTGTAGTCAGAAGATTTATCATAAAAGAATTGTATTTTTTCTCTTGTTTATTGTGCCTTATCTTCAGAGCTATTTCTGTTCCTCCATTAAGTCTGACAGTTCCTTTCCCAATGACACCTGTCAATTCTTCTGCACACTGGGATGAATGGATAATGCTTTCCTATTACCACCACCGGAGCCACTGATGCTTGGGAACATTTTGTCTGTTCCCACCTGCATTTTGGAGATCAGGAGGAGAGCAACCTGTATTCCCACCATTCACGCTCACCTAGAACATGCTACCACTCTAGGTGAAACACAGCCGAGCAACTTTCTTCCAGTCTGTGATGCTGTATGGAATGTAGGTGACCATTTATAATATTATTGATACCAATTTTACAAAATTGCAATGAATCTTACAAGATATGCCGTGTAAGATGTCAGTGGAAGTTATGATTTGCTTAGTATGACAATCTTGTTTATATCTATGTATCATGAGTTATAAATATATGTAACATATCTGTGATGTTGCACTTCATATGTTTAATAAAACTTTGTTTGTAAGTGTGGATATGATGTAACTGGAATATGCTTTATGCAAAAGGTCTCTTGTAAGGTATCATTACAAGGATTATGATCTACCGAATATATTCATCCTATTTGTATGCATGTATCATTTTTATATCTGAAGTTATAAGCGTTGACTCTATGCTTGTTTTTGAAGTGTTTGCTGTAGGAAACACATAAGGGAGGTTTGGCCAACATATCGTGAAGGGACTATTCAAGTAACTGGAAGTACTTAACAAACAATAGACTTTGGGAGATGCCAATCCACAGCTGAGCTTTCCTGGGAACGTTTAAACTAACATGTAAACAATGGCATTGGCCTGCAAAAATCCGAATCATTCATGGACATGTGACTTGCCCATGTGGCTACAAACTGCATCTTGTTGCTGTGATTTTGCACGAAGAACAAAGGCATTTCCACCCTCAATAGAGAGAATATAAAAGGCCCTGGAAGCCTCTCCATTTAAGTCCCAGTCACGTGGAATCCCCTGTTTTTCACCTAAAATGCCTGCTGGAACTAACAATGTCTGTACCAGGGGAAAGGATTGGGCTCAGACTAGAAAGAAGCTTATTGGAACATCTCTGAAGGTGAGATTTACTTGTACTCAGTTTCTTTATGTATTAGGCTTAGACTTACATGGTTTGTTTTATTTTGCTTGGTAACTTACTTTGTTCTGCCTGTTATTACTTGAAACCACTTACATCCTACTTTTTATACTTAATAAAATCACTTTTGCTTATTAATTAACCTAGCGTAAGTAGAGCAAACGGCAGTGCATATCTCTCTGTCAGTGTTATAGAGGGTGGACAATTTATGAGTTTACCCTGTATAAGCTTTATACAGAATAAAATGGATCCATTTGGGGTTTGGGTCCCATTGGGAACTGGGTGTCTGGGTGCTGGAGATAGATGACCTGCTGGGCAATTTTTGGTTAAAGTCTGCAGCTTTGGGGGAGTGGACTGTCTGTGTCTTCAGTTTATGCAA
Organism: Gopherus evgoodei; assembly: GCF_007399415.2. Classification (NCBI taxonomy): domain Eukaryota; kingdom Metazoa; phylum Chordata; order Testudines; family Testudinidae; genus Gopherus; species Gopherus evgoodei. The sequence goes on along the minus strand of NC_044323.1, from coordinate 276,498,462 downwards.
ATGAAAGAGGATGACTACTTTGAGCAGCTTTGCTTTAGTAGGCAGCCTACAGAAGGGTGCGGTGGAGGACAGAGTTGAGAGCCAGAATCTGCTCAGGTGGGACTTCTCATAGTGCTCTCTGTCTCGTAAAGGCCAAATTGTAGCAACCACCAGTGTGAGGGCAAAGTGCTAAAATGGCCTTTGAAAGGCATGATGCTAGTTAAAGCCAGGTCCTCTTAGTGTGGGTCAGGTCATTTCCAGTTTTTAAGGTCCCCTAGCCATAATGATAATAAAAATTGATAACACCTGAAAACAAATTAGACTACCAAAAAAGAGAGAGATTTAATTATTTTTTTTAATTTAATCAATGTTTTTCTAGCCTTTTTCAAACCTTTTCTTCATAGTGATCCAGCTGGTCAATATATAGCCTATCCACACTTGAAATAATCTGCTGTAAATAAGTAGCTTCTCTACACTTAAAATCTACTGTAAACATATACACAAATGCTGAAAAGACTTAAAATGAAGGAATACTAATTAAGAACACAATGAAACAGTCAGACAGGTTATTATCCTTATCACTGAATCAAAACTCAAGCATACAAGGTATAATATAACAGGCTGAGCTGAAGACAAAGGGATGACATATATATAGTAAACACAGACACGGATACAGACAGAGGGATAATGTCAAAAAATTTCAAATGTGTGGCCTCATGAAACTCACTGTACAAGACTGTCCTCACAAATGTTCACCTTGAAACTGGGCCTGTACACTACGAAAGCCTATGATGATGGCCAAGATACCAAGCTAGGGCTCAACCAACCAACCAGTCACCTCTTTTAGCTACTATATGAGATAATAATGGGGAATTCTCACACATAAATAATTCTTTAGTCAACTAGACGTAAAACTATGAAGACATTACAATGTAACGATTCTCTACCTTTCAACACACACTTGATCCAGCACCAGCCGCTAATAGTGGTTTGTATATATAATCAGTTGCTCTGAGAGAACACATTCATCATGGTCTAATCTTGTGCCATCAGAACTGATATTTGTTTTTAATATTTATGAACATTTTTAAATCTTTAATGTGACAAAATCTATATCAGTTAACAAAAAATGTATGTTTTTTACCAAATCTCATCTCTTATTTGCTTAAGCTTTCAGTTCTAAGCCAAAAGAGTGTGTCACATTTTGGTCCAATAGAGATGCGCATAAAAACAAGCTGCAAAACTTATCAAATACCAAAAAATTAACAAGTGTCTAAATTTGAGGCTCTCTTTGAGCATGAGGCCTGGCCAAATAGCTCTCCTAGTCCCCCTCTCTGATTAGCCCTGGTTAAGGCTATGCTTTCAGGGGGGTCATTATTGTAGTTGATGAGTGGAGAAGGGTGACTGTGAAAAGCTAATCTTGCTAGTCATGATGAGGAGTTATAGCATTTCCTTCTGAACATGAAAATGGCAGAGACTGCTGTTCCATGGCAGCTGCTTTCTGTTGTGGAAGAGTGTCTTGCTTTTCCTGAGAAGAGCGGGGGGAACGGTGCATAGTCTGAGTGGTTAGCTATGAGCTTGTTTTGCTGGATGTGTATCATGGAGTGTGGGCGAGTCAGGGCTCTGCACCCCTTCCCTCCACTTCCTGCAATTCACCATGACTCTCAGCCAGCCAATAAAACAGGTTTATTAGATGACAGGAACACAGTAAAAAACAGAGTTTGTAGGTACAGAGAACAGGGCCCCTCCGTCAGGTCCATCTTGGGAGTAGGAAGCCAAGACCCCAGTTCAGGGCCTCCCTTCATTTCCCCAGCCAACTCTAAACTGAAACCCCCTCCTCTGGCCTTTCATACAGCAACTCGAAAGGGAAGAACCCTTTGGATTCCTGGGGCACTTCCCTGGTGTGGGCAGGTGGGGCAGGTACTTGTCCCAGTCCTGCAGATGCTGATTCAACAAGGGAGGCTGCACATAGGAGAGCAGATCCTCCCAAAAATGGTGGTTAACACTGTAGTTAGATTCACCATCCAGTCGCAAACTGTGCTCCTGATCCCTGCACACTGGTTATCAAGAAGCTAAAAAAATAACAATCACACAACCCCCTTTATTGCACCCAGTCTTTGCCTCCAAATCAGCAAATAGACCTGGGACTGGGAGAAGTTATTTAAAACTCTTTTCACTACACAAAATGGATCTCAAAAGGACCAGCCATATTACCAGACCAACATTCATTTGGATCTTATCCAAAATATCATTCTGCCAGTCAATCCTTTAGTATCTGAAAGTAAAGGTTTAATTATAAACAAAAAGAGAAGAGAGTTGTTAAATGGTGAAAGCAATTGAATATCGACAGATGACTTCACAGTCCATATATCAGGTTCTTAGAAACATTGGTGAGTTTGCCGGCTTGTAAAGTCCCTCTGGAACACTTCCAAAGCTTGGATGGGTCATTGAGTGCTTTGTTCAAAGCTTCCATTTGTAGAGAAATTACTCCAGAGGTGAGAAGCAGGACTGAAGACAAAATGGAGAAGATGCAGCTGTCTTTTTATATCCTTTGCCATGTGACTTGTACATAGAATTAAAGAACTGGAAGGGACCTCAAGAGATCATCTAGTCCAGTCCCCTACATGACTAAGTATTATCTAGACCAAGAAGGTCTCAAACTGTGGCTCAGAACCTCAGAGTGAGTCACAAACCCATTTTAAGGGGGGTCATCAGGACTGGTGTTACAATTGCTGGGGTCTAAGGCCAAGGCCAAAGCCCAGGGCCTTCAGCTTGGCCCAGAGCAGAAGAGAACATAGCATTTCACTGCTACAGCTTCATTACACCAAACCCACAAACAGCTCAACTCCTAAAAACTATATTTTACCTCTTTTTCACACTGAACAAAACAAACTCAAAGCTAACCCCTCAGACTGTATTTCTTTCCCCTGCTCTTCCCAGGAAGAACAAGACACTTTTCTACAGCAGAAAGCAACTGCCACAGAACAGCACTCTCAGCCATTGTCATGCTCAGGAAGAAACACTGCAGTTCTTCATCATAGTTAGCAAGGCCAGGCTTTTACAACCACCCTTCTCCAGTCACCAACTAGAGAAATAATCCCTGAAAGTATAACCTTAACCAACACCTACCCTGCCAGCCACAGGCCATTCTAGAGTAATGTCCTCTAACTGGTGGTTCCTAGAATTTGACCTTCACGAGACAGAGAATAGTACAAGAAGCCCCATGTGAGTAGAACCTGTCTCTCAACTCTGCCCTTTACAGCCTCCTTCCATAGGCTGCCTATCAAAGCAAATCTGCTCAAAGCAGCCGTCCTCTTTCATTTGCATAAACTGAAGACACAGACAGCCACTCCACCAATCTTCTCCTTCTCCCTGCTCTGTGATGCCGAACACAACAATCCGCTAGCTAGCCAAGGCAAGAGCTCTCTAGAAATGCCTGCCTATACAGTTTGGACACCCTTGTAATGTTTCTTTGGTACCACAGATCAAAATGGAGAAAGTCAGTAGTGGGGAGCCAGGCTGTCCAACAAGGGGTGTTCCCTGAACCTGAGGACCAGTCTCATCATTCTCCAGGGAGCAGGAACTCCCTACTTTGCTGGACACCACTGCAGAAGCTTTTACTTAAAAGCAAGCATTTGTAGCCATAGGCCGTCCTTTGAAGCAAACCAGGATCCAGAGAAACCCTATCAAAATTTCAAACATATCTCCCCTCAGCCTTCTTTTAGTTAGGCTAAACAAGCCAAGCTCTTTGAGTCTCCTTTTATATAACAGGTTTTCCATTCCTTGACTCATCCTAGTAGCCCTTCTCTGTACATGTTCCAGTTTGAATTAATCCTTCTTAAACGTGGGAGACTAGAACTGCATGCAGTATTCCAGATGAGGTCTCATCAGTGACTTGTATAACAGTATTAACATCTTCTTATCTCTGCTGGAAATACCTCCCCTAATGCATCCCAAGACCTCATTAGCTTTTTTTTATGGCCATATCACACTAGCAGCTCATAGTCATCCTGTAATTAACCAATACTCCAAGGTTCTTCTCCTCCTTTGTTACTTCCAACTGATGAGTCCCCAGCTTATAACAAAAATTCTTGTTATTGATCCCTAAATGCATGACCTTGAACTTTTCACTATTACATTTCATCACATTACTATTACTCCAGTTTACAAGGTCATCCAGATCTTCATGTATGACATCCCGGTTCGTCTCAGTATTGGCAATACCTCCCAGCTTTGTGTCATCTGCAAACTTTATTAGCACATTCCCACTTATTGTGCCAAGGTCAGTAATAAAAAGATTAAATAAGATTGGTCCAAAACCCGATTATTATTATTTTTTAGCTTCTTGATAACCAGTGGGAGGGATTGCAAGCACAGTTTGTGACTGGATGGTGATTCTAACCACAGTGTTAACCACCAGTTTTGGGAGAATCTGCTTTCCTTTGTACAACTTGTCCTGACCTTGGCATTTTCAGAATCAGCTTCTCTAGGCACTACACGTCACACAGATGAAAAGCAAATTGACATTTTGACAGGGTTTCTCTGGACTCTGGTCTGGTTCAAAGGAAAGCCTATGGCTATAAATACTTGTTTTAAGTCAAAAATGTTTGACTCTGAGCCCTGGTCCACACTACAGCGTTAAATCGATTTAAACAGCATTAAATCGATTTAACGCTGTACCCCTCCACACTACAAGGCACTTAAAATCGATTTTAAGGGGTCTTAAAATCGATTTCTGTACTCCTGCTCAACGAGAGGAGTAACCCTAAAATCGATATTACTATATCGATTTAGGGTTAGTGTGGATGGAAATCGAAGTTATTGGTCCCATTCTTTTACTGAGCTACCCAGAGTGCACCGCTCCGGAAATCGATGGTAGCCTGGGACCATGGATGCACACCACCGAAGTAATGTGCCCTAGTGTGGACGCGTAAAATCGATTTTATAAAACCTGTTTTATAAAATCGATTTTATTAATTTCGATTTTACTCTGTAGTGTGGACGTGGCCTGAGTGGTTTCCAGAAAAGTTGGGAGTTCCTGCTCCCTGGAGAATGGTGAGACTGGTCCTCAGGTTCAGGAAACACCCCTTGTTGGACAGCCTGGCTCCCCACTGCTGACTTTCTCCATTTTGGTCTGTGGTGCCAAAGAAACATTACGAGGATGTCCAAAACTGCATAGGCAGGCATTTCTAGAGAGCTCTTGGCTTGGGCAGCTAGAGGATTGTTGTGTTAGGCATCACAGAGCAGGGAGAAGGAGAAGACTGGTGGAGTGGCCTGTCTGTGTCTTCAGTTTATGCAAATGAAAGGGGAAGGCTGCTTTGAGCAGCTTTGCTTTGATAGGCAGCCTACGGAAGGGGGCCGTGAAGGACAGAGTTGAGAGACAGGTTCTACTCACGTGGGACTTCTTGTACTATTCTCTGTCTCATGAAGGTCAAATTCTAGGAACCACCAGTTAGAGGACATTACTCTAGAATGGCCTGTGACTGGCAGGGGAGGTGTTAATTAAAGTTATACTTTCAGGAATCATTTATTTAGTTGGTGACTGGAGCAGGGTGGTTGCAAAAGCCTGGCCTTGCTAACCATGATGAAGAACTATAGTGTTTCTTTCTGAGCATGACAATGGCTGAGAGTGCTGTTCTGTAGTAGCTACTTTCTGCTGTGGAAGAGTGTCTTGTTCTTCCTGAAAAGAGCAGGTGAAAGGAACACAGTCTGAGTGGTTAGCTTTGAACTTGTTCTGTTGGGTGTACCTCCTGGGAACTATACTCTTTGTGGGTTTGGTGTGTTGAGTTTTCAGAAGTAAAATGTTCCATCTGTTTTCAGGTGTTGTGTAACTGAATCATACCTATCAGCAGGCTTTAGAAAAGGGATTTCTTTGTGGATATTAATGTGTCTCCATGATGTTCTTGGTCCTCATCTCTGCATTCAGCAGGTTTCCCATAAAAGGGTTGTCTTTTATCTCTTGCTTGTTCTACTTCATCTGAATAGCTATTTGTCCTGCCTTCACTGAGTCTGACAATGCTTCTTCCCATGGCACCTGATAATTGTCCTCCACGCTGGAAGCAATGGATGATGCTTCCCTGCTAAAACCCCCAGAGCCACTGGCGCTTGAGAAGATTTTGTTTCTTCCCACGTGGCAAAGCTGAGATGGCCAGGATAGTAGTCAGTAGTCCCACCATTCTTGTTCTCTGAGAAGCCTAGAACATGTCCCCAGCTCTAGGTTACACACTGCTGAGCGACTTTCATCCAGGTGAATAGCACCTAGAAATTGTAACAGGGATTATCTGGATTCTGGTCCGGTTCAAAGGAAAACCTATGGCTCTATAACCCTGCTTTGAAGTAGTGGTCTGTATCTCCCGTTTTTACTTGTAAAAAAGAAAATCTGGGAATTTTTCAGTATTTATTTTCCAAACCTTCAAACCAGCATGGAATGAGGATAAATATGAAAAAATAAAAACATTGTGAAATTGCGTGGGAGGGAAGAGGAAAACTTTTTACAATATAAACATTTTATGACAGTATAATGGAAACTTTCTTTTAACATACAAAGGTATATTCTGTCTCTCTCAGAGCTACTAGTTTTTACATAATCCTGGTTTGCATGCACTCAGGTAATTTTCTTCATGCTGTCCTTGCTCAAGTTGAGCCTCATGCTGGCTTGGAGGTAATGTACCTTTGAAACTATGCACTCTGCATCAAAAGATAAGGGGGTACACTCAAAGCTCACTGTGCCTCTTTGCTGCAGTTGGGACGTGTGTCTTGATGACTGTTCCAAAAAGCCAGCACATCCAGTTTTACATTGTCAGGGGTAGGCAAGTTTATGGAAGTAGTAAATTCTCCTCTCTGATTTGAAAGTTCATCTTTAGTGGCAAACAGTTGAACCACTTTGGCATAACGGCCAACGTCTGCTGTAAAATTCACTTTGAAGAAGGGGTGAAACACCTGGAAGAGGACATTCCAAAAAGAATCTTTGGCACCACACACTTTGGGTTCAGATTACGGGCCACGGTCGCCTCCCATTTCTCGCTGAGCATTGTATGGAAGGTTTTGAATGCTTTTTTGGTTTTCTTGTGTTCCAGGGTCAGAAGGATTGTACTCAATTCAGCTGAGATTTTGGTTGTCAGGATCCATTAAACATCTGTGTTGGCAAACGTCTTGGCAGTAGGCAGAGAAAACTCCAGTGTTTTCTGTGTGTCACACAGCAATTCCAAGTTTTCAACAATAAACATTACCTTGGTGTGCAGAATCTGGCAGTCATTCTGCTTAGGTGCCAGTCTCTTCAGAGTTTCTGCTTGAGAACCAACAAACTCAGGATGATCTAGGAGACGCATTAACACAGTCGATGCGTTATTTACATGACAGGCAGGAAAATACAAGCTCCTCTCCCCACGTGGCACAACAGGGGGGCCTCTGCACCCGTCTTGCTCTGTGTAAAACAAGGCCTTCAAATTGTTCGCCTGCTGGAAAATGGCCCTGAATCCAATGATGCAAGATTGAACTTCTTTCATTTTCTCTGTAGCAGTAGATGCTGACAGCGCAACATTAACCAGATGAGCAGGACAGATAATAGGCAAAAGCTCCAACTTCTGATTGAGTTTAACATCCCAGGCAAACTTATCCATGTAGGATGCAGAATTTGTGTTAGTTCTGGCCAATATAGCTGGTACATCTCAACCATGTCAGTTATGGCTGCAGCGACAAATCAGTTGTGTGCAGAGGGAACAAATGTGTTCTCAGCCCAAAAGAAACGAGGCTTTATCACTTTGAAATCAACCAATAGTAACCGACGGCCAAGACTTGGAAAGCCCAAAGCATTGGGAGACTCCTGAAAAATCAGACTAGATGCCACATCTCCATCCATTCCTTGCATCAGTTTTGCTACTCATCATTATCTTTCAGATCCTTACGAATCAGGTTGTCCGCATTAGGAAGGGTTTTTGCTGCTGGACACTATTGATGCACAAAGTCACTAATAGGCCCCCGCAATTACCAGTGATTGTCCAAGGAAACAAAGAGCATGCACAAATTCATTGAAACGTTCGTGCTCTGTGCTCTTTTTCACTAAAGCCCCACTGAAAGCTTCTCATATTGACTGTTTATCCCAAAGCTCACTTTCTTCTTTGAGCTTCTCATGTTGCTTGCTTTTGACATGCTCCTTTATTCGGTCATCGCAAGCGCAGACCTCAACGTTGCCGTACTTGCAGCGCAATGCATCCTCTTGGCTCCTGTGTCTACCTGTCTTGAAAAGTTCGAAACACTGATTTTCTTGTTGGTATTCAGGCATCGATTTGTGGTTTGGAGCCCAAATGTACCTTCTTAGCTGGTCTTTATCAGTGGGTGATTGATTGAGCGATTAAATTCAGCATCGCGCTAAACGAATGCAAAGAAATAGGCGGGCAGCGTCTCCTTGCGGGCCAATCATATGATGATATTAACGTGATTTGATTTTTCCAATCTCCACTGTATGTGGGTGTTTTGTGTTTTACATTGCGAGACTCTTTCAGTCTCAGAACTTCAAGACACAATTGCATAAAGTGTCAGTGTTTACCAAAAATAAGGACCTGAAAAAAACTATTGAGTCGTTTCATAAAATATTATGTCAGTGCTCCCGCTCCCTGAAGAATGGTAAGACTGGCCCTGGGGTTCAGGAAACACCCCTTGTTGCAGGGCCCAGCTCTCCACCGCTGACTTTCTCCAGTTTGGTCTCTGGTGCCAAAGAAACGTGCTCTGAGTGTCCAAAACTGCATAGGCTGTGGTTTCTAGAGAGTTCTTGGCTTGGCCAGCTAGAGGATTGTTGTCTTAGGCATTGCCGAGAAGGGCGCTGGGAGAAGATTGACTGAGTGGCCTGTCTGTGTCTTCAGTTTATGCAAATGAAAGGGGATGGCTACTTTGAGCATCTTAGCTTTGATAGGCAGCCTAGGGAAGGGGCCCGTGGAGGGCAGAGTTGAGAGCCAGGATCTGTTCATGTGGGGCTTCTGGTAGTGTTCTCTCTCTGGTGAAGGCCAAATTGTAGCACCCACCAGTCAGAGAACAATGCGCCAGAATGGTCTATGACTGTCCGGGTGAGTGTTGATTAAGGTTATGCTTTCAGGGATCATTTCTCTAGTTGGTGACTGGAGAAGGGTGGTTTTCAAAGCCTGGTCTTGCTAACCATGATGAGGAACTGTAGTGTTTCTTTCTGAGCATGACAATGGCTGAAAATGCTGTTTTGTGGCAACTGCTTTCTGCTGTGGAAAAGTGTTTTGCTTTTCCTGGGAAGAGCAGGGGAAAGAAACACAGTCTGAGTGGTTAGTTTTGAGTTTGTTTTGTTGGGTGTGAAAAAAAGTTTGGGTGTTCCATTTTGTGAGCTGTGCTTTTTGTGGGTTTGGTGTGCTGAGTTCTCAGCAGTGAAATATTTCATTTTCTTTCAGATGTTGTGTGACTGGGTGGTATCTATCAGTAGGCTGCAGAGAAAGACTTTCTTTGTGGATGTTAATGTATCTCCATGATGTCCTTGTTTCTGCAATCAGCAGGTTTCCCATAAAAAGGTTGTTCTACTTCATCTGAATAGCTATTTCTCCTTCCTTCATTGAGTCTGACAATGCTTCTGCCCATGGCACCTGCCAATTGTCCTCCATGCTGGAAGCAATGGATGATGCTTCCCTGCTAACACCACCAGAGCCACTGGCGCTTGGGAAGATTTTGTTTCTTCCCATGTGGCAAAGCTGAGATGGGCAGGATAGTAGCCAGGATTCCCACCATTCTTGCTCTCTGAGAAGCCTAGAACGTCCCCAGCTCTGGGTTAAACGCTGCTGAGCAACTTTCATCCAGGTGAATAGCCCTTAGAAATTGTAACGGGGATTATCTGGACTCTGGTCAGGTTCAAAGGAAAACCTATGGCTCTGTAACTCTGCTTTTAAGTAGTGGTCTGTGTTTCCCGTTTTTATTTGTAAAAAAAGAAAATCTGGGAATTTTTCAGTGTTTATTTTCCAAACCTTCAAACCACCATGGAATCAGGATAAATATGAAAAAAAATTAAAAATTGTGAAAAATTGGGGTGGGGGGGAGGAGGGGAAGGAAAACGTTTTGCAATATAAACATTTTATGACAGTATAATGGAAACTTTCTTTTAATGTACAGAGGTATATTTTGTCTCTCTCGGAGCTAGTAGTTTTTCCATAATCTTGGTTTGCATACGCTCAGGGAATTTTCTTCAAGCTATCCTTGCTCAAGTTGAGCCTCATGCTGGCTTGGATGTAGTCCAACTTTGAAACTATGCACTCTGCCTCAATAAATAAGGGGTGTCATAAACAGGTAGCTAAGGGTTAATGTCTCTTTCACCTATAAAAGGGTTAACAAACAGTGACCTGAAACACCTGACCAGAGGACCAATCAGAAAACAAGACTTTTTCAAATCTGGGTGGAGGGAAGTTTGGGTGTGAGTCCTTTGTTCTTGGGTTGTTCTCTTTCTGGGCTCTGAGAGTGATCTCTCTATCTCCAAGTTTTTTAATCTTCTGTTTTCAAGTTGTAAGTACAAGGATAGTAAGACAATAGGTTTACATTGTTTTTTGTATTTACATGTGTGTAGTTGCTGAAATGTTTTAAATTGTAATCTTTTTGGATAAGGCTGTTTATTCATTTTTTTCTTTTAAGCAATTGACCCTGTATGTTGTCACCTTGATAGAGAGAGACCATTTTATGTCTTTTTCTTTCTTTTTATATAAAGCTTTCTTTTTAAGACCTGTGGATTTTTTTTTTAGTGGGGGCTCAAGGGGATTGAGTCTGCAGCTCACCAGGGAATTGGTGGGAGGAAGAAGACAGGGGGGAAGAGAGAATCTCTTTGTTAGATTTACTAAGCCTGACTTTGCATAACCTCTGGGTGAGGGGAGGGAGAGATTTGATTTCTCGGTGTGGTGTTTCAAGGACTTGAAGTAGGGAATCTCCTAGAGTACCCAGGGCGGGGAAATCTGGGAGGAGGTAAAGAGGGTGGAATCCCTTTGTTTAGATTCACGGAGCTTGAATCTGTATATCCCTCCAGGAACCCAGGGAGGGAACACCTGGAGGGGAGGAGGGGGAAGGGAAATGGTTTATTCCCCTTTGTTGTGAGACTCAAGGAATCTAAGTCTTGGGGTCTCCCAGGGAAGGTTTTGGGGAGACCACAGTGAACCAGACACTGGAATCTTCTGGCTGGCGGCAGCGATATCAGATCCAAGCCGGTAATTAAGTTTGGAGGTTTCATGCTAGCTTCTCATGTTCTGAACTCTAAGGTTCAGATCTGAGTAGGAAAGTTATGACAAGGGGGTACACTCAAAGCTCACTGTGCCTCTTTGCTGCAGTTGGGACGTGTGTCTTGATGACTGTTCCGAAAAGCCAGCACATCCAGTTTTGCATTGTCAGAAGTAGGCAAGTTTATGTAAGTAGTAAATTCCCCTTTCAGATTTGAAAGTTCATCTTTAGTGGCAAATAGTTGAACCACTTTGGCATAACAGCCGCAGTCTGCTGCAAAATTCACCTTGAAGAAGGGGGCGAAACACCTGGAAGAGGACATTCCAAAAAAAATCTTCGGCACCACGCACTTTGGGGTTCAGATTACGGGTCACAGTCATCTCCCATTTCTCTCTGAGCATTTTGTTGAAGGGTTTGAACGCTTTTTTGGTTTTCCAGGGTCAAAAGGATTTCCATAAGCAGCTGGGTTTTCTTGCCATATATTTCTCCGTCAGCTTTTGAGCTCAATTCAGCTGTGAGTTTGGTTGTCAGAATCCTGTAAACATCTGTATTGGCAAACATGTTGGCAATAGTTGGAGAAAACCACAGTGTTTTCTGTGTGTCACACAGTGATTCCAAGTTTTCAACAATGACTATTACCTTGGTGCGTAGACTATGGCAATCATTCTGGTCATTTGCTAGTCTCTTCAGAGTTTCTGCTTTAGAACCAACTGTCACAGACTCACAGGACCCATGCTCTCTTGGTTCCATGTGGTCTCTTTCAGTGTGATAGCCCTCTGCAAGAGTTGCACTCTCTCTCTGGGGCTAGGTCCTTCCACCTCCTGAGACTGTATCTCTGAGCCATAAGCCTTTCTCCATGAGCCTCCTCAGTGAGTCCACTCGCTCTGAACCCCTGAGGAGTCCACACCCATAGGAAGCAATATTATCCTGATCTCTAGTCTGCAGTGACTCTCAGCCAGGCTAAAACAGAAGTGTTTATTGTACACCTGAACACATCACATGAAGTTCTCAGGGCCCTCACATCTAGAAAGTTAGAATCAGGACACACAATTTGTGAGACCACTCTGTTTTATTAGCGCAGCGCTCCGCCAATAACAGCCAGATAATGTGAGTGGCCATGCAAGACCCAAACAGTCTTATTTATACAGATAAAAGAGCAGGAATTAGACAAAGGAACAAAGAAAGCAAAACAGTAAAATTCACCAGGGGCATAGCACGCATACCCTATTTCCTTACTCTTATCGATCTAAGGCTAATAGTTCACCAATTGCCCTTAAATGGTGCAATTGTTCTATGTGAATGTCTGTATTCCTGACACCTGGACTGCAGCATTCCAACAGTTTTACTTAAAGGTGCAGACAGCATTTCTTTAATCCTTTCTGTTTTCACAATATAATTCATTCCACTTTCACAATCCCTCCTTTTGGTCAAGCACACGCCATGACCAACAATTACTGGGTTCCACAAATTAACCGTTTCTTATCTCTTTGTTCATCAGTGATATTCAAAATCATCATATTAGCACTCTGTTTTGGGGCAGTCATCTGGGTGACACAATTCTGGATACAACAGGAGATTAACTGAAAGCATACAAAAATCACTAAGATTCCAAACAGGATAGTTAGGGCTCCCTGAAACAACCAGTTTCCTATGCCAGAGAAATTGAACAGGTTACTTAGCCACTTCCATAAAGAACTCGACTCTTCATGGGGAAGATATCCAATTTGTTCTAAGTGGCTAGCGCGATCTATTACCTCATTGGTATTGTCAGGTATAAACACACAACATTCTTTTCCAATGAGAGCACAGGTATCTCCTTTGTCCGCCAGCACTATATCCAATCCCTGACGGTTATGGAGGGCCACCTGTCCGATCGCCCCTGTTTCTTTGGCCAGGGTTTTTAAACTTTCTCTGGTTTCATTTGCCGTTATTTTAACTACTGCTTGTAACCTCAGGAGCCTTTTTGCATGGTGTATTACTCCCCCAAGTGGGATAAAGGAACTGCCAATAGCCTCTGCCCAGGTGTCATTACTGTTCCATATTGTGCTAAATGGACAAGGTCCTCCAGTGAGGTCTGGGGAATTGAATGGGTATCCAGGACTGGAACACCAGTTTGAAAGTGGGCTGGGATGTGGCTGCAGACCTAGCATTTAGAAATAATAAGGGTCTGAGCTATCCACACTTGCTGCTGGATAAACTAATTGTCATTGTGGACTCCCCAGACCTTAAGACACCAACAGCTGAGGAACAGGCACCACCAGAGGTGCATGTTGGAGGCAGGGCCCTTCTGGTTCTGACAACCTTAACTGAGGGAACTGCAGTCACGGTTTTATGTCCACCAGGCAGCAGGCGCTAGGCTCACTACTGGTTCTTCTTGGGCCTTGCTTTATGTAGTCGTCTGCTTCCGGCAACCCTTAGGAGAGCGTAGATTGTAAGGTATTGCAGGCTGTTCCTCTACGTCTTCTTCTGGAGTCAAAATTGACTCTGCGTGGTCCTGAGGTGATGATTGGTTCACTGGGGGTGGTGCATTCTTACATTGTGAAGCATGTATCCACTCTGAGGGTATGTCTACATCTACAATTTTGCAGCGCTGGTTGTTACAGCTGTATTAGTACAGCTGTATAGGGCCAGCGCTGTAGAGTGGCCACACTTACAGTAACCAGCGCTGCAAGTGGTGTTAGATGTGGCCACACTGCAGCGCTGTTGGGCGGCTTCAAGGGGGGTTCGGGAAACGCGAGAGCAAACCGCGGGGAAGCAGGTCTCCTTCCCCGGTTTGCTCCAGTGTTCCCCGAACCCCCGTGCAAGCAGGTCTCCTTCCCAGCGGTTTGCTCTCGCGTTCCCCGAACCCCCGTGCAAGCAGGTCTCCTTCCCCGCGGTTTGCTCTCGCGTTCCCCGAACCCCCCTGTAAACCGCGGGGAAGGAGACCTGCTTGCACGGGGGTTCGGGGAACGCAAGAGCACACCACGGGGAAGGAGACCTGCTTGCACGGAGGGGGTTCGGGGAATGCGAGAGCACACCGCGGGGAAGGAGACCTGCTTGCACGGGGGTTCGGGGAACACTGGAGCAAACCGGGAAAGGAGACCTGCTTCCCCGCGGTTTGCTCTCGCGTTCCCCGAACCCCCCTGCAAACCGCGGGGAAGGAGACCCACTTGGGGGGGATTCGGAGAACACCGGAGCAAACCGCGGGGAAGGAGACCTGCTTGATTACCAGAGAGGCTTCCTCAGGTATGCTGGGATACCTGCTTATTCCCGGAGGTCAAGAAAAACGCTGGTAAGTGTCTACACTTGATTACCAGCGCTGGATCCTCTACACCCGAGACAAAACGGGAGTACGGCCAGCGCTGCAAACAGGGAGTTGCAGCGCTGGTGATGCCCTGCAGATGTGTACACCTCCTAAGTTGCAGCGCTGTAACCCCCTCACCAGCGCTGCAACTTTGTGATGTAGACAAGCCCTGAGATGCCAGACAGTTTAACAGCTGTTGGGGTAGTAAGCACTGCCTGGTGATTCTTTGATGTTCTTTAAGGGCTTGTCTACATCAGAAAGTTGCAGCGCTGGTGAGGGAGTTACAGCGCTGCAACTTTGAAGGTGTACACATCTGCAGGGCACCACCAGCGCTGCAACTCCCTGTTTGCAGCGCTGGCCGTACTCCCGTTTTGTCTCGGGTGTAGAGGATCCAGCGCTGGTGATCCAGCGCTGGTAATCCAATGTAGACAGTTACCAGCGCTTTTCTTGACCTCCGTGGAAGGAGGAAGCCTCTGGTAATCAAGCTGGTTTCCTTTCCCGGTTTGCTCTCTCGGTCCCGGAGCCAGCCAGCAAACTGCAGGGAAGGAGACCTGCTTGCTCGGGGTTCCGGGACCGAGAGAGCAAACCGGGAACGCCGCGGTTTGCTCTCTCGGTCCCGGAGCCAGCCAGCAAACCGCAGGGAAGGAGACCTGCTTGCTCGGGGTTCCGGGACCGAGAGAGCAAACCGGGAAAGGAAACCAGCTTCGCCGCGGTTTGCTCTCTCGGGCCCGGAACCCCGAGCAAGCAGGTCTCCTTCCCTGCGGTTTGCTGGGTGGCTCCGGGACCGAGAGAGCAAACCGCGGCGTTCCCGGTTTGCTCTCTCGGTCCCGGAACCCCGAGCAAGCAGGTCTCCTTCCCTGCGGTTTGCTGGCTGGCTCCGGGACCGAGAGAGCAAACCGCGGCGTTCCCGGTTTGCTCTCTCGGTCCCGGAACCCCGAGCAAGCAGGTCTCCTTCCCTGCGGTTTGCTGGCTGGCTCCGGGACCGAGAGAGCAAACCGCGGCGTTCCCGGTTTGCTCTCTCGGTCCCGGAACCCCGAGCAAGCAGGTCTCCTTCCCTGCGGTTTGCTGGGTGGCTCCGGGACCGAGAGAGCAAACCGCGGCGTTCCCGGTTTGCTCTCTCGGTCCCGGAACCCCGAGCAAGCAGGTCTCCTTCCCTGCGGTTTGCTGGCTGGCTCCGGGACCGAGAGAGCAAACCGCGGCGTTCCCGGTTTGCTCTCTCGGTCCCGGAACCCCGAGCAAGCAGGTCTCCTTCCCTGCGGTTTGCTGGCTGGCTCCGGGACCGAGAGAGCAAACCGCGGGGAAGCTGGTTTCCTTTCCCGGTTTGCTCTCCCCTCCCGGAACCCCCCTTGAAGCCGCCCAACAGCGCTGCAGTGTGGCCACATCTAACACCACTTGCAGCGCTGGTTGCTGTAAGTGTGGCCACTCTGCAGCGCTGGCCCTATACAGCTGTACTAATACAGCTGTAACAACCAGCGCTGCAAAATTTTAGATGTAGACATGGCCTAAGTCTCTTTACTACTTCTTCCTTGATTCTGGCTATAACAATGGCCTTCACACCTTATCTTTTCCTGATGCATACATTCCTCATTCACACAAATAGATTGAGAATACAAACAGTAGTATTTTATATTGAGCAAAAAAAAAAGGCATTGCAAATTAAACCTTGCTAAGTTTTACAATTGATAACCAGGGCAATTTACATTAAGACCCAGGCCTTCAATGTTTCTCTAATTTACTTAACACAGACACAATAGAGAATCCTGTCTCTTACTAACTAAATCTTAAAGAGTTAAGAGAGGGCCCAATTTGTAATGCATATGGGAAAACAGAATCTTATAGTCCCAGGGGGTCATTTCTTTCTGCTATTTAAAAAATTGGCTAGCAGGATGAAATCAAATTATACTTTAATTCTTACGGGACATTATAAAATCCTGCTCCTACAACATATCCCCCTTTTGACACTAAGATTATTAATCGCTAGTGTCACTTCTTATTTAGTCCGCATAATAGAAAATACTGGGAGGTGATTTGGGCCTGTGGCTTTAGCTTTGCATACATTTGTTTTATCCAACAGCACATTTTAAACATTGCAATTAAACACATACAGTTTAAAACCAAACACAATTAGGGGTAGTAACATTAGTATGCTAGTAGTTGTGAGAGACCATCCAGAAAATATGTTATACCAATGGTAAGCTGTTATGTCTTTCTGCAGTGGCAATTCTTAACATGTCCCCATTTGCGTGTATAATGTGAATGGTCCAGTTTTCCACATTTTTTTTTCTAGGAACTATGTTACCTTTTTATCTTTTAACAGATGATTGGTAACTGTTTGCCATTCAACGTCAAGATTGATAGAGAACTCAGCTAAATCAGTGCTTACAGTAAGCTGAGACTTTCTTTTGTTGTTGTTGTGGCAAATAGTGAATGTGATTATTAGTAAACACAGTACCTATATTACGTTTACATTTGTCTTCTGGTGGGTTACTAACACTTTTTAAATAATTTTCCCCAAGAATTAACACATACACATAGCCTGTTATACAGTACTTTGGTCTCATTATTAATTTTATTTCACATACAGGATTCTAGTGAGATGTCTTTACTACAGGGCTTTGGAGCAACAGGCATGGATAAGCATACCCACTTTGTACAACCTGTAGTGTTCAATAGTTTCCCTTTCTCCACAGCCCACTGGCTTGAGGTCCAGGACAGCCAGAAAGATCCCAGATGCAATCTGGGGAGTGGGCTAACCTTCCATGTCTTTGCTTCCAGAGCCTGTTGGTGTGCGATTTTAACAACAATTTCTTTGCTTTAACAAATGCATTAAAAACTTAATATTTTCTATTACCCAAAACATCTTATGTTCTAAATATCTGCATTTCAGTACATTCCATAGCTACTGCAGTATTTTTTTTTTTACTTACATTTGTTCTGTAGCTGGTATTAGCTTTTTATGATTTTCTGAAAGACAAAAAATAACATTTTTCTACCCCTTTTGGGGTGGCATTGATTATTGCTTAAAGATTCCATTCTTTTACAAATACCCTTCCTGACTGCAGGCAAAACAGAGGAATTACCTCATATTTTCCTGTGATTTTTGTTCTACAGGCAGGCCAGGTTTTAACTGATTCTACTTTTTAAGGGTTATGGGGAAATTATTCCACTGTTTAGTTATTAAATTCATGAGGTGGTGTACCTCAGGTTTTTCCTCTTATATAGCAGACCAAGTTTGTAATGTTTTTCCTGCTGTGTTAAGCTTTAAGCTTATTCACAGGTAATAGCTGAGAAGCATCATTACCATATTACTTTAAAGGATTTTTCCAAAAATCATAAACACTATAAGTTGTTACAGGGGTATTTACTAACATCAAATTTATTTTAATGTTTAATATTAACAATAACATTAGCATCAAATCTATTAAAGGTATCTTGTTATACCATGCCTTTTATGTAGGCAATTTGTTTGCTGACCAGGTATGTTCTTTATTTGCAGCTTCTTTTGTGCTGGCAGTTCTCCCCTTTCTTTGTCAGTTAGGTAATTTGCATCAACACAGGCTTGGCTTTTGGATTCAAAGCCATCAGCAGAGCTCAGAGACTCTGTCTTAACAAACAGAGATCTGAAAAAGAAAACACAGCCTATTGCGGCTCTTTTTGGAGCCCTAATAGGATTTTAATTCAGTAGCATGTTTCATTTGCATTGCTTTTACCCTCTTCTACAATATACACTGTACATGTCCTAGGGAAAATGCACATTCCTTCTATACTACAACTTTTTTAAAACATTAGCCATATTAATTTTTACATAAGGTGTAACTGTTTGTTTTGTTCTTACAGAGTTTTCATGTACCCTTATAAAAGTGACAGTTTGATTACACAGAGCCATTTTAAGGCTCAGTGTTTAACATTGCTTCTTTTTGTTTTGTGCACCTCACCTCTGCTGTTGCTTCAGAGGATCACTGTTAATTTCTTATTCTTTCATTAACAGCTTTTATCTGCTATTCTTACAAACAAACAAACAAACAAACAAAAAGACTTCAGAATCTCTTCCTATTCTCCTGATTTTGACTGCCCTATTGCAGCCATGACTTGGTCTTTATTTAAAAATATTTTAATTTTTGTAAAGAATCAAGATACCCCTTAAGGATTAAATGCTAAATCCCAAAGCCAAACAGCACTAATTACCTGGGTCTTGCAAAAAGGTCTGTCAGTTTTGCAACTTTGAATTAAAGAGTCAAATGAATTTTTAGTGGCATTAAAAACAAAAAACAAAACCAATTTATCTCACACCTAGAAAACAGGAGTTTTACAAACCAGATGTTTTGGTTTAGATTCTTAGAATGTTACATATTTCCACAGACAAATAGATACATACACATTTTCTTTTCCTTAACATTTCTTTATGTTGGGTCTAAACTTTTGGTGAACTTTGGAGCCAAAAAAACACCCAGACTGGCCGTCTCTGCATAATCCTTTCTGAACCTTTTTTTTGAACAAAGCACTGACCTGCAAACTACTCATGACACCCCCTTCCTCAAGTAGCCATTAGCCTTTATCTCTATGCATTTACTTGTTAAACTTGCTTTTCCTGTAAAATCTTGATTGATTATGCATGACCATTATCTTTTATTAATCACTTTGTTTACTTCTGTGTATAAATATTGATGCTCACCCCTAATAAAGGGGCCACACTTATTCTAAAGCTTTTGGGGTAGTGTGAGCCCGTTGATCAACGCATTGCTGTCTGGTCTCTGACAGAATTGTGTGCCCAAATTCCAACTCCGCACGAACTTGGGTGTTGGAGAGGTGAGTGAGGACTTGCTTTATTACCTAACAATTTGGGGGGCTCGTCCGGGATTCCTTCTGGTGCGGTACCTCTGTCCAGTGGTCAGACCACTCATATATGAATTGGCAAGGCGCCACAGGAGATTTCTCCCAGCCAATTCAATATTGAGGGGTCGTGTATTGGACAGCAGGGTAAACGCCAGTTGGAGGGCTCCTGTCAGACACCATGGGTCAAGGGACTAGCGTGCCTCTTGAGAGTCCGTTGGGGATTGTAAATAAGTTATGGAACGAAGGGAAACTCCCAGTACAGACAGGAATGTCTAGGAAGAAGTTGTACACACTATGTGTAAGGAATTGGACTGGGTATACCGCGGTATTGGCCGACTCGGAGATGAGGTGGCCTTCGTATGGCTCTTTCGAACAGGCTGCCTTAAGAGGAGTAAAGAGCCAAATCGAAAAAGACCATCCGGGACAGTTATGTTACTGGTTTTGTTGGGACACAGCAGCAGAGCTGTGGAAATCTTTAAAAATTATGGCAGTCAGGTACTCTCCCGAGAGTGAACCCCCTCCAGGTTATTTCGATGAAGGGTGTAGACCACGGCGTGTTTTGACTCGTCAGCTGGTCCCCTCTGCACCTGCCCCTATTCCTCCGCAGGGGGACTCTCTCCTTGTAGCAGAGGGGAATCTGCAGGATCCCAGATTGGAATTTGTGCAGAAGGATGAGGAGGAATTGGAGGGGCAAACCTCGGGAGGAGTAGTTACTAGGCTTAGGTCCAAGCAGGTACAGCAGGGTGCATGCCCCCCCCCTGAGGATAGCCCAGAGGATGTCTCCGTCAAATCTCTTGCGAATAATAAAAGTATGGTTATAGAGATGCCTTTACAGGTGCACGATCAACCTTATATGGGCAATGATGGACGATTGCAACATGCTAGTATTGTGGAATATAAAGGATGGCTAGAATGGGATTTGAAAGAGTGGGGACAGTTGTCAGGGTCTTTTGGGGAAAATCCCCGAAAGATCATAGAACTTCTAGAAAGATTGTTTTTAAGTTATAATCCTACTTATACGGATGTGGATCAGTTGTTAAGTAGAGTTTTGACCGGAGAAGAACGTAGTAGATTGTGGATGGCAGAAAGGACATGGGGAGATAGCAATGCAGCTAATTTTACTTGGATGGATAGGCGGGATCTGGCCGCTGGCTGGAATCCCCTAGACTGGACTCAGCTAAGGCTGACTCAGCTGCAAACAGACCGAGAGCGATTGTTAGAGAGACTCAAGGAAATGGCTCGCCGCTCGCCTAATCAGGCTAAGTTCATGCAGATTCGGCAGGAATCTGATGAGCCGCCCAGAAAGTTCTGGTCGAGGCTATTGGAGGGGGCCCGAATGTTCACTCAGATGGATCCTGAGAGAGAAGCAGACCACCCTACTCTTATTTCATTTTTTGTGAATCAGTCGGTGCCCCCTGTAAGGGATTACTTCTTAAAGTTTCGCCCTGGTTGGGGAGGTGAGTCAGTCACTTCAGTGTTGGAAGTAGCTGATTTTGCCGGGGAGAAAGAAAGGGAAAGTAGTAAAAAGAAAGAGAAAAAGGAAGAATATAAGCTGATGGCTTTAGCTTTTCACGGTGGTGTTCGAGGCAAAGGCCGTGGCCGTGGCAGGGGATTCCAGGGTGCCCGGGGAAGAGGGTCCTGGCGACCCCAGCCATCAGGAAATTGTTTTCAGTGCGGACAGCCTGGTCACTTTAAACGTGAATGCCCCTGGGGACGCCCAGAGGGTCTGGTTGCATCCGCAGATGCTTATACAAGTGAGGAATACACCCCTGCACCACCAGCTCAGCCCATCCCCCAGGCCTGGATCAACTACGGGAAACAGCAGCAGCCGCAGCAAACTCAGCCTCCTCAATGACGGTACCCCGGGGGCGAAGGCAAACAATGTGATGGTCTTATTTCCTTAATGTCTTTAGCCGGCTCCTTTCTCACTTTCTCCCCTCCCAGCAAAGAGCCTCGTTTAACCCTTTCAGTCCAGGGACTGCCTGTCTCTTTCCTCATTGATACTGGGGCTACTTTCTCTCTTTTAAATCATGCCCCCTCTCCCTGGCTATCCTCTGAGGTTAAAACTGCGACTGGGGTGGAGGGCAACCCACAGTCTCTGGGACTCACTTTGCCTTTGAATGTTATTTATGCTGATAAATGTTTTCCTCACCGTTTTCTTTTTTCCCCAGCTTGTCCGATCCCTTTGATGGGCCGGGATTTACTCTGTAAGCTTGAGGCTACTTTAACCTGCACTCCTGAAGGGGTAGGATTATTGATGACAGTGTTAGGAGATTCGGCCCCTACTCAGGGTAATTGGGAAACACCTCTCTCTCTCTCCCCTGACCTCACTGACTTGCCTTCAACCCTCTGGGGAATTTCTGACACTGATGTTGGCCTGCTCCTTTCGGCAGAGCCCGTAAGGATTCAGGTAAAGCCTTCCTTAACCCCCCCGTCAGTCCCTCAATACCCCCTGTCTCTGGAAGCCCGGGAGGGCATCCGCCCCATTATTGAGGGATTCATTGCACAAAAGCTAGTCCGCCCTCAGCGCACTCCCTGTAACACCCCTATACTGCCTGTCAAAAAGCCTCCTAAAAAGGGCGGAGACCCTGTTCGTTGGCACTTTGTACAGGATCTACGAGTTGTTAATCAGTATGTGGTCCCTCTTCATGCAGTAGTTCCTGACCCAGCTACTATCATCAGCCAAATCCCCTGGGATGCTGAGTGGTTCACTGTTATTGACTTAAAATCAGCTTTTTTCAGCATTCCTGTGCACCCAGACTCTCAGTATCTCTTTGGTTTCACCTGGGAGGGACAAAGTTATGTCTGGCAATGACTTCCTCAAGGCTACAGAGACAGCCCCACGATTTTCAGCCAGTGCCTCCGCCACGACTTGGAAGGTTTCACCAGTCCGCAGGGATCCACATTGGTCCTATACGTAGATGACATCCTATTAGGTAATCGCGAAGAAGCTGCCCTCCGCATCGATGGTAAGGCACTTTTATTATACCTACACACCAGAAGCCACAAGGTAGACCCTAAAAAGATTCAGTGGGTCTCACAGAAGGTCCGATATCTGGGCTTCCTGTTAACCCCAGAAGGAAGACAGATGGACCCAGCCCGCATAAAGACTATTCAAAACTGCCCTCTACCGAACACCAAGAAACAACTTCGAGGTTTCTTAGGATTAATTGGCTTCTGTCGCCCCTGGTTGCCGTCCTGCGGGGAGTTAAGCAAACCGCTCCACTGACTCACTGCTAACCTTGCTCCTGACCCTTTGCAGTGGTCCCCGGACACTATTCAAGCCTTTCAGTTACTCAAGGACAGTGTGGCCTCCTCCATGTCTCTCCGCCCCCCCAATTACAGCAAACCCTTTCACCTTTTTGTCCACGAGAGGGGCGGAATTGCTAGTGGTGTCCTTACCCAGCTGAGCGGGCCCCACCATTTCCCGCTTGCTTTTTACTCTCAGCAAATCGACCCTGTCGCTCAGGGAACCCCATCCTGCACCCGGACTCTGGCAGCAGCTGCCCTGCTGATCACAAAAGCAAAGAGCCTAACCCTGGGTCATTTTACCACGGTTTGGACCTCTCATGCCTTGTCAGCCCTTCTGCGTAGGGGCACAACCCAAGTCTTTTCGGCCCATCGTCAGCAACAGCTAGAGGCCGAACTCTTAGAAGACACTAACCTAATTTTTGAAAGGTGTGGACCCCTTAATCCAGCTACCTTGCTTCCTGACCTGCCAGTCCCCCAGGACCAGCACGACTGTGTGGAAGTAGTTTCCAGCATCTTACAGATAAGAGACAACCTGTTTGACGTGCCACTGGACAACCCCGATTGCATCCTCTTCTCGGACGGAAGCTCCTTCTATGTTGATGGCAAGCGTTTCACTGGTTATGCTGTCACCTCTGAATGGGACATTCAAGAGGCCGCCTCACTGCCAGGCAACTGGGGAGCCCAAGCCGCTGAACTCTATGCCCTGGCCCGAGCTTGCCAGTTGGCCGCTGGTAAGACCGTTACCATTTTTACTGATAGCAAATATGCTTTTGGAGTTGTGCATTGTCATATCCACCTCTGGAAGTTTCGAGGTTTCCAGACAGCTGCCGGTAAACCCATTCAGCACCTCCCCCTCATCCACAAGCTTTTGGACGCCCTCCAAAAACCCTCTGTCCTGGCTGTAGTTCACTGCCAGGCCCATACTAAAGATAGCAGCCCCGTTACCCGTGGGAATGCCCTGGCTGACGCCTCCGCCAAGAAGGCTGCCACCTTACCTTTAGCCATGCCCACATTGGCTATTGCAACCTCCTCCTTTACTCCACCGCACCCCGTACCAGTACCCGCTGCTGAACTAAAATCATGGGAAAGCCTCGGGGCCACTCTGTTCAAAGGGACCTGGCTTATGCCAGATGGCCGAGCCTGCCTCCCTCGCTCCACGTACCCCGTGGCAGTTCGCTGGCACCATGATAAAGGGGGTCACTACGGCACGCACGCCCTCGTGGACACTATCGCTCGCTTTTGGTATGCTCCAGGCATTCAACCCTATTGCCTATCAATAGTGAAAGCATGCAGCACATGTCAGCGTAATGGACCTGCTCCGCCTCTTAACAAAATTAAGGGTGGAAGACCTCCGCCTGCTGCTCCATTTCAACATCTTCAAATTGATTTTGCAGATATGCCAAAGGCTTTTGGGAAAAAGCACCTCCTTGTTTTGGTTTGCCCTCTGACTTCCTGGGTCGAAGCTTTTCCTACTGCTAATTGTACTGCTGCCACAGTGGCGAAGATTCTCCTTAGAGATATTGTACCCCGTTTTGGCATCCCTCTTGTGCTCGACTCAGATCGCGGACCTCACTTTACTGGTCATGTCCTTGGCCATTTAGAACAAGGACTGGGCATTTCACACTCCTTTCATACACCCTACCACCCCCAGTCTAGCGGGAAAGTTGAGCGTATGAATAGGGAACTTAAGTTTACATTGGCTAAATACTGTCAGGAAACAGGATTAAAGTGGCCTCAGGTACTTCCCTTGGTCCTGTTTCACCTTCGTACTCGCCCAACCCGCGCATTGGGATTATCCCCCTTTGAACTGCTCTATGGACACCCCCCTTTCAAAGGCGGGGCGCTACCACGTGCTGATGTTTCACTATTGGGAGGGGATCATATGACTGCGTGTCAGTTTCTCTCCCTACAGGCTCGCCTCCGTACCCTTTGGAAAGCCTCGCAGTTTTCCCAGACCGTGCCGCTGGAGGAACAAATCCACCCGTTCCAACCAGGGGACTTCGTCTGGGCCAAAAAGTTCGTTCGTGACGACACCCTCCAGCCAAGGTTTACTGGACCCCACCAGGTTCTTTTGACAACCCAGACTGCAGTGTTCCTGGAAGGACGCAAATCTTGGATCCACCACTCCCACGTCAAGCCAGCCGTAGTGGACCACAGTGACGGACCAGCAGCTCTTGTCACCACTGAGGACACTGCCTTCGACCAGTGGACCAGCTTACCTCTCTCAGACATTAGACTTAAATTAACTCGGAAAAAATGAGAGGACCCTTTATTCTGACAACTGTATGTTTTTTATGCTTTTTTTAGTTTATTTTCTGCTTATGAAGATAATGCTTTTATTAGATATTCCCACGAGGTTAAAACTCGTATTTTAGGAAATAGAAGTGATTGCTGGGTATGTACTCAATTTCCAGTAAATGCAGCACAGGGACTCCCCTTCACACCCATTCCCCTAACCACTGCTAATATGACTTGGATGCCACCGACTAGAATAAAAGATCCAGTCCAACCCAATCTTACATGGGACAAAACAGAATGGCTTTAGATATGATGTTAGCAGCCCAGGGAGGAACTTGCGCCCTCATAAATGAAGAATGCTGTGTTTTTGTAAATGACACCTACTCTGACACTTTTCAACGTACCAAACACCTAAGGGAAATGGCTAAAAACTACTCCTCTGGCCAGCCACCTTATGATTGGTGGGGGCCTTATGGAATTGGCTGCCCGGATTTGGGTGGGTTAAAAACCTCTTGGTGGGTGTTGTTGGGGCCATGGTAGTCCTTATAATACTGTGTTGCTGTATTCAGTGTGTCCCCTCCCTCATAAACTCATGTAAGTCAGTTTATTCTTTTCCCACTTCAGCTAAAAGCCTTACTCTCTTCGAATTGGCCCAGGCTGAAATTGCCAAGCGGCCCTTGAGATCTTGAAATAGGGTGTAGCTTTTTGATTAATAGTTATCTCAAAGCTACAAATGGAGGAATGTTGGGTCTAAACTTTTGGTGAACTTTGGAGCCAAAAAAACACCCAGACTGGCCGTCTCTGCATAATCCTTTCTGAACCTTTTTTTTGAACAAAGCACTGACCTGCAAACTACTCATGACACCCCCTTCCTCAAGTAGCCATTAGCCTTTATCTCTATGCATTTACTTGTTAAACTTGCTTTTCCTGTAAAATCTTGATTGATTATGCATGACCATTATCTTTTATTAATCACTTTGTTTACTTCTGTGTATAAATATTGATGCTCACCCCTAATAAAGGGGCCACACTTATTCTAAAGCTTTTGGGGTAGTGTGAGCCCGTTGATCAACGCATTGCTGTCTGGTCTCTGACAGAATTGTGTGCCCAAATTCCAACTCCGCACGAACTTGGGTGTTGGATAGGTGAGTGAGGACTTGCTTTATTACCTAACATTTACACTGCTTTGTTTTTACATACATATATATATATATATATATATATATATATATATATATATATATATATATATATATATATATATATATATATATATATATATATATATATATATATATATGGATTAAGAATTCTTTCTCTTTAACATGGTCCTTTTTAACATTTTCCACAAAGTTTAACTGCTTAATTCTCTTCAGCCTCTGTAGAGTTAACTTTTCACTCTCTTTTCTTAAATCACTTGTTTATGTCCCAAAATGAGTCCTTTATCACCTCAGATTTCACCATTTTAAATATTGTTCCAAGGGTTCATGCCTGCACTTACTGCTTTTCTTACCCCTGACACTATTCCCTTAGGGCTTTCAACCTGTTTCTTTATCGGTTGCTTGCCTGTTTGTCTGGGCCCGATCCTGCTTTTTTTTTTCCAGTGAACCGTTTGTGAGTGATATTGTGGTCATTTCACAATTTTGAAAGAAATGTTCAACGAAAGGGACCAGAAAAGGTGGGGGCTAGTTGAGGAGCCCACCCTCCTTGCTGAATTGGTAGTGGAACACTAAAGAATCAGTTTTTGAGGCAGACAACAAAGGGGAACAGAAAAAGGGGCTTTTTGTCCTTTTTACAATGAAATGGGAGTATGAAGGGGGTTGGATCGATCTGGGGTTTGGAGAACAGGGTAAAGGGGAGCGGTCAATCTGGTGGTGGGAGACGAGGCTTTTAATAAAGCTTTTAACTTATTATTTGAATATTTGAGAGAGGCAAGTTTTTATTTTGTCCACCTATGATTTGCCTCTTGCCACCACTGCATGAAACAATTAACCTCTCCTTTAGCCAATTTAGTTTTATGTTGGCTGAGTTTGTCCTTTAAGATGTCCACTCAGTCATTGTTCCAAGATTTTAACAGTGGCCACTGAGTTTTGGGATCCCCCTGAGTTAGCCTAGACCATTTTTCCAGAAATTTACAGGAGTATGGACCCTTTTTACAAGAGTCCGGACCCATCCTACATACATAAAATGAGCCGGCGTTCATTTAGGGAACGGTCCCGACTTAGATGTCTGGTTACCAATACAGGAGGACTTCACACACCAATCACACAAGAAGGAAATTCGGGTTCGTCAGAGCGATGCCCAGTGCAACACACAAAAGGAGCCCACAGGCTACTGCCTCAATCGCCCTTGCTTTCACACCAGGGGTTTTACCCAAAGTGCGGTGCAGCTGCGATTGTGCAGATTCCACTCACTCAGACCGCGGGGACAGGAACCCATTGGTTGGCCTATCCCCGGATGGAGACGGCACCCAGACCCAAACACTCCACAAGAGGACGAATAGACACAGAGACAGGACAGTCCTCAGTCTGGATAAAACACAGAAATAATTACCTGACCAGATTCCTGATGTCAGATCCCGGGATCCCTACCAGCACAGAGTGGGAACCAACAGGTTCAATGGCGTAGACCTCACTGTGGCTGTGCGCCTTTCCGCTCTAGTGGAGGACCACTCGGGCCAAATGCCCAGATGCCGGCTGCCACAGTCATCCTACAAAAACGGTCAGGAATCACACAGCCCCAGTGAAGACGGTTGCCATCTCGGTGGAACCTCCAAATTGTCAAAGTTAGAATCAGGACTCACAATTTGTCAGACCACTCTGTTTTATTAGCGCAGCACTCCGCCAATAACAGCCAGATAATGTGAGTGGCCATGCAAGACCCAGCAGTCTTATTTATACAGATAAAAGAGCAGGAATTAGACAAAGGAACAAAGAAAGCAAAACAGTAAAATTCACCAGGGGCATAGCATGCATATCCTATTTCCTTACTAACTCTTATCGATCTAAGGCTAATACTTCACCAATTGCCCTTAAATGGTGCAATTGTTCTATGTGAATGTCTGTATTCCTGACACCTGGATTGCAGCATTCCATCAGTTTTACTTAAAGGTACAGACAGCATTTCTTTAATCCTTTCTATTTTCACAATATAATTCATTTCACAAAAGTCTCAGCATAGTCCAGCTGGGTCTGTCCCAGTCCAGGTGGGCTCAGGCTGCTGATTTCCCTACATCATCCCCCACCCCTCCCCTGTGGGTGTTCACACACACACACACACACACACACACACACACACACACACACACACACACACACACACACACAATTTCCCCAACTCCTTCGGCCCTGGCCATGGTCAAGCAGTGACATGCAGTGTTGTCCATTTAGTCATTGGTTGGAAATTTGAATTGAAATTGAAACATTAATACATATTTTAAAAGCATATACAGTATATGATAAAACACTTCTACCTGAAAAAGCATAATGGGTTTGAATAATATGAACAAAGATTAGCTTTCTCATATAGCTGTTGTTTATGACAATGTTGGCACATTTGTTTCAGCTATATTGGCCAACCTAATAATTTCAAATTATGATTTGTAAGCAAGGTCTGAGTGAGCTCGTCCCTGTCAGCTAGTGATGAACCAGGGGGTGGGTGGAAAGGCTTCAGTACCAGACTGTATTTACATGAACACACTTACTCTGCCTAGGTATCCAGCAGATAGAACTGTATTGCCCAAGTGATCAATTTTGGCTGGTGTTGGATTACAAATCACATTGCTTTTTGACTCTCTATGAGCTAAGATCAAGCATAGTATCTGTTCTTATCAGTTTCATTGTTTCAGATGGACATCTGTAAACCCTTGTTCTGAAGATGGAATCTCCTGCAGCTATTTTTGAAAAAATTGATGCTGTTCTACGGATCTACTCCACTTCTGAAACTGATTTGCATATTCACTACACCGCTGATTCCTTGGAAGAAAATTGTCTTTCTCTTTCAGGTACATCATTGATTGCTGCTGTTCCTGTCCTCTCCAATTCTCAGAAAGCCCAGTGGAAGCCTGGCCCGAAGACCATCCTGGGTGCCCTACGGAAGACACGGACCACCAGCAAGGATGAAAACATCAGGAGCTTGCAGAAGAGAACCCCGGCAGATACCTCTACAGGAAAATCGAGCAGCAAAAGGCCAGCTCTTCAGGACCTCACATCCAGGAGCAAGAACATCTTGACAGCTCCTCAGGAGAAGGACTCCAGAAGAACCTCACCTGCTTCCCAGGTCCAGGATGCTGAACACTGCCTTGCTGCTCCCGAGAAGAACACCACCGGAGGAGCCCTCCCGAGGATCCAGGACCAGGATGCTGATGGCCACCCGCCGAGAAGGATGCAGCCAGAGGAGCCCCCCCAACGACTGAGGACCAGGATGCTGATCGCCACCTCACTGGGAAGGATGCCGCCGGAGGAGCCCCCCCAGCGACCAAGGACCAGGATGCTGATTGCCGCCTCACTGGGAAGGATGCCGCCGGAGGAGCTCCCTCGACAACCGGGATCTGATTGCCACCCGGCCAGGAAGGACACCATCGGAGGAGCCCCCCAGATGACCGAGGACCAGGATGCTGAGCGTCGCCCTGCCGAGAAGGATGCTGCCAAAGGAGCCCTCCAGACGATCCAGGACTGGGATGCTGAGCGCCACCCCGCCGGGAAGAATGCTGCCAGAGGAGCCCCTCAGATGACCCAGGACCAGGATGCTGAGCGCTGCTCTCCTGTTCCAAAGAGGAATTCTCCGTAAGGAACCACCTCCTCATCCCCAGACCCCAAAACTCCTTACCACCCGCCTGTCCGGAGGAGGGCTGCTCAAAGGGGAATATACTCCAGAGCCCTGGATCTCAATGTCGCGCACTGTCCTTCCGGGCAAAGAGACACCGTGGCCAGTGAGTCCAGCACACCCCCAGGAGCAACTTCATTTCCTCAAGCTTCTCCACCAGACCCAGAGGAATGGCCCAGTGAGTCTGCAGGCACAACAGGGGTCCATCCCATGGAGGGTGAGGCAGGGGACGATGACTACATCAACCTCCAGTACCCGCTCCCTACAGGTCTTCTCCTCTGCCCCTTCTGCCTCCCCGTCCATGGAGTCCAGACCCTCGGGGCCCTCAGCAAGCACATTCGCAAGACCTACAACAAATGGATTGCTTTCCGGTGTGGCCGCTGCAATGCCCCCTTTGAGACCCAAAAGAAATGCAAGTCCCATCATGCCACATGCAAGGGATCCCTCACGATCATGAAGGTGATCCCTGCTGACGTCTTGCAAGCTCCAACCCTGCCCCCCACCGATGGTCCGGATTCAGCACCCCAACCAACATCCCCACCGTCACAGCAGGTAAGGTGGGACCAACCTCTAATCGAGGAAAGCCTAACCCCCGCCTCAAGGACCGACGATGCCACCAAAAGGACCAGCCCCATCTCCAGAACCGCACGCTGGACCCTGCTGTGAGGGGGATCACCACTACCTCCCAGGTCAACAACTTCACCAGACGCCTCAGCGACCTCATAAAAAACATCCAGCGTGACACGGTCCTGAGACGGTGCAGCGCTCCCCCACAGGCAACCTCATGTCGCCCTGCCATAGGAGCAACTAACACTGCACCCCAGGCCGCACACCGAGACCCAGCTGACGGAGGAGCCTTCCGCAGCTCCCAGTTCCCACGGCCAGACCCCGCCCCCAGGAGACCCAACACCTCCTCCAAGGTTACCTAACGAGCCTCCAACCGCCAAAAACCCCATGCCTCACCGAGGACCCCTCAGCCGGATACCTCCTGCAGACAGCCGGATACTGCCTGCAGAAGATCCCAAATCAACCCCAGCACTTCCAACCAGAACCACACCCCCACAAGGCCCAGCACCGGTGCTTCCAGAACCCCACTTCCTCCCAGAAGATCCAGCGCTGACTCGGAGACACCAAGAGCGGCCCCCATCACCGGATCAGGACCCCCGCCTCAGGACCCACCGGATCACCGCACCCCAGGTCGAGGAACAACAAGGCCAGAAACTGTCTCCACAGCACCTGAACCCGCGGAGACACCACAGCAGGAGGAACGACGGCCATGAGCGAGGGTTGCACACCATGGCAATCTGCCTAGGTGGAAGAACTGGCAAAGGCCGAGGACTTCGAGACCTTCAACAGCCTGACGGACAGACTGACTGCAGAACTCTCTGCAGAAATTACTGCTAGAAGGAGGGAACACCAGGAGACCTCACAGGCCATGCGCAGATTCCCTGCGCCAAGCCATAGCAACACTGCCAGAGAAGGCAGGAGATGGCACGTCAGCCACTGCTACGATCCAGCGGCTGCATCCCGTATACAGAAACTATACAGGAGGAACCAGCTGAAAGCCATGAGGGAGATCCTCAATGGGACCTCCTCATACTGTGCCATCCAGCCCGAGAGACTCCACTCCAACTTTAAAGACATGTTCGACAACGAGGCCCAGACCGACTTGCGATGCCTAGAGTGCCTTCTCCTGCTACCCTTGATCGACCTCACAGAAGATCTGGAGCGAGATTTCTCCCCCCAGGAGGTGCAGACGAGGCCAAAAATACCGCCCCTGGAAAAGATGGCATCCGCTACCACCTGCTAAAGAAGCAAGACCCCGGATGCTTTGTGCTTGTTGCCATCTTTACCAAATGCAAGCAGTTCCATCGCATTCCTCACTCCTGGAAAAAGTCCATGACCATCCTCATTCACAAAAAAAGGGAATGAGATGACCCCAGCAACTGGAGGCCTATCTCCCTCTGCTCCACCATCTACAAGTAGTATGCCAGCTGCCTTATGGCAAGGATCACGGAGTGGTCAGTTTGCAGGGGTGCCGTCAGCTCAGTCCAGAAGGGTTTCACGTCCTCTGAGGGATGCTATGAGCACAACTTCTTCCTTCAGACGGTCATCCTGGAGGCCAGGAGGTCCAAGAGGCAGTGCATCGTAGCATGGCTCAACCTGACCAACGCCTTCGGGTCCATACCCCACCACCACATCTTCGCCACCCTGGGAGAGTTTGGGATGCCGGCTACCTTCATCCAGATCCTCCGGGACCTCTACAAGGACTGCACCACCACCATCCATGCCATGGACTGAGAGACGGACACCATCCCCATCCGCCATGGTGTGAAACAAGGATGCCCCCTCAGACCCATCATTTTCAACCTGGCCATGGAACCGCTCATCCGAGCCATCTCTAGCAGCCCGAGCGGCTTCGACCTATACAGCAAGAAAATCAGCATTCTGGCCTATGTGGACGATCTGGCCCTGGTCACCAACAGCTCGGAAAGCCTCCAGCAAATGCTCGACATCACCAGCCAAGCCGAAGAATGGATGGTCCTGCGTTTCAACCCCAAAAAGTGCGCCTCCCTCCACGTCGACAGTGGCACCAGGGCGCTGGTCCGGCCGTCGCAGTTCCTTATCCAGGGCGAGTCCATGACCTCCCTCAAAGAGAGAGAGATATACCAACACCTCGGCACTCCTACAGGAGTCCGCGTACGGCAGACCCCCGAAGACACCATTGCGGAGATCCTGAGAGATGCGGCCCAAATTGACTCCTCCCTGCTCACCCCCCGGCAAAAGATCAACGCCCTCAACACCTTCCTGATCCCCTGCATCTCCTTTGTCCTCAGGGGATCGGCCATGGCCAAGGTGCCCCTGAACAAGGCCGACAGCACCATCAGACAGCTGGTGAAGAAGTGGCTCCACCTTCCACAAAGGGCGTGCACGGACATCAGCTACATTCCCCACAGGCAGAGCGGCGCCAACGTACCTCGGTTGGTTGCTTGTGCGACGTGGCAGTGATGACCCACACCTTCCACCTCCTGACGTGCCCGGACATGACGGTGAGGAGCATCGCGCAGGAGGCTGTACGGGGCGTGGTCAGGAAACGCATCGCTGGGGCCCCCTCCGAGCGGGATGTCGCCACTCTTAGCGGCTCCTTGGAGGCTGAGTTTGGGAGAGAGGGGGGATACCTGTCCTCTCTCTGGTCTCGCGCGCGCAGCACCTCGAGATCTCTGAGTAAGAGGATCGGCTGCTGCTGGAAATGGTGCAAGGAGCGCCAGGAGCTGGGAATACTGGTGCCACACATAAAGACCCCAAACCACACCATTGTCACCCTGACCGCCAGAGACATGCTAGAAAGATTCCTGAAAGACGCCATCCGCTGCCATTACGACGAGAACCTCAAGCAGAAGCCAGACCAGGGCAAGGTGTTCGAGGTGTCCAGCAAGTGGGACGCCAGTAACCACTTCCTCCCTGGGGGCAGCTTCACCAGGTTCGCCATCTGGCGGTTCATTCACAGGGCCCAACTCAACTGCATTCCCCTCAATGAAGCCATCCGCCACGGCAACTGGGACAAGCGCTGAAGGAAGTGCGGCTACGCGAATGAGACCCTGCCGCACATCCTGTGTGGATGCAAGCAGCACTCCGGAGCCTGGCGGCACTGCCACAATACCATCCAGAACCGGCTAGTGAAAGCCATCCCACCGTCCCTGGGGAAGATCACCCTCAACTTCACCATCCACGGAACAGACAGCCGACTGCGACCCGACGTCATGGTGACAGATGCAGAAAAGAAGAAGCTCCTCCTGGTAAACATCACGGTGCCTTTCGAAAACCGGTCACTGGCCTTCCACGAGGCCTGAGCACGGAAGGAGTCGAAGTATGCCCCAGGTACATGCCCTGATCATGGGAGCCTTGGGCTCATGAGACCCCTGCAACGAGCTGGTTCTCAGAACGTATGGGGTCGGTTGATGCTACGCCCAGCTCATGAGACAGCTCATGGTGTCTGACACCATCAGGTGGTCCAGATACATTTATACCGAACGCATCACCGGGCACCGCCAATACCACACCGAGTAATCAAGACAGCCAACCAGGAAAATAACCCACTTCCTTCCCTGACGGACCAAGGGACACACCCCACCCATGTACCTATCTGCTCCACCAATATTGACTTGGACTCCTTATTCATTCCATGGGTGGTGTACCCGAGCCCACTTATCCACTGACACTTTAAAAACTCTTGCATCCCAATCTGGGTCTATGCCGGTTATGCGATATGTATGTATTTTTTCAACCTTGCAAACAATATCTGTAACCCCGCATAACCCAAGCCTGACCTCAGATGTACAGTACCTTACCTCTCAACCTGTGTATATTTCATTTCAAACATTTACTTTAATAAATTTTTTAAATTTGAATGTGGGGGTAATGAAATGCTGTTATCCTTATTGCATGACTAAAGGGCAGCAGAACTTTGCTTAGCCTGACTGAATGAGGGGGTCTTCCCCAGTGCTTAATTTGTGCTAGGGCTGATCTCCAGCACCTCTAGGCTTGGCAGTTCATAACCCTGGGACCTCTGGACTTGCCACATCAGTTATGAGAGTAAAAAACTTGTTTGTGCCCTGATGCCTCTTTCATTGCCAATTAAGCACTGGTCACTCTCACCTGAACTGCACTCGCTAATCAGGACGTTTGGATGCTATAGCCTAGGGGGAAGACAGAGAGCAGGGAGGTGGGGGGAACACGGCACGGCACGGCACGGCACGGCACGGCACGGCACGGCACGGCACGGCACGGCACGGCACGGCACGGCTGCTTTGCTTTGCTTTGCTTTGCTTTGCTTTGCTTTGCTTTGCTTTGCGGGCAATGCCAAAGAGTCACAGGGCACTATTTGACCTGTTCCTCTCCCCTGATAAAAAATAGAGCTGATTAGGCTCCACAGAGAGTCCTTTGGTTTGTTAAATGACCATTAGAGCTGAAATCACTGATAATCAGATCCCAGTGCTGAAACCTGTTACAGGACAGTGTTTCTGTAGAAGAGACTGCCCAGCCTGTACTAGCAGTGAGGTTCCCCACTGAGAGCTGAAATCACTGAGAACCAGGTGGAACCTTGAGAGACCGACTCACAGAGGGCACAGTGGCAAGTGGCAGCAGAAGGTGACAGTTCAGGGCCATTGGGGATGGAGCGGTGGAGTGAACAGCGGCACAACGAACAGCTGTCAGAGGGAGCGGCCACAGTGAACAGTTGGGGGAATGAGCAAGGTGCCTTTTCCCCGTTCCCCCAGGTCCCAGGGTGGGAGATAAACTCATGTGAAAGCACCTCTATACTCTGGGTCTCCACTGACCAAGGACAACAACTATGAGTGGAGTGCAGTGGAAGGAGAAGAATTATAGAATCATAGAATATCAGGATTGGAAGGGACCTCAGGAGGTCATCTAATCCAACCCACTGCTCAAAGCAGGACCAATCCCCAACTAAATCATCCCAACCACAGCTTTGTCAAGCCTGACCTTAAAAACCTCTAAGGAAGCAGATTCCACCACCTCCCTAGGTAACCCATTCCAATGCTTCACCGTCCTCCTAGTCAAAAAGTTTTTCCTAATATCCAACCTAAACCTCCCCCACTGCAATTTGAGACCATTACTCCTTGTTCTGTCATCTGCTACCACTGAGAACAGTCTAAATCCATCCTCTTT
The DNA here is from genome assembly GCF_007399415.2 of Gopherus evgoodei. NCBI lineage: Eukaryota > Metazoa > Chordata > Testudines > Testudinidae > Gopherus > Gopherus evgoodei. Next base: position 276,463,163 of record NC_044323.1, on the reverse strand, counting down.
GGAACCCCTCTCAGGTAGCTGAAAGCAGCTATCAAATCCCCCCTCACTCTTCTCTTCTGCAGACTAAACAATCCCAGTTCCCTCAGCCTCTCCTCATAAGTTATGTGCTCCAGCCCCCTAATCATTTTTGTTGCCCTCTGCTGGACTCTTTCCAATTTTTCCACATCCTTCTTGTAGTGTGGGCCCCAAAACTGGACACAATACTCCAGATGAGGCCTCACCAGTGTTGAATAGAGGGGAATGATCACACCCCTCGATCTGCTGGCAATGCCCCTACTTATACAGCCCAAAATGCCATTAGCCTTCTTGGCAATAAGGGCACACTATCGACTCATATCCAGCTTCTCATCCACTGTAACCCCTAGGTCCTTTTCTGCAGAAATGCTGCCTAGTCATTCAGTCCCTAGTCTGTAGCTGTGCATGGGATTCTTCCATCCTAAGTGCAGGACTCTGCACTTGTCCTTGTTGAACCTCATCAGATTTCTTTTGGCCCAATCTTCTAATTTGTCTAAGTCCCTCTGTATCCTATCCCTACTCTCCAGTGTATCTACCACTCCTCCCAGTTTAGTGTCATCTGCAAACTTGCTGAGGGTGCAGTCCACACCATTCTCCAGATCATTACTGAATAGAGGGACACGTTAAAGGAACATTTGTTTGTTGGACTATATTTTAGTGAATTCACTCCAGAATGCTAGATTTGTGATTAGGAAACTTGTATAAATATATGTTTCCTAGTAGGGCAACATTTTAAAAATGTATTATTTGCCAGGATCGTTATCTCACATCGTTATCTCAAGAGGTTGTTATCTTGGGCAGTTTCTGTACGAAACTTTTTTATTATTATAAGTAATTTTTATGTAAGAACAGCCATATTGGGTCAGACCAATGAATGGTCCATCTACCCAGTATCCTGTCTTCCAACAGTGGCCAATGCCAGGTACTTCAGAGGGAATGAACAGAACAGGTAATCATCAAGTGATCCATCCCCTGTTGTCTACTCCCAGCTTCTAGCGAACAGAGGCTTCTAGCGAACAGAGCTTGGAGTTGCATCCCTGCCCATCCTGGCTAATAGTCATTCATAGACCTAACTTCTGTGAACTTATCTGATTCTTTTTTGAACCCTGTTATAATTTTGGCCTTCACAACATCTCTGGCAAAAAGCTCCACAGGTTGACTGTGTGTTGTGTGAAGAAACTTCCTGTTGTCTGTTTTAAACTTACTGCCTATTAATTTCATTGGGTGAACCTGGTCCCAGATTTGGACCTTAGCATCCAAAATATGGGGGTTAGCATGAAAACCTCCAAGCTTAGTTACTAGCTTGGACCTGGTAAAGCTGCCACCACCCAAAATATTAGAGTGTTTTGGGGCACTCTGGTCCCCCCAAAAACCTTCCCTGGGGACCCCAAGACCCAAATCCCTTGAGTCTCACAACAAAGGGAAATAAACCATTTCCCTTCCCCCCTCCAGGTGTTTCCTCCCTGGGTTCCTGGAGAGATACACAGAAGTAAGCTCCGTGAATCTAAACAGAGGGATTCCACCCTCTCTATTTCCAGTTCTGGAAACAGAAGTACTTCCCTCTTCACCCAGAGGGAATGCAAAGTCATGGTAGTAAATCTAACACACACAGATTTCCCCCTGACTTCTTCCTCCCACCAATTCCCTGGTGAGCACAGACTCAATTCCCTGGAGTTCCCCACTAAATAAAAACTCCAACAGGTCTTAAAAGAAAGCTTTATGTAAAAAGAAAGAAAAATACATAAAAATGATCTCTCTGTATTAAGGTGACAAATACAGGGTAAATTGCTTAAAAGAAATATGAATAAACAGCCTTATTCAAAAAGAATACAATTCAAAACACTCCAGCAACTACATATATGTAAATACAAAAAAACAACATATAAATCACTATCTGATCTTTTGTACTTACAACTGGGAAACAGAAGATTAGAAAAGCAGGAAACAGAAATCCTCTCATAGCCGAGAGAGAGACAGGCTCAAGACAAGAACAAAGAACTCAGACACAAACTTCCCTCCACCCAGATTTGAAAAAGTCTTGTTTCCTGATTGGTCCTCTGGTCAGGTGTTTCAGGTTACTTCTTTCCAGGTGTAAGAGACATTAACCCTTAGCTATCTGTTTATGACAGACCCCTGGTTCTTGTATTAAGTGAAGGGGTAAATAACACTTCCTTATTCACTTTCTCCCCACCAGTCAAGATTTTATAGGCCTCTATAATATCCTATTTTAGTCATCTGTTTTCCTAGCTGAAAAGTCCCAGTCTTTTTCATTTCCAATAATATGAAATCTGTTTCATAGTCCTAATAATGTTTGTTGCCCTTCTCTGTACTTTTTCCAATTCCAATATATCTCTTTTAAGATGTGGGGACCAGACTGCCTGCGGTATTCAAGATGTGGGCGTATCATGGATTTATATAGTAAAAGTGGAGGAGCTTGGTTTGCCAAAATGATCAGTCAAGCCAATACTGACAACCTGCATGAAAAGGCTGCAAAAGTCATGCCTCTGGACTGCATTGACATGCAGAAAGTCTTATAAGCTAGTCAAAGCCAATTTTAGAAGTTCTTAATGAGGCTGTTAAGAATGCTGGAGACACAACACAGTTTATGTGAACCAACATGGCTGTTGCATCATACTTTCTATTTAAGCAAGAGATACCACACATTACAAACTGTAGGCCAGTGTTAAGTGCATTGTTACTTGTTAATCCTGAAGTTGGACACTGGTTCCCAACAGGACTGGCAAATGCTCACTATCTTTCTGCAAAAAAAACTCAACTGACTGGCTGGAAGCATGCGGTGCAACAGTGACTCAGCAGTTGAAAAAGCAAAGAACTCTCTCATCACATTCAAAAAATGTGCATACATGGCTGATGAATGCACTGATGCAAATAGGCATCAAGTAGTAAGTTATTGTGTACATTATCTTGAGGTCCGTGATAGGCCAGTAGATGCATTCTAGATCTTCAGGTTACAGAAGACACATCAGCTGCATCTTTGACATCTTAGAAGAGTTAACTGCTTGTAAATTGAACCACGAAGAGATGACTGCTTGTGCATTTGATGGAGCTGTAAACTCCTCTGGAAGACATAGTGGAGTACAAGCTTTGCCTACAGAAAAGTGTAACCTAATCTCTCCTATACACACTGCAGAGGCATCTACTCCAACTAGTGCTAGTATGAGCTGCAGATTCTTCAAAATACATTAAAAAGCCATAAATGTAATGGCTTTGTTACACTCTTTTTTCAACAAGAGTCTAAAAGGTCTGAACCTTTTGGAAAAAAATAGAAGATCCACTGGAACTGAAATTCAAATAAGTCCAACCTGGGAAAACCTGCTGGCTTTTTCATGAGCAATCTTTGGCTATTGACTTAAAATTACTTCAGCTGTTATTACTGGCTTTGGAAAGTATCTACCAACATAGGACAGATCTAAGTAGTGCAGCTAGCAGACTACTTTTGCTAATGAGTTCAGAGAAGACTATCACCATTCTCTCTCTTGTAAGTCTACTGTTGAAACCACTTGGGTCATTAAACGATGCCATCCAGGCATCTGCTACAACAGTAGTAGATCTTTGTCCAGCAATAGAAGCTATTCCTGGATCAATCCGAGAGCTATCCATTGAAAATGTACTGGAAGAAGCAAAGACTTCAGTCCAGAAGTTGACTAAAGAAGGCATTTATATTGAATCTTTAAGCGAAGATGACAAGAAGTGTTTGTTAAGCCAATTGAAAAAGTACACAGACTTGATTCTTACAAATCAATAATAGTGATTTCTGGATTCTACTCAATATCTATGTAGCTTTTACAGATGCCTGGTCTTATAGAAGACCTACAGTTGAGTGGAATGAGGCACTATCAGCAATGGGGCTGCCATGTGATCAGGACAGAATAGAGAATTTTAAACACAGAGTGGAATATCATATGACAAATGAAAGAAGATTTAACTGTAACTTCTTTATCATCACTAGTGGTTCGGCCCATTTTTGTGCTGTTTCCTGGGCTAGTCCCAGTCACAACAGCTACAGTTGAGCAATGCGTTCTTTTTCCTCATTGAACAGAATTTTGTGTTCTGAAAGAAGTGACCTTCTGCCTGATCATGAGCACATCATGAAGGACTGGAAGTAATGGACATACAATAAGCCACCAAAGATGAATGCATTGCATTTGAGAAGTTCATTAACAGAGGTGTGCAAAATTACAAGAAGAAACCAAGAAGGCTACAGATAGTACAGAAGGCTTCATAGTACTTTTGTGTAGCCAACTTTAATTTCTGTGATGATTTAAAAACATGAGTTAAATCTAATAAAATGGTCATGAAACATTTTTCTGTTTTTACTATGGTGCCATACAGCCCACCTTCATCCTCATTGTCTGACCCCTCATTGGCCCTCACCCCCACCCCCTGTATATTCAAACACCCCCCTAATTTTAATTCTTGGGTAAAACACTGGCTTTGTCCCCAGTCCAGAAGCATCCTCCTTCCAGCTGACCATCCTATATCTCCTTCTCAAAAGCCCCTCTTCTGTCCTTTCTCTTCTTTCCTGGGCAAACAGATCACCAGGCCCCCCTCTCTTCCATCCTTTGTTCCCTCACTGGCCAGAACTTGCTGCCTTCCAGATCGCCTGAGGTCTCTCTCCTCAGCCCTTTGTCCTCCCACTGGCCAGAACCAGCTAACTCACAAGACGGGATGAATCGCCAAGTCACCAGTTGTTAAGTTCCACAGCATCCAGGCCATTGTCTGGTGTCCAGGCAGCTAGGCAAGGTCACACCTGGCCATCTGCAACAACAAACATCTTCTCCCACCACCTCATTAAACATACAACACAATGGGAAACTGACACACACACATTATTCATGCAAACCATTAAGAAAATCCCCCACTTCGTCACACCAACAAACTCAGGATGATCTAGGAGATGCATTAGCACAGTCCTCACATTATTTACACGACAGGCAGCAAAGTAAAAGCACATCCACTGATGTGGCACAACAGGGGTAGGTAATCAGCAGTTGGCTCTGTACTCATCTTGCACTGTGTGAAACAAAGCCTTCAGCTTGTTTGCATGCTTGAAAATGGCCCTGAATCTAATGATGCAAGATTTAATTTCTTTCATTTCTTCTGTAACTGTAGCTGCCTATAGTGTAACGTTAATCAGATGAGCAGGACAGGTAATGCATAACTGCTCCAGTTTCTGATTGAGTTTAATCTCCCGGGCAAACTTAAATAAAAAAACAAAAACAAAAGGCCAAGAATCAGATGGTCCAAAGCATCAGGAGACTCATCAAAAATCAGACTAGACACAACATTTCCAGCAATTCAGTCCATCAGTTTAGAACTAAAGCATCGTCATGGTCTTTCAGATACTTACAAGTGAGGTTATCTGCATTAGGAAGGGTTTTTCCTGCTGTCACACAAAGTCATCAGTAGGATCCTCTGCAATTAACAGTGGTTGTTCGGTGAAACAAAGAGCATGCACAAATTCATTGACACGCTCATGCTATGTTTTCTTTTTCATTAAAGCTCTAGTGAAAGCTCCTGATATTGATTGTTTAGCCCAAAGCTCACTTTCTTCTTTAAGCTTCTCATGTTGCTTGCTTTTGACATGCTCCTTTATTCTGTTATCGCAAGCGCTGATCTCAATGCTGCCGTACTTGCAGTACAATGCATCCTCTTTGCTCCTGTCTTTACTTGTCTTGAAAAGTTCTAAGCATTGATTCTCTTATTGATATTCAGGGACAGATTTGTGTTGTCACCCCATGTTTACGTTTTTACCTTAGCTTTATCTGTGGAGGATTGATTGATTAAATTCAGCGCCGCACTAAATAGACTCAAAGAAATAGGTGAGCAGCATCTCCTTGTGAACCAATCATAGCACGATTTTAACACTGTGTGATTTTTCTGACCTCCACAGTGTGTGTGTTCTGTGTTTTACACCGAGAAACTGCTTCTGTCTCAGCACTGCAGGACACAACAATTGCCTAAAAGCATTAATGTGTAACAAAAATAAATACCAGAAAAAATATTGAGTGGCTTGATATATAGGTGTAAATCAGTAAAAACTGAAATCCTTTAATAAAAAAACCCTGATAACACTGCTCTACAGCCAAAATGCTTCTGAAATAAATGTAGTCAAACTTTACTAAATCTGGGTCACTGAGAACGAAAATGATGCTTAAAATTGTTGATTGGCTCTAGTTTTCAAGATATGCTATTGGGTCAGTATATACGACCCTTGACTTGGGAATGGCGGAGGATAAGTGAGTTATAAAGGGAAGGGATCTCAATTTAAACCATAAATGACTAAAATACATCTTTGACTGGATCTATGAATAAATCTATGACTGGGTTTGGACAGTACTTGCTTTTTAGGCAAAACAATGAATGCTGCAATCTGAAGCTGGTATTGCATCATACATGATATGAATTGCATCATGTTATTCCTAGAAGTCATGGATGATGCAGTCATAACGAAGCTTACATCACTCTGCTGAATAATTGCCCTATATCAGCTCTAGAAATCATACAGTGTCATGCTCTCTTATTTCTCAGTGTTTGATTTTGCAAAGGGACACATTTCTGTTTAGCCAAAGTGAGCAGAGATGCCTCGTATTTGTGTGAACAGTGCAGATAACTTCTGCTATGTTTGTGGTGAAGTGACTTTTGCATCACAAAAGTGCAATATAACCACTATGGTTAAGAAGGCCTACCACCTTTCTTTTGGGCGCAAAATTGGAGATCAGGACAAGAGGTGGGCCCCACACATATGCTGCAACACTTGTGCAACAAATCTTCACCAGTAGTTGAACAGGAAAAGGAAATCTATGCCTTTTGCAGTGCCAATGATTTGGAGAGAGCCAACAGATCATACCAGCAATTGTTACTTCTGCATGGTGCCTCCAGTTGGGAAAGGTGCGTCAAAGAAGAAAAACATTATCCAAACATTCCATCAGCTATATGCCCAGTACCCCGCGGAGAAGGACTGCCAGTTCCTGATGCACCAGAATCATTCTCACTTGAGTCAAACGAGGAAGAGGAAAAGGATGAAACTTCTGGTCCTGAACCATCAATGTCACAGGACCCACATTTTCTCCCATCATCCTCCTCTGAACCACACCTCATAACACAAGGTGAACTGAATGACCTTGTCAGGGATTTGGAACTACCCAAGAGTAAGGCAGAGCTGTTGGGCTCCAGACTACAGCAGTGGATTCTCCTGGCAGGTGATGTTAGGGTTTCCATGTTCCCTGACCGTCAAAAGGATCTTGTCCCATTCTTCTTCATGGAAGGTGATCTTGTAGCCTGCAACAACATCAATGGTGTGATGGCAGCCCTCAACATCGTTCATGATCCAGATGAGTGGAGACTGTTCATTGATTCATCGAAGACGAGTCTTAAAGCTGTTTTGCTACATAATGGCAATGTTTTGCCATCAATTACAGTTGGTCATGCAGTCCATGTGAAGGAAACCTATAACAACATGAAACAACTTTTGAGGTGCATAAACTATGACCAACATCAGTGGCAGCTTTGTGGCGATTTGAAGGTTGTTGCTCTCTTGCTTGGTCTGCAGACTGGATACACAAAGTACTGCTGTTTTCTCTGCGAATGGGATAGTCGTGCAAGAGATTCCCACTACATCAAGAAAGATTGGCCACTCCAACAGTCATTGGATCCTGGGAGGAAAAGTGTTCAGCATCCACCACTTGTTGAATCAAGGAAGATTTTGTTACCACCCTTACACATCAAGCTGGGTCTGATGAAGAACTTTGTCAAGGCCATTGACAAAACACAAGCAGCTTTCAAGTACCTCCGTGGAAAATTTCCAAAGTTAAGTGAAGCTAAGATAAAGGAAGGTGTCTTTGTTGGTCCTCAGATTCGTGAACTTCTTCAAGATGATGCATTTGACCATGCACTGCGTGGCAAGGAAAAGACGGCATGGAAAGCCTACCAGTTAGTGGCAATAACTTTTCTCGGAAACAACAAGGCAAACAACTACAGGTTGTTGGTGGAAAACCTCCTCAAGGCATACAAAAGCCTTGGTTGCAACAGTCACTAAGGATACATTTTTTACACTCTCATCTAGATTTTTTTCCACCAAACTGTGGAGCAGTGAGCGACAAGCACGGCGAGCGATTTCAACAGGACATTGCAACAATGGAGAAATGCTATCAGGGCAAATGGAGCCCATCAATGCTTGCAGACTATTGCTGGACAGTGACAAGAGATGCTCCATTTAATGAATACAAGAGACAAGCCAAGAAGCGCCGAGTAGACGCTGAATAGGACTAAACTATGTACATAATAGGTTTTTGCCTTTTGTTTCGTAATAAATTTTATTTATATAACCCTTTTGCTGATTTTTAAAGTGTTACATAAACAGGACAGGTGAAATATTATCATGTAAAGCAACCATAAACACATGAAAAGACCTAGGTTTACAATTTATGATTAAAACTCTACTATCTACACAATATACATAGGCATAAAATGTAAAAACTTAAATATCTTAGAAACAGTAGCCAATCAGTTGTTTTAATTGTCATATTTGAATTCAGCACATCAAAATACATAATAAATAGCACATTTTAGCTCTGAAGCAGACGACTTCTCAAAAAATTGTAGACCAGTGTAACTTATCAGTGAAAATCAGTAAAAACTGAAAATGTGGAACAGTACTTGTACAGTATTTTGAATAATAAAGACAAATACAAGTGGGAAGCTGTTTCCAAACACAGTTTCTCCATACATCTATTTATACCAGTTAGGGTGACCAGATGTCCTGATTTTACAGGAACGGTCCCGATTTTTGGGTCTTTTCCTTATACAGGCTCCTATTACCCTCCACCCTCTGTCCCGATTTTTCACTCTGGCTGTCTGGTTACCCTAATACCAGTCCATGATGAAAACCTACATTTCTTGCCACACAGTACACCTACCCCCATTTCATACAGTCTTCTCTTCCATAATTAAAAATCATAACTATCAACCCCTCCATTCATTGCATACAGTGACAACATCTTATTTATTGTTTATTTTTTTGTAAAAACACATTCATAAATGTACTGTCATCCCTCTTCTATTGGTCCAGGCAAGGCCATAATGAATGGAGCATCCCTAATTTCCATTAGCTGGATGCATTCTGCTCCAGCTGCGATAGGTGCTCTTTCTGGCTGAGTGTACCAGTTCAGCAATCCATTACTGTCATAGCTCGACTCAGGGGACAATGGCTCACCATTGGCTTCATAAAGATTGTGAAGAGCACAGCAAGCTACAATAATGCAGCCAGCATTGACAACACTGGAGTTCAAATAGTTCAGTAAACAGCACCACTGGGATTTCTATCAGCCAAACACACATTCAACCACCATTCTACGCCCACTGACGGTGTAATTAAACCTTCTTTTGGCAAGTTCTCTGAGATCAGGAGGTTTCATAAGCCAAGGGAAAAGGGAGTGCGCAAGCTTCCTTAGAATAACAGTGGAGCAATAACTCCAGTTGTCATTTGGTGGGAAGAGTGTCCCAGACTGACAATGAAGGTGGACCTGATCAGTTGAAAACATAGCATCACGAACTTTTCTAACACAGCCCATGTTGGTGTCCATAACTTGGCCTCTGGTCCATGAGCCTCTGGTCCAATGAAGTAGGACTCTTTGTGGTTTATGTACTCATGTGATCCTTGAGAAGGGCAAAATATAGGTATAAGAGTCCTATCAATGGGTCCAGCGCAGTTTGGAAACTCCACTCTCAAAACTATCATTTACTTCAGGAATATGGTTTATGCCCACTACCTTTGGGTCAATCACACACCTGACTGCATCAGACACTTTTCCCACAGTCGACTTTCCAACACTAAACTGGTTAGCAACAGACCTGTAGCAGTCCAGGGTAGCCAGCTTCAAGCTGGTTATAGAAACCTGTTTCTGGACCAGCAAGGCTGCCCTCATGCATATATTGTGATGCTAGAGGGTCAGGGAAAGCAGCCTACAAAGCTTCAGAAAAGTAGCTTTCTTCATGCAAAAGTTATGGACCCACTGATGAGCTACCCGAGGCTGCTTGACAATATGAGCCCACCAGTCTGTGCCTGTGACTCTGCACCAGATATGCTGGTCTACATAGGGAGCATCAGTGGCTATACCGGGACTTGTGAGCAGCATCAGCTAGTTCAAGTCTGCCATGTCTTTATTGTTCTCAACCTCCTCCTCTGACAGTTGCCTTCGGTGGGTCAGAAAATGCCACAAGAACATCCACCTGCATCTCATGGAGGTTCTGCCCGGTTCCTGAAGCAGAAGTGAAAGCTCTAGCAGACAAGTTCTTCAAATGGTGACTCCACCATGTTGCTGGCTTCAGTTGCAGGGAGCACGGAGACCCAAAAGACAGCTCAGCTGCATATGTTGGTGGCCTGCAACAACTTCCTGTAATGTGCAGAGTGGAAAGGCACGTTTTCCCACACTGCACCACAAACAAAGAGCTAGAAAGGCTACAGCTGGGGAGAGTGCTAGGAAGCTTGTGATAGCCTGGTTTGACTCAGGTTTTCAGAATGCTGTGTAGATGCCTGAGCATGGCTGAGAGACCCAGGTCCAGAAATTCTAAAGCGGGGGTCAATATTCATTGTTTGCAAACACTGGGCCAGGGGATGCAAGTCCTATTGACTCTGGCTGTACATTGCAAACCTCAGGCTTTGTGAATCACAATATTGTTCCAGTGATTTTCTAGGTGCATAAAAGTTAGGCTTTACAACACTGATCATCGCAATGCCTAAGTCCCTTTTTGAATCTGAGCCTTAGGCACTACAGGTATGTCATGGTATATTTCCCCAATCTGAACCTTAGAGTCCAAAAGTTGGGGTACCAGCATGAATTCCCCTAAGCTTAATTACCAGCTTAGATCTGATAGCTGCCACCAATCAGGACTTGGAGTGTCTGATACACTCTGGTCCCCCCAAAACCTTCCCTGGGGACCCCCAAGACCCAGACCCCCTGGATCTTAACACAAGGAAAGTAAACTCTTTCCCGCACCAGTGCCTCTCCTAGGCTTTCCCTCCCTGGGTTACCCTAGAAGATCACTGTGATTCAAACCCCTTCTCTCTCCTTCTCAGGCTTTCCCTCCCTAGGCTATCCTGGAGAGATAGTCAGATTTAAGCTCCGTGAATCTAAAACAAAGGGATTCCACCCTTCTCCCCTCCCTTCTTCTTCCCTGTTAAGTACAGACTCAATTCCCTTGAGCCTTGACAATGGGAAAAAATCAAACAGGTCTTAAAAAGCAAAACTTTTAATAAAAAGAAAGAAAAAAAAAGTAAAAGTTACAGGATCTTTCAGCTTATAGATACTAGAAAGAAGCCTCCCCCCAGCAATATACAATTTAAAATACTTCCAGCAAACTACACATTTGCAAATACAGAAAACAATCAAAAGACTATAACCACCGTTCCTACTTAATACTCACTATTCTGAATATATAAGAGACTGTAGCAGGGAGATTGGCAAGAAACCTGGTTGCATGTCTAGTCCCTTTCAGGACTCAGAGAGAACAAAGCAAAACCCAAAAACACAAACAAAGGCTTCCCTCCACTGAGATTTGAAAGTATCTTGTTTCCTGATTGGTCCTCTGGTCAGGTGTTTTTGGTTCCCTGTTTGTTAATCCTTTACAGGTAAAAGAGACATTAACTCTTAACTGTTTATGACAAGGTATCCCTAAGATAGTGTAACTTTAGCGCCCTCGTGGCCAAGATGGAGTCTGCTCTAGCCAAGAGAAGGCGTGCGCAGGCATGCAGCAGGAGAAATCCCTTCCATCTCAGGGGCACCTGTTCCAACTCCCCCAGAGTGAACACACACGCACACACAGGAAAAGTACAGTGGATATAACAAAAGGAAGTATTTATTTACAGAGGGATGAGAGGAGAAAAACAACAAGGGGAAATATAAGGGGAGCAGTAAAACAGGGCTGCATCCAAACCAAGGCCCCACAGGCCCAGTGGTAGCACAGTCTGGAAGGGCAGACACTGGCAATGTGTCTGCACAGAGAGTTCAGGAGGCCTGAGCAAAGTTCCAGTTCAGTGGTGAGACTAGGGGGCTCCTGGTCATCTTCGGCGCCAGTGACCTCTCCCCCGCAAACCCCTCCGGTGCCCTCTTCTGCCGCTCTCTGCAAAGCCACCCAGAGCGACCACCTCCCCACTTAACTATCTAGCAGCCTCCCTCCTTGTTCCCAATGCAGAGTCACAAGCCTCAGTACTCAAGCCCCACGCAGCTCTAGGCAGCCGTGATACTGGGTCCAGCTCCAGCCTGTCCTTCTCGGGCAATTCCTCCCTGACAAAGGGCTCCTCCTGGCTCCTGTCCTGGGCTGTCCCTGATGGGGCTTGTCCTCCTCAGGCCTCAGGCAGGTTCTCCCCACTTCACTCTTCCAGGGCCTCCCCTGTCTCTCTCTCCCCCTGGTGCTCCAGTGCTGCCCCCTGGAGTTTCTCTCCTTTTTTCTTACTCTCCTCCTCCCCCAGGGAAAAAGATTTAAAGGGACCATGCTCTCTAAACCCCAAAGGGGTTACAACAGAATACAATGTCTAGGTTAAATAGAATAGAATCACAGGGCTAAAAGGGACCTCAAGGGTCATCTAGAAAACAGAATATCATTGTTACATTGTGCTCACTCTGTCTGTTGTATCCATCTGTTATCTCATCTTATCCTTAGATTGCAAATTCTTTGAGGCCGAGACCATAATTTTGTAATGTGTTTGTACAGTGCCTAGTACAATGATGCTTGGACAAGTAGGTATTAGCATACCGCTAATATTAATTTATAAATTCAGAGTGTTCACAGCATCTTAACTATGAAGCCTATCCTGACTTCCTATCATTTTTTATTTTAAGACTCAGCTTTATATTTTTCTTAACTTTCACACCTTTGTGTACCTCATCTCATAAACTGGTGTTTTTGTTTGGTTGTAGGGGTGATATTTATTTACAAGCATAATTCTATCTTTACTTTTTTATGGGAGAGAAGAGCTATCTAAACAAAAAAGGCCATATTTCGGCTCCAATTTGCATCACTGCCCAAAATTTCCTTTCTTCCAGAAGTTTTTGTCTACGTAGCTAAGGTGTTCAGTATCATGGTTTTACATCTCATACAAAACATGGCAGCTTGATTAGCACTGTGTCCTCTACCCTCCATGAATGAAGAAAGCATCACTGGTTCAGCTGTGACTCAGAGCATATAGAATCATCTGCATCACTTCCTGCAATGTCTAGGTGTTCCTGGAATTTTCTCACCCATCTCTTAGCCTTCTTATTTACAACTTCAGATGAGATTGCAGCCAAAAGTGAGCAGAGTTGGGAAACCCCAAGCCTATCTCCATAACAACAGATGATTTACAATTACCAAGTTCAGAGAAATGGAAACCACAAGGGCATGAAATATCATACGATTGCCATGGCAAATTCAGACAATGTAAACAGTGCTGTATGAGGCTAGACCTGCAGCCAGACATATTTCAGCCTCTTTTTATAGTCTGATTATTCAGTGTCTGGTACTTACATGAGTGTGCAGTGAGGAAGGGTGGGGATCAAGATGACAGCCTCTCCCTTGCACTGTCTATATAAGGGCAAGGCAGAACTGCGACTTTTGCATTCAGAAAACCATAGAGATTTTTCCATGCCTACTGCCCCTCAAGGCACATAGTGTCCAGCAGGGGATGGGGTTATGCAGGGAGAATATGGAGCCATGGACCTGCCCACCTGCCCATGGAGTGGGCCCCCAGCACAGAAGTTAGCAGGCTGTTCCTCATTCAAATGTTATTGAGGAGCATGTTTCTGCAGCATTCCAGGGAGCTCCAGAAGTCAAGAACCATTACACTTGCATGCCTCCTGCAAGGTGTCTGGCACCTACTGTAACACCTTCAAGGGACATTTAAGGTGCTCAGCATCGAATAGGATCAGGCTCTTGTTTTCCCTACTTTTCTTCCTACAAAAGAAAAATAAATAGGCACACAACGTGGCTATGGATTTTGGGTGCCTCAAATTTTGAAGGCCCAACTTGAAACCCCTTGGGCCTGGTTTTCAGAGAAGCTCAGCACCCGCCACTTCAAGTGACCTTAAGAGTAGCTAAGAGGGCTCACCAAAAAAACCACACTCAGAAGTGTCTCAGGTTAGACACCCAAATTTGGAGGGTCCCTTTGGAACATGGTGTAAGCATGTTAAACTGGCCTCTTCAATTAAATCTGTTAAACCCAGGGAAGAGGCTAACTATGTCCATTCTTTTCTTTTCATTGCACCTTTAAAGCCAACCATTCACCGCACCTTCTTTTCAGTTCTGAAGCTGAATAAGGCTTGAGCTTCTGCCCTCTGTCCTCTTTCCATTCAGGAACAGTGGTTCTTTCAGGTTTATTTCCCTCTGAAAATTGAAATTATAAAGAGGAAAATGGTGGGTTTGCAATGAATTGCTGGTGAAATTACCCCCTTAGCTGTCTATTATGTGAGTGACATTTTCAATCTTTGTTTTTGTTTGTTTTTTAATGTGTGGCCTGTGGCTGTCCAAACCACTCCCCTTTTCCCTCTGCAGCACCCCACTCACAGTTTGTTGTCTGAACCAGCAACGTCGCCAGAGCCTGCAGATGCATTTGGGTGGGTTTGTCTCCTGAGTGGGTTTGCCTCCCGCCCTTGATGGTTAAGTGATGCCTCTGCTCATCAGTGTCATTGCAGTCTCTGCCCCCACTGTTTGTTTCTGTCATTGCTGTCATCACTACTGCTGCGCACAGCTACCATCATCACCATCGCCTCTTTCTTCAATACCGTGTTCTGAGGTTCCACCCCTTTGCCCAGTTATCAGTGATCTCACTGGATGAGTGGGGGGGGACCTCTCTGTTCTACATTGTCTTTTCACAACAGTGCTATCTCCATACCAGGTTTACAGCTCAGCCCCCTTAAATCAGCCTATCAGCAAACTCAGCTCTAATTGTCACTGAGAAAGGACTAGAATGCTCAAATGAAATTAGCCAGCTCTGTCTTCAAACACTAGAGAAGAAGATCAAATAGCTTTAGGGGGAGTCAAAGCCCAAGTCTCCCTTGGCATTAACATCTCTACCCCATGCTTAGCGAAGGAGATTAAAAGTTAAGATGAATCCTTCACTCTGGGCATGTTGAGTACAGTCCTGCTGTCCTTTACTCATACTGTCAGGATAACAACATTTCATTATGCATGCATTCAAATTTAAAAAGTTTATTAAAGCTACTGTTAAAAAAATATGTAATGCATAGGTTGAGAAAAGAGTGTCTGTACCTCTGGGTATAGTGCTTAGATTATCCACAAATACAGAGGGTTTTTTTTTTAAAGTCACATGATACATGCAGTAAAATGAATTTCAACCCAAAACAGCCAACCTTGATCACTTTGGTAACACAAGTCTATCTGCTGATACCCTAGACATAGCGCACGTCCAGACTAACCCGCGGCATCGGCGGGTTAAAATCGATTACTCGGGGATCGATATATCGCGTCTAGTCTGGACGCGATGTATCGATCCCCGAGCGCGCTTACATCGATTCCGGAACTCCATCAAACCGAACGGAGTTCCGGAATCAACACGGAGAGCCGCGGACATCGATGCCGCGCCGTCCAGACGGGTGAGTACCTCGATTTTAGAAATTCGACTTCAGCTACGTTATTCCCGTAGCTGAAGTTGCGTATCTAAAATCGATTTTAATACCTAGTCTGGACGTGGCCATAGTAGATGTGTCTATGCAGATACAGTCTGCTCCTGAGGTCTTTTCTCCCAGTTCATCACTAGATGTCAGGGGAGAGCTCAGTCAGACCTTGCTTATACCTGCCTGGATGTCCTAATCCAGCCTACAAATCTACCATGTAGGGAAGAGTTTTAAAGGGTCTGTATTCTAAAAGATATTTGGGCCAGACTCCAAGCTGGCATGAACTGACAAAGTTAGGATCTGATTCATTTGATTCTTGTGGGATGAACACTCCATTTAATAAGTCACAACAGCTAGGAGAAAGAAGACAAAGATTGCACAGTTCAAAGATTATCCTTCACTTTGTCCCAACTCTCTCACCCAGAATACAAAGGCAAAGGCAATCAGAAGTGGGAAGCAATTTTATTTATTTATGGTAGCATCCACAGTGTCCCAAAAAGAGAAGAAAGCAAGTTCTCAGCCCTGAGGTCTCCACAACCTAAGATGAACTAGTAAATGAACAGACAGGGGGCAGGTGAGGAGGAGCAACATACATATAATTATGTTTACAAATAGATAGCTATATTATGCTGGCTATGTAAACTGTACCCAAGTTACTTCTCAAATGTGTTACTGTCAGCAAACATCTCATAGACATGCTGCGGTGGACTTTCAGGGGGAACAGGTGATTGAGGATGAGTTCAGGAAGGTCCTTCCTTGCATAAGGACAGCATGGGAGAAATCCCCCAGATGTTTGTGTGGGACCGTGTCCAATGGGTGAGCAAGGCTAACACCACTGACAGAGCAGAAGGGCTGGTGAGGACATCGAATATAACAGCAAAGATGGAGTGAAGTCCCCTTCAACACTCTCTGGATAAGAGAGCAGACACAGCATGAAAGACAAGAGAACCCAACAATTAGACAAATCAGAATGTTACTTTTCCTTTGAAAAGACCATTTTGATATTACCAAAAAAAAAAAAAAAGCAACCGCGTGACTTTCCTATGAAACTGAGTTTATCTGCTGATCATTACTAGGCTCCTGCTCCTTGCTTGTGCTTTCAGATGAAAGTCGTGTCCACTCAGGGGTGACTCATTAACCATAAGACAAGAATAAAACACAAGTAATCACCATGGAACAGAAAGAAACCAACAAACAAAAACAACAGAAAACGGTGCCAGTTAACCAAAAGTTCCAGACAGTTGAAAGAATGATTCTGCATACACTCGGCCGCTCTCCACATCCTGTGGCGTATGGTACTTGGCAATAAGCCTGAACTACGGTAACTTTCTTTGCCATGTGTGCATTCTTGAAAAGGGAGAGGACGGATGATATTGTGCATAGAGCACTGGACTGGGACTTTGGCTCTACCAGATTTCCCGTGTCCTCAGGCAAGTAACTTTGGCCCAGATCATTAAAGAGATGTAAGTGCCTAACTCCCATTGGCACCCATATCCCTTTAAAGTCTGGGCTTAATCTCTCTGTGCCTCAGGTCCCCAGTCTGTAAAATGGGGGTAATACTATCCTTTATCAAGTTAGATTGTAATAGCTTCAAAAGAGGGGTTGTTTCTTCCTCTGTTTTTGCTTAGCACAATGGAGCCCGATCTTAGTTAGGTCCTATAAATGCTACTGTAATACAAATAATAATGCTTATCATAAAAGATATTTTAAGCACTTACCTTAGAACTTGCACAGTGTTGCCTGATCTATCGCTTGTGTATTTATTATAGTTACTTAAGAATTCCCAGTTAACATTCTGAGGTTCCAGTTCCAAGATCAGGTCTAGAGTTATTAGAATTCTGGTTACATTGGAAACCCCAATGAGCATGGCTGCAACACTCACACTTAGGAAAAAGCTTCTGAATTGGTAAAAGTTTTATTAAAAAGGTTAATAAACACACAAAGGTTCCAGTCAAAGACGACTTTAGCAATCATGCGATATTAATTTTATGACCAGCTGTGTCATATGCAAATTCACACAATCCTTGGGGAGACCTAGGAGTGGAGAGGCAGGTGGTGGTCCACAGGGTTGCCAAATGAGTCCAACAGTTAAGGTCTAGATCAGAGGTGGGCAAACTATGGCCCGCGGGCCGAATGTGGCCAATTGGACTGTCCTGCCCGGCCCTCGAGCTCCCAGCTGGGGAGGCTGTCCCCCTTCCCCAGCAGCTATGCCGCCGCACAGGCAGCGTGGCTTGCACCCACCCTTCTCCCATGGTTAACCCTATTATAGGATCTGATGGCTGCCAGAATATTCACAAGAGTGTTCAGCCTCCTTTGCCCATAACTAGTATCCTCAGCCTGATATTGTTGGGGTCTTTTTATTCTATAGGTTAGTATATTAATTATCTCAGACTCATTAGCATACACATCAGGTGGTTACTATAACAATTGTGCAGTTGAACATGTGCTGATGTTCCTATCCTAAAATACCCAAACTGGCATCAACTGACATTTTGGGGTTACCCATCAGCATTGTATGCACAATTTCAGCAGAATTATTTATTGCAAAATTATATTTTGTGCCATCTTGCAACTTAAGCTCATTGTTGGTCAGCTTATTTATGCTAAGTCTTAACAGGCCTAACTTCCTTAAATGCTTAAACTAATGTCTTCCAGGCTTTTGGGCCTATAGGCTTCTTGCATTCCTGCCTTATACCTGTATCTTATCTTTAGACTTGTAAGCTAATTTTGAACACATAATTTGACCCACAGGCTACAACAATGCACTTAGAGCTGGGCCTGATCGTTGTATCCTGCTATGTAGATCTCTTGGCAGTCAGTGAGAAATTACTGACTTGCTCTAGGTCATTTATTCATAAAATTTGGCCAATATCTTCATGTAGGCAAACTAAAAAACAAGGGTGCTTTTATTCAGTTTTCTGTGTAATGCATCCCTCTGTGAGGTTACATGCTGGGTTGTAAAGTGACCCACTTGGTGCAACCAGACATGGTCCATCAGCAATACTGTACAAATTAAAAACAAAACCATGTTAACCTAGAAAGAGAAATTAGTTAAATAAATATACTCTCGTAAAATTCTACCCTTGGTTATGCCTGGGCCACCCCATGCATGTCACTGATTTGAGTAGGATGCAACTGAGGACAGAATTTGGCTCTATAAATCTTGTGTTTTTAATCAGGTCCCATTATCTGTAGGCTGGTCTGGACTGAAATAGATGCTGTTTATTAAATAAGTAATATACTGAGAGGCAGGGACAATACTCTGACATCAGATAGTAGCTGACATGATGAGTAGTCAATGGACTACTTGTGGAGTACAGTACTTCCCAATGTGGGTAAGATATTCTAAACTGGCCCTTTTTCATCATCTTATATTTTAATGGGAAGTTAGTGTCACATTTAACTATGAAGGGACCCACATGTTGCTATAAAAATATTCTTGCTATTATTAATGGTTGGTAAACATTCCAAAGTCCATAGTCTGATCTAACTTACACTGTCTGAGTCTGACATACCTTCATTGAAGTCAATGACACAACTTCAGATTTACACCAGTATAAATGAGTTCAGAATCTGAGTTCAACTACTTATTAAAATAATAATAATAGGAGATATACCTATCTCCTGGAACTGGAAGGGACTTTGAAAGGTCATTGAGTCTAGCCCCCTGCCTTCACTAGCAGGACCAAGTACTTATTTTTGCCCCAGAGCCCTAAGTAGCCCCCTCAAAGATTAAACTCACAACCCTGGGTTTAGCAAGCCAATGCTCAAGCCACTGAGCTATCCCTCTCCCCCTCTTTGGTTTAACTTTATCACTATGTGTTGTCTTGACCTTTATTATTGAGCTCTGGGAAGCACAGTTTGTCATATTTGTGGCAAGAAAATACTTATTCACACTACATGCTGTTGCAGGGGGCCATGGAGTTAAACACTGCAGCTGGAGCTGAACAAAAATCCCATTTGAAGTTGGCATAGCAAGAGATCAGGATAATCAAATATCATGCTTCAGGCATAAACTGGTTGCTGGAGAGGTCAGGAAGGAATTCTCCTTCCACATACAGAACTGCACAATGGCCTAGATCAGGGATTGGCAACCTTTGGCCCGCGGCCCGCCAGGGTAAGCACCCTGGTGGGCCAGGCTGGTTTGTTTACCTGCCGTGTCAGCGGGTTCTAGGGTGACCAGATGTCCCGATTTTATAGGGACAGTCCTGATTTTTGGATCTTTTTCTTATATAAGCTCCTATTACCCCCCACCCCTGTCCCGATTTTTCACACTTGCTGTCTGGTCACCCTAGCAGGTTTGGCTGATGGCAGCTCCCACTGGTCACAGTTCGCCACTCCAGGCCAATGGGGGCTGAGGGAAGCGGTGGCCAGCACATCCCTCGGCCCGTGCTGCTTCCCACAGCCCCCATTGGCCTGGAGTGGTGAACCATGGCCAGTTGGAGTTGCAATCAACTAAACCTGCAAACGTGACAGGTAAATAAACCAATGCCAAAGGTTGCCAATCCCTGGCCTAGATGCACAGTTGTGGGGGAGTTCATCTTCCACTGACGCATCAGATGTTGGTCACTCAGGCTACTTCTACACTGCAAGTTAGAGGTGTGATTTTCCTGCTTGTGTACACATACTTGCACTAGAATTATGTATACATACTTACACTAGCATCCATCGTGTTAGTGCGAGTATAAATAGCAGTGTGGCCATGGTAGCACTGGTAGTAGCAGAGGCATCTACCCACTGGTTTCAGGCAGGTTTGTATTCAACACAGCTCTGCTGTGCCTCTGTTGCTCTTTATACTCATGCTAGCTCTATGCGAGCTAATGCAAGTATGTGTACAGGAACAGGGGAATCGCATCCCTCGCTTATGGTGTACATGTAGCCTCAGAGGCAGGATACTAGATTGAATGGACTACTATAATTAAGGCATGGTGAATCCTAGAAATTTCATATCTATTGATAGCACCTGATCCTGGAATGTTCAGAGCACCGTCTGGGAATGAGGTCTTACATGTTTGTGAAGTGCCTAACACAATGGGGCCCCAGTCCTGAATGGAGCTTTTGAACACTATCACCATACAACTACTACTGCTAATAATGAATAATTAGCTTTCTGACATTTTGTGACTTTATTGCCCCAATCCTGCTCCCATAGAAATCAGTAATCATTGACTTATCTGAGAGAAGGATCAAACCCTAATTGTGCAACATTAAAATTGCACGGACACATTTTTTAATTTAGTTTATAGCCCTGGAATTTTGAAAGGAGCTGAAGAGTCTTAGGTATCCGAGGTGCACTGAATTTCTGTGAGATGTAAGCACCTGACTCCCTTCAATTCCTTTGAAAATCTCAGCCTCACAGAACAGCTGAAGAGTGAACTTAGTTAATATATCATACAGATTGGTGCGTGATTTTCAGTATTCTGCGCTGCGTGCCTCTGCAAACACTCTTATGCATTTCAACCTCTCCATGTTTGTTTTTAAAACAAAACAAGCTGTATTTACAGAACATATTCATAAAAAGTTCTGCAAATTATTAGCATTATGTGAATGACCTACACTAAGAAGAGGTGTATATCCCAAAGCGGAATTGATTTGTGCTCCAAGAGCCCATAGTCATAAATCATAACACTGCAATTTACATTCTAGATCTTGTATTATATCAAATCACCGAGGTGCCATGTTACCATGCTACATTCCACATACTGCTGAAAGACAATGGCAATCAAGACAAAAAAGACACAAATATTAAACTGATGTACTTTCAATAGACGGCCTCTAGAGTCTTAAACTGTGGGTCAAAACATGCAAGGACCTCAGAACATTTTACAAACACTGAGTCACCTACTTTCCTCAGAGGGGAGAACATTTTCTTTTGCAGCCAGGGAAACCAAGGGACAGAATGGTTAGGTGACTCCACCAAGGCCACCATTTCAATCAGTGGCAGGGCCAGGAATAGACACCAGGAGGGTGCCAGTCCCCTGTTTCAACCACTAGAGCATCCTTTTATTATTTATTTATTTATTTATTTATTGCTATTGCTTCAGTAGATTACAAAGGCATGTTGATAGTAACATGAAATCTGTCTTTAACAGTTCTTGCATCATGATAGGTGGATCAAGATGTTGGACATGTATGTTTTCAAGTTAACTACTTTTAACTGTGGTTACTAGAACAGATAGGTGGATTAAGAGACACCAGAACTACCCCCACATGTCCAATCAACACCTTGAGCACTCACCTTGTATGGTGCAGCACTTTCCCTACCCTTTGTCTGTTTGTCTTCTTTGATTTTAAGCTCTTTGGGGCAGGGAACATGCTTTCCTAGATATCGGTACAACACCAAATACACTTTGGGTGCTGCTGCAATGTAAATTATAAACAGTAATAATAGTGCAAGCCATAATCATACTCATTGCCCAAAGACACACAGAAGGAACTGCCACAGTGCTCTCCAAGCAATGTCTGATTCCACGAGGTCATCTTCAAGGTACAGATTTTGAGACAGTGTTTCACAGAATAAAAATTTCAGAGCAGTGTAACCTGTCCAGTCTGAGGTGACACGATCCCAAATGCCCGTGGGCCTTCAAATAATCCCACGTTTTGAACAATGGGAAAAAAAGAGATGACAATGTTCCTTCAGAGTGCAGCATAACAGCACGGTAACAGCACCTGGCAGACTCTATGAGGATACTAAGACATGTATGCCTGTGACAATGAACACAGCTCAGTGGCAGGACTTTCCACTGCTCCCTAGGCTGGACAAAGACACTTCCTCTGAGATATATCTTTATACACCAATATAAACAAGTTACATATCACCCTTGATGTATAAGGGTGCCACCTCTGACATATTAGGGTGCCGCCCATTTCCTTGTACCTGTAGCGTCAATCAAAAAGATCTCTATCCATCATGCTGTCATCCTGACCTTATCTTTAGGACGGGTCAGTGGGTTCCTATTATGTTTGGGGAATGCGCTGGTATCGAGGTGTTCTGGTACCACCTTTCTGGAATGTGTTTGCCTATATATTCTTATGTCTCCCTCTACATAGGAATGTGTGTTTCTGTAATATCAGCCCTGTTCTTGCCAGATTCTGTGAGCAGGGCATGCCTCTTGCTCACAGCTTGACTTTGCTTTATATTAGCAAGTTTTGACCATTACTTTAGCCCAGGCCTCAGGCCTCATACCAGGCCCTCTTCCTACTACAGGCCTCATGCATTCATACAATTCCTGTATGTCTATAGGGCAGAAAATGTCAAAGGGTAACCAGGTCTCATCATCTAGTAAATAAGAAAGGAAATATGGTACAGTGGTTAAGCTCTAGGCTTGGGAGATATGATTTCAAGTCCCTGTTCCACCAGAGACTTCCTGTGTGTGACCTCGGGCAAGTGACTTAGTCTCTCTGTACCTCAGTTGCCCATCAGTCAAATGGGGATAATAGCACTTCCCTACCTCATCACAGCATGGAATGGAATGTTAAACTGTATTATAATGTTTAGCCAGTAGATAGTGCCATATGTAACATATCTTACCATACCTGGCAGCATAACATATCATAGCTGGTAGCATGTTAAACTGTCTAAAATAGAACGCATCTTCATGTGTGTCTCTGGGATAGAAGATCTGTAAAGGGTCCATATGTGGTACATGACATGGTGTCAGAAGTGAATGCAGCCTAACTGGTGTCAGAGGAGAACAGAAAAAGAAGGGAAGCAGCAGTAAAGTTTGCAAACAAACTTTAAAAAAAAATCAACAAAGGTTCCAGAATCACTCATGCCACTCTTCGGTGCTCCAGCGAACTTAGTCTTTGACAGAGTGGAAGCAGAATTTTGCACTGAACCCAAACTCCTCAAGGAAACTGGAGATATTCAGGTATCATCTTTAATTTATGCCAAAGGGGAGCAGGCAGAGCATTCCTTTAAATCTTGTACCTTCACTGAAGTCAGTCACAAAGATGACTGAGAAAGGGTTCTGGCTCTGTTTGATGCATACTTCATGCCTTAGAGAAATATGATTTATAAAAGGGCATGTTTTCAGCAGAGAGGGGAATCTGTTAACATTTTTTTCAGCACTTTACATGCATTGACAGGAAACTGAGTTTGGGCCTGTGAAACATGGAAATATCAGAGATAGATTAGTCATAGGGCTTGCAGACAAAAATCTTCCACAGCAGCTACAGTTAAAAACAGACTTAATCCTACCCACAGCTATTCAAATAGCAAAACAATCTGAGCTGGTGAAACAGCAAAACTGAGAGCAACTTACTAAACTTGAAAAAACAGAAACTGTAAACAGACACAGTATGAGTGCTAGAAGTCGTAGTGATAAGACCTCTGAAGCTAAGAGGGATACATTCTAGGCTAACTACAAAATCTTTCAGGCTAAATGCACAAGATATGGGAAAAAATCATAATGCAAGAAATATATGGCCAGCCAACAGTGCAAGATATAATAAATATACAAAATATGGATATAAACTGTGGCTGTTTGACATACCAAGACAGTTGGGGGTCTTAATACTATAGATGGCCAAGAGACATCATTTTTTGGGATCTATCATGTGATGACACACAGCCTGGAGAATGAAACTGGCTTGAAAGGGCGAATGACTTTAAAATCAACTCAGGAGCAAACATGACAGTCATATCAGAAAGGACTTACAATCACCGTCAACAGCTGAAATCATCTCACACAATCATGACTAGCCCTAGAGGTATTCTGAACTACATTGGCCACTTCACCACAGAAACACCTTACAAAAACAAAGCTTTGCATTCAGAGTGTATGTGATCAAAGGATTAAAGACCAACAACTTTCTCAGTCAGAGCATGTCAGCTATGTTGGGGCTAGTGAGAAAGGTGGAAAAACTCAGAGTATTTGGTGATATTGGACTTTTGAGAGGAAATCCAATATAAATAACCTTAAGTGACCATGCTAAACCATATAGAATAACATCAACTCTACCCAGACAGACCTTGGAAGACACTAGCTGCAGATTTATGCAAATTCAGACATCATTACATGGTCATAGTGACTGTTTTTCCAAGAATAGAGAAATAATGTACTCAAAAGACATAAATTTGCAGAGTGTTACGGAGGAAATGAAGTGCACTTTTGCTCATTTTGGTATTGCAAAACAGCTAGTGACAGACAATGACCACAATTCACTGCAGCAGAATTTAAGTTATTCTGAACAGACTATGATTTTGATCATATTACTAGAAGCCCGCA
This sequence comes from Gopherus evgoodei, assembly GCF_007399415.2. Classification (NCBI taxonomy): domain Eukaryota; kingdom Metazoa; phylum Chordata; order Testudines; family Testudinidae; genus Gopherus; species Gopherus evgoodei. The sequence goes on along the minus strand of NC_044323.1, from coordinate 276,438,289 downwards.
TTATCCACAAATGAATGAAGAGGCTGAGAGAGCTGTACAGTCAGCCCAGAAAATCCTACAGCAGGAAGATTCATTCCTTGCTCTTCTGACTTACAGATCAACATCATCAGCAGCTACTGGATATAGTGCAGTACAACTCCTGATGGAAAGAGAATTCAGAACTATTGTTCCAACTTTAGAAAGGAAGCTATTTCCAACATGGTCAGACATGAAGAAAGTAGACAAGTCCGATAAAAAGGCTAAAAGAACTTATGAACACTTACAACAGATGTCACTCACTTAAAGAACTGCTGAGTCTAGAACCTGGTGACGATGTTCATGACAAATTGGATGGAGAAAAAGGATGGACAATTCCAACACTCATAAAAAAAAAAAAATTAATCGCCCAGCTCATATGTGACCTAGACCGACACTGGGGGAATTAAACAGAAACTGTCGAAAACCATAGTTTGGTCCTCTGAAAGACCAATCAATAGAGCAAACTGAACAGATGGTAGATACAGAACAAAAAGAAGAAGACTCAAAGATCTGAAACTGATCATTTGCAACTAATGGGCCATTGCAACAAATGGGCAGCCAGATGACCAAGTTGTTATGCATTTAGTGGTGTAGTTAGAATATCAGGATGATTCAGAGATGATTAACAGAGTGGCACATACGGAACTTTAAAGATAGTGTGATAGTGTACTTTTTGTAAAAGTTTGTAAATGGAAGGAATGTAAAACTTATAGGAGAAGTTGTAATGGAATGTTAAACTGTATTATAATGTTTAGCCACTAGGGGAACACCATGTGTGACATACCTTATGCTGACAACTGTCAAAGCTGGCAATGCATTAAAATGTCTTAAGGAAAACACATCTTCATGAATCCCTCAGGGGTGGAAGCTCTGTAATCAGTCCATATCTGTTAGATGGCACGGGGTGGTGTGAGCACAATACACTACAGCTTGAGAGGCTCTCATATGCTACGGTGATGGGGTCCATATAGGTACCAAAGATAGATAGGAATCGCCCAAATAAGCATTACAAATCCTAAGGAAAATTACCCAACAGCACACATAATTCCTCAAAACAGAAACTGAAAGGGGAAAAAAAAATCTCCTCAACCTCTGCAGACAAATGCTGCCAAGGCACTGAGCAGTCACAGTCAGTCTCCTGGCAGCCTAATGAGTGTGGCTGGCCCTGACAGAAGCTGTCTGATTGACTGCACCACATGGCTGGGTGAAGGAATCAGCAGGCTGATACTTCAGCTCAGGAGCAGCAGCAGTTCAGTGGCTGCTCAATGCATTTCTAGCCTACTGCTGTGCAAGGTCCTATCCCTGCCTGTGCTGTCTCTGGCCTGGCTTCTGCCCCAACCTCAGCTTCTTTATCACTCCTGGCTCAGACCCTCAGTTCTGCCTTCTGACTGTGACTCCAGTTAGCCCTTCAGCTTAGGCATTGGTTTCTGACACCCGTTTATGACCCTTGGCATTGCTTCTGGACCCATCCACTCTGGATTCAGCTCTCACTAATAAGATGAACTCTTGCTGCTACCTTGATTGCCCGTGACTCAGTTGCCGACACTGCCTGCATGGAAAGGCTACCTGATAGGACCAAGAAACATTCCCAATCCTCAACACTTTGGTGAGAATGTTGGGTTTTTACAGAATATGAATGTGCGCAAGGTGCTTTGTAAAGCATATAAAATATAAGTCCTGCCCCAAAGAGCTTCCATTTGAGTCTGTAGGGGTGAAAGTGGTAGACAAACAAAAGGGGGTGGGGGAGGAAGAGGTGAGGGAGGACAGGAGCTGAAATAAGAGGGTTGCTCAATTCAGGTTGGGTCCATCGTGATCCTTGGTCTAGATGTGACTTCATATGGTCAGGGCATAGATGCATAAAAGCAATTCAGCAAATGCAATGCTGTGATTAGCTGCCATTTTTAAGAGGCTCTCTTATTCCTGCTGCCAAGGAGGCATAGTGGCTACTCGAGTGTGCTTACGAGCTGCATTTAATAGACACTGATAGCACTGGCAACCTGAATGCTAGCAGCCAACCCAGCAGTATGTCAGAGGAAAAAGTATCCCTCATGACTAGCTGTTCAGTGCCCCACAATGTACACAGGGCACAGTGTTTGGCTTGTGCACCAGCACATTCCCTTCAATTTATTTCACCCTGTGGATGCTGGGTAATAAAGTTCAGGTTTGATAGCACATGATGGCAACCTCCAGAAAAACCCTCCAAGTTGCTACAGAAGCAAGCTCAGTTTAACCTGCATCATTTGTACCACTACAGAGGCAAACCTTGCAAGCATCACTGATATCACCATGACATCAATGCTAGCCAGTCAGAAAGCATTAAAGCCCCAATTTGCCAATGAACTTAAGCTTGTGCTTTTCTTTAAAGATATGAATAGTTTCATTGAAACCAACAGGGCCTAAAATGAAATGCATGCTTTAGTTAGCCTAATGTTTTCTAATTGGGGTCTGGATTCCAAAGGTTAATTTCATAATTAGGGCTAAGTTCTCCTTTCATATCTATATACAACTCCTACTGCTTTCAGCTTTTAGACTAGCTGGTAAGCACTTCTCTGAGATGTTAGATGCCCTGTCCCACACCAGGAGGCTCAGCACTTTGCAAGATTGAGTCTTTAGTTTGCTAGTAGATGAGAGTTCAGCAACACTAAACTTGATGTAGATGAAGCCTCCATCTTGAGAATGCAGTTAGATATGCAGAGGATTGGCAATGAGAAGCTTCTTGGAGCCCATTATCCCTTCTACAATGACTATTGTCTTGAAGTACAATAATATAATCTGAGGGCAAAAAAGTTATGAAAGAATGTATGTAGTATTTGAAACCTCTGGCCTAGTTGTGCTTGCAGTAACTGTCAGGCTGTCTCAGGTGAAGGTTTTGCTTGGTTAAGTCAATGTGATTGTTCCTGTATCACTGATTTGTCTTTTCCACTGAAAAGAAACTGCAGACAGGCGTGCACCACTGTCAAGTGTTAGAGACAAGAAGCAAGATGACACCCATAACTGAAGGATGATGGGGAAAGGAAAGAGTCTTAACATGGCGATACAAGAGATACTACCATGCTTGCTTGGCTCAGTTCCCAATTGATTCCTGTTTCAGAGTTGTTATTTTTACCAAGTAAAGGTTTCACAATGTGGAGACGGAATCTATCAGACATGTTGTAACTAAGCCTTTTAAAATTTAAGTGCCATTCGGTCCTATATGTAGTGTATGAATTTTCAAACTTAGAGCTGATATTCGGGCACTAATTGCAGCTTTCCTTTGTTCTCATTAGTGAGATAAGCGTGATATGACAAAACACAATTTGTACAAAGTGTTAACTGTCCTTCATTTCAGAATATGCTGAAAATGACCATGAGCATTGTGACTTTGATGTTCATATTGAAATAATGCTACCCAGAAATTAAGAAATACCAAAAAACCAAACAAGCAAAAACTTCCAGTTCTCTGCGTGGATGTGGAACAGTATTATATTTTATAGATGAATGAATCAATATGCCTCCACTTAAATGCCAGCCTTAAAAGCTGTGGAGCTGTATTTTCAATATAACTTGAATCTATGTGGGTTCATCCCATTTATGTTACAATTCTCTACAAACTGAGAAGATGCATTAATGGAGTCATGTAGAAGAACAATGAACAGAAATCAGTGAATTCATCAGAACAAACAATTGTACAGCTGAATATGGTATCAGCATAAGCACCAGAAGGAGCACTTCTGTCTGATGCACAATGACTTGCACTCCCTTCAAGCTGAACTTGCACGCAGCTTACACAGCCTTAATAAATTCTCACTTGCAAAGTGCTTTGAGATTTTCATATGAAAGGAATGTAAAATGGCAAGTATTACTATTTATAATTAGCCAATGTTGTATTAAAAAAATCCCAGAATAAGAGGGGTTTTTTGTCTTGCACCTTCAAGATCCTTTTCTTTATGATCCCTGTTCAAAGCTTCTGAGCTATAACTAGGTTTATAGCTTTTAGAGCTGGAAAGAGCCTACCAAGACTGAGACTGAATGAAGCTGAGGGTTTTGTTAGGGGAGTTGCTAGATTAAATCAGTGTGTAGAGAGAAAGGATTAAAACTAGGCAATGAGTTGCTGAGGGTTGGAGGGAAAACATGGGATGGAATCAACTGGAGGATGGCTTGGGGGAAGAGAGTAAAAACACTATTTTGATAAAAAGTAGGGCCAAGATGACTTGTGCTAAACATGACTTCAATTTTTGTTTATTTTTTGCATCTCTGCACCCAGCTCACTCCTGTTTTTATCTGCTTAGGCCGTGATCCCAGAAAGATTTATCTGCCTAACTTTAAACACATCAGTCATCCCACTAAACCCAACGGGATGATGAATGTGCTTAAAGTTGGGCACTTGCACAAGTGTTTCCTGGATAGGGGCCTTGGTTTGTAAGTGCTTTAGGGCAGGCTCTTCTCTAGTTATCATATGTCTCTGAGGCTACGTCTAGACTACCCGCCGTATCGGCAGGTTAAAATTGATTGCTCGGGGATTGATATATTGCGTCTCATCTAGACGCGATATATCGATCCCCGAGCGCGCTTATATTGATTCCGGAACTCCACCAACCCCAATGGAGTTGCGGACTCGACAGGGGGAGCCACGGACATCGATCCCGCATGGTGAGGACGGGTGAGTAATCCAATCTTAGATATTCGACTTTAGCTACGTTATTCACGTAGCTGAAGTTGCGTATCTAAGATCGATTTCCCCCCGTAGTGTAGACCAGCCCTTAGAAGCACCTAATACACTTTTGGGCACTGAAAAACAAATAATAATAAATATTCTGAGATATTTCAATTGTTTAAACACATCCCCAAATGAGGTTATGTTTTGTTTTTGCGCCAGCATATCATTGCTCATTCATGTCTAATTTTTCAACCTCTGATTGTTTTCCACACTAAAATTCTCTACCCAACTGTCTCCCACTTTGATATTGCAGTAGACTGGCTAGTGCATATTAGTATCATTACCCCGCACTGGATGGACTCAGAACTGTTAAGTTTGCTTGTCCCAGGCCTTATTAGCAAAGGCTGCTAATAACCAAGAGATTCTCCTTTGCTCTAAATGGCAGAGGCCTGTGTGTTTTGCAGCAGGAGAAGTTCTGCTCTGTCCCTACTGGCTGTTGCCATGACGCTCTGAATGGCCACAGTGTGCAGGCATAGTGACAAAAGGGAAATGTGAAAGGGCGATGGATTTGTTAGAAGATTATTTTCCCCACAAAACTGGCACTGTCTAGTTACCTTGTGGACCAGTAGTTCTGTCTCTCTGTAGCATGAAAGTACCCAGAATAGGTACAGCACAGGATATGACAGTGCCACCCCTTCACTTCTTCCCACCAGTGCTCACTATAGCTGCAACTGTCTTAAATTCAGCCTCTGTGGCCATTGGCTACCTAGCCTTTTCATAGTATTGCCAATACAGAGAAGGACCGGGATATCATACAGGAAGATCTGTATGACCTTGTAAACTGGAGTAATAATAATAGGATGAAATTTAATAGTGAAAAGTGCAAGGTTGTGCATTTAGGGATTAATAACAAGAACTATTGTAATAAACTGAGGAGGCATCAGTTGGAAGTAACAGAAGAGGAGAAGGACCTCAGAGTATTGGTTGATCACAGGATGGCTATGAGCCACCAATGTGATATGGCTGTGAAAAAAGCTAAGGCAGTCTTGGGATGCATCAGGCGAGGTATTTCCAGTAGAGATAAGGAGGTGTTGGTACCATTATACAAGGCACTGGTGAGACCTCATCTGGAATACTGTGTGCAGTTCTGGTCTCCCCTGGTTAAAATTCAAACTGGAACAGGTTCAGAGAAGGGCTACTAGGATGATCTGAGGAATGGAAAACCTATCGTATGAAAGGAGACTCAAAGAGCTTGGCTTGTTTAGCCTAACCAAAAGAAGGCTGAGGGGAGATATGATTGCTCTTTATAAATATATCAGAGGGATAAATACCAGGGAGGGAGAGGAATTATTTAAGCTCAGTACCAATTTGGACACAAGAACAAATGGATATAAACTGCTATCAGGCAGTTTAGACTTGAAATTAGATGACGGTTTCTAAACATCAGAGGAGTGAAGTTCTGGAACAGCCTTCCAAGGGGAGTAGTGGGGGCAAAAGACATATCTGGCTTCAAGACTAAGCTTGATAAGTTTATGGAGGGGATGGTATAATGGGATAGCCTAATTTTGGCAATTAATTCATCTTTGACTACTAGCGGTAAATATGCCCAATGGCTTGTGATGGGATGTTAGATGGGGTGGGATTTGAGTTACTACAGAGAATTCTTTCCTGGGTGTCTGGCTGGTGAGTCTTGCCCACATGTTCAGGGTTTAACTGATTGCCGTATTTGGGGTCGGGAAGGAATTTTCCTCCAGGGCAGATTGGCAGAAGCCCTGCAGGGGTTTCACCTTCCTCTGCAGCGTGGGGGAGGGGTCACTTGCTGGAAGATTCTCTGCACCTTGAAGTCTTTAAACCATGATTTGAGGACTTCAATGGCTCAGACATAGTTTTGATACAGGAGTGGGTGGGTGAGATTCTGTGGCCTGCATTGTGCAGGAGGTCAGACTAGATGATCATAATGGTCCCTTCTGACCTGAAAGTCTATGATTCTATGATAGTGGTTTTAGTGACATCCACTAAGAACTGATGTCACTCCTTTTGATGTTGCTGTAGCTGACCAGCTCAGAAAAGACTGTTTGTTTCACTCTACAGCTCAGGTAGAAAAGACATGACCACTTGTAATCCTTAGGGCCTTGTCTAGGCTAGGAAAGAGAGCATTCCTTACACAACTGAGTTAGCTAACATGATTTGAAACACCACTTAGCACCCAGTGCAGACATAGCTTAGCACCTTTAGCTGGTCATGGTTTGCCTGTGACCTTATAGCAATCTCCAATCCTTTCACCGCCTTTCTACAGGGCTTCCCATGAGAGTGGGTGTTTGAGCCCTGCAAAATAAATAACTCTGGGCCCACTCTAGCTCTCACTGAAGACAACTGAAGCTGGGCCACTGACATCCAAGTGAGCAAGACAAGGCCCTTTTTGTGTTAAGGTCTGATTTATAACCTCTTTTGTGGATTGCAAATATTTTTAACCATGCTTATTTTTAGCAGCAGTCACCTGCCGGAATTTCCTGTGCATTTCCTCAGAACTGTGTCTCTTGGTGCATGGAAGAGCTCCCAGGACAAACCACTAATACAGATTTTTGCTTAAGCTAGTAAGACACTAGGGCTTTTGAAAGTATTTAGGCCTCAGGGACTGTGGGAATTAGAGGGCAATTATACTCAGAGCTGCCAAGTTCCAAGTAGCTTCCCATGTGACATTTTTGCAAGCAAAGCATGTTAGATGAATGACTTTTTACTGATTCAGCTTGTCTCCCCCTTTCTAACTACAGTATCTTCCGGGGTTTCACCTACCTGTGAGGTAGGTCAGTACTGCTGTCTCATTCTTACAGATGGGTAAACTGAGGCACCAAGCAGTGACATGACTTTCTCATGGTCGTGCAGTCAGTTAGCAGTAGAGCTGGGAATAAAACCCAGAAGTCCTGACTCCCACTCCTGTTCAGTAGCCACCCTGCCCATCCTTCCCTTGTTTGTCCTGCAGCATTTCCTTTCTTCCCTTGCCTTGGCTTGGTCCCAATCTCTTTTTCAATTCTCTCTTTTCTTCTTCTTTTTTCTTCTTCACCATTGTGTCTCTCTGTGTCTACCACCTGGCCCTTTTTCTACATTTTCAGCTGGACCATTTCCCAAAATGGTCAGTCTCCCCAAGTCTTTTCTTTCCCTGAATTTCTTGGTAGGCTGTCTGGTCCTGTCTCCTTCAATCCTTGGCTATCTCCTGGGGGATAGGAAATGCTGCTGGTCATGGCCAGGAAGCCACAATGCTAGCCACCCATTCCTCTCCATTTTTGCTGCACTGAGAGGCAGAATGGGAGTGAGGGCATGAGTGGAAGAAGTGGTGAGACGGGGAGAACGAGGAAGCATTAGCTGCTTGCTTAGAAACCCAGACTCTAGGAGGAGAATCTTAAGTGGAATCTTGCTCATTGCCTGAAGGCCTGTTTATGAGTGAGTGATATTGCAGTGGGCATCAGCGGGGGAGTGACAGCAGGGGCACAAGTGTGGCAGGAATGTGTGGAGCTGTTTGAATAAAGACCAGTTGCCATTTTATCACGCCTGCCCTAAAATAAAGCTGAATATATGCAAAGGCTGATTACTCAGTGTTCTGGTGGGTGGCGCTGCTGTACTTAGAAACCATTTCCCTCTGCTGATTCACTCTCATGTCCCAGTTCATTTGTGGGTTAGTGAAGGTGGAGGCACAGCAAGGTGCTCTTAAACTTCTTTGGGAAGAGAAAGGAGTGAGAGGAAAGAAATCATGCTCCATTCCTCACAAATACTACCCACAGGCATAGACACTTAAATCCTTTGGTTTAGATGCCTCAGTCTTCAGGTCTTATTGCTGAGAGATCATGGGCTTCATTTGCAGATGTGCCAAGTACCCTCAGCTTGAGAGCCGTAGATGTTCAACACCTCTGAAATTGATGTCTCAGATCAAAATCTCAGTGTATTTTTGAAGGTGTGAGCACTAAGATCCTCAAAGGTATTTAGGCACCTGGCCTAGCATAGTATGAGAATAAGCTTGTACTTGGCACTTTGTTGTGTGCCCCAGCGTTACACTTGCAAATGGTTGTATAAGACACTGGCCTGCATGAGCTCTCCCCTGCCATCTATTGATGGGAAAAGACTTCAGGAGCAGACAGTATTTGCATAGACACACCTATTCTGCCTGTATGACCAAGACATATACCTACTTTGCCAAAGTGATAAATTCTGGCTGTTTTGGATTAAGCTTCACTTAAGCCTTACCTGCAGAGGGAAGGAAATGTTGTTATCCTTATTACAAGACTAAAGGGTGGCAGAACTGTATTTAATATGTCCTAATTGGAAGCGGGGATTACCCTACATTTAACCTCACTCACTAAGCGGGATGGGGGGAGTGACACCAAACCCTAGTGAAAGCCAGAGGAGATGGGGGGTAGATGTTCCTCCTTAGTGATATAGGTGTTGTTTAAAGGGTATTATGTACTATTTGACCCTTCCCCTGCAGTGTTTACAAGACAGGGCTGATTAGACTTGGTGAAAGCCCTTGTTTCTTTTCAGTGATTGCTAGAGTTGAAAGAGCTGATGAGCTGCTCGAGGGGACTGAGTCTTTGACTTGGCATGGGGAGAGTGTTGAAGTGAATGACAATGTAAAAGGCGGCAACAGGGAATTTCTCCATTATGCCAGTGAAATCACTAAGGAGGGGGTTAGGTAGAGTAACCTCAGAACATGATAGCCCAACTAGTGGCAGCAGTGAGTGGTGGCTGAGATAGCATCAACAGTGGTGGGCAGTGATAGCAGCAGCAGCAACAGTGGTGATCAGCAGAAGAGGCGGAGACATTATTTCACCATCACCATCCCTCCATAGTGAGAGATGAGCCCACCTGAATGCCCAGCTGTATTCTGGGACTTCACTGACTTTGGACAACGAACCAGGATGCAGGGGAGGGAAAAAGAGGTGTGGCCTATTAAAAGGACTTTTAAACTGCAAGGTGGGAAGCTGAGGCAAAGGACTATTGCCTAAGATACAGTGGGGCAGGTGTTTACTTATTGTTTGCATTCTTTTGAATCATTGCTGCTATGTTCTTACAAATTTATTCTGTGTTCCCTCTTCTCTCAATACATTTTTGTTGTTGATATGTGTAACCCATACACCTCCTGGGTGAGGTGCTCTGTCCCATGTAGTGGGACCAAGACCACTTACAGAGAGAGAGATTAATGAGTCTGCTCAACAGCCTTAGCTAACAGCCATGTGGCTTTTAGGTCATGCAGTAGAGGCTCACGTACTAAGCTCCAGAGACCCCAGGTTCGATCCTGCCCGATGATGACTGTGGTCTGTTGGCGTTACTTATGCACAGACTCAGTGCTTGTGAGTGGGGAACTATTGCCTTTTAGAGGTGCCCAGAAGTGATGGTTCGTTTTCTCACATTTCTGTGTGGAGATTCAAGCTGGTTTCACTTTGTAATGTGAAGAGGAGCCCCTAAATATTGAACCTGGCCCTTGTAACTGCCAACGCCACCTGGCAGAAGAAGTATATATGTGCTTTCTTAGCCGAAATAGTAGTAGCTAGAACTGGCCACAGGGTAAAGGATTAGATGGACCACTGGTCTGATTCTGTATGGCATCTCCTATGTTCCTAAAATGTAGTTTTGAAGCGTTCCATGCCAGCAATAAAACTGCCAAAGACCGGAAAGAAAAAAAAAACACAGGGCAGAATGAAGTTGTGGGGCAGAAGCACAAGTCTTATTTACGTAGTCTGTGGCATAGCTGTGTCTGCTTCTCAGAGCGCGACATTGTTTCTAAAACATATTCAGCATAACTCCAATGGACCTAAACGTTAATAGCTAGTCACAAACCCAGAATTTAAATAGGTTGCCAGTTCCCCACGGAGAGGCAACCCAAAAATAACTAAATCTGGAACGCAGAAAGATATGAATTTTGCTGTCATATAAACAGAACTTCTGCAAGAACATTTAATTTCCAGTCACTTCTCTTGAAAATACTAAAAATCTGTTTTTTTCTTCATGATGCACAATGATAGATGAACCTGTTGATACAGCCCATGAGGTTTTTGACCAGTAATGCTGTATTTTTTTCCAGGGGGAGAAAAATGCCCTTTATAGTGGGGAAAAAATGACAAATTTCATAAGACAACATCAACTTTCATAAACATGTAATGTAAGTCACTATCAAACAGTGTTTTGTAAGGTGCTGGAAATGGTTCAATGTTTCAAACTCAGAGAACTGGTATGGAAGGTCCAGTGGGAAGCAAATCTAAGGGGAAAATTATTTCAGAAGAGCTAGCAGTTTCTCAAAGAGGCAATATTGAAGGCACAACAGTAAACTATCCTAGTGCAAACGAAAGATAGGAAGAATAGTAAAAGGCTAACCAGGCTCCATCAGGAGCTTTTTAATGACCTTAAAATCAAAAAGGACTCCTACAAAAAATGGAAACGTGGAAAAATTGCTAAGGATGAATAGAAAAGAATAGCATAAGCAAAATCAGAAAGGCTAAGGCACGAAATGAGTTACACCTAGCAAGGGACATAAAAGGCAATAAGAAAAGTTTCTATAAATACCTTAGGAGCAAGAAAAAGACAAAAGAAAATGTAGGTCCTCTACTTAGTGTGGAAGGCGAGCTGATAATGGATGACATCAAGAAGGTTGAGTTGTTTAATGACTATTTTGCTTCATTCTTCACTAAAAAGGTTAACTGTGACTGGATGCTTAACACAATTAATATTAACAACACGGGGAAAGGAACACAGCCCAGAATAGGGAAAGAACAGGTTAAAGAATATTACATAAGGTAGATGTATTCAAGTCAGCAGGGCCTGATGACATTAATCCTGGGGTACTTAAGGAACTATCTGAAGCAATCTTGGAAACTTTAGCAACTATTTTTGAGAACTCATGGAAGACTGGCGAGGTCTCAGCCAACTGGAGAAGGGCAAACATATCTATCTTTAAAAAGGAGAACAAAGACAGACCAGGGAATTATAGTCCAGTCAGCCTAACTTCAATACCTGGAATGATACTGGAACAAATTATTAAACAATCAATTTCTAAGCATCTAGAGCAGGGGTTCCCAAACTTGGTTCGCGGTTTGTTCAGGGTAAGCCCCTGGCGGGCCACGAGACACTTTGTTTACTTGACTGTCCACAGGTACAGCCGCTTGCAGCTCCCAGTGGCAGCGGTTTGCCGTTCCTGGCTAATGGGAGCTGCGGGAAGCAGTGGCCCAGCATGTGCTGCTTCCCGCACTCCCATTGGCCAGGAATGGCGAACCACAGCCACTGGGAGCTGCAAGCGGCCACTTGTGGACGGTCAGGTAAACAAAGTGCCTCACGGCCCACCAGGGGCTTACCCTGAACAAGCCATGAACCAAGTTTGGGAACCCCTGATCTAGAGGATAATAAGGTAATAAGGAATAGCTAATGTGGATTTGCAACAACAAATCATGCCCAACCAACTTAATTTCCTTCTTTGACAAGGTTACTAGCCTATTGGATTGGGGGTTAGATGTGATATATGTCGATTTTAGTAAGACTTTTGATGCAGTCTCACATGACATTCTCATCAGCTAACTAGGGAAATGCGGTCTAGATGAAATTGCTATAAGGTGGATGCACAAGTGGTTGAAAGACCATACCAAAAGAGTAATTATCAATAGTTCACAGTCACACAGGGCAGGAGAATCTAGTGAGTTCCTAGGGGGGTCTATTCTGGGTCTGGTGGTATTCAACATTTTCATTAATGACTTGGCTATTGGAGAGGAGAGTATGCTTATGACATTTGCAGATGACACCAAACTGGGAGGAGCTGCAAGCACTTTGGAAGACTGGATTAGAATTCAAAGTTACCTAGATAAATTGGAGAACTGATCTGAAGTCAACAAGATGACATTCAGTGTCACAAGTGAAAAGTACATCACTTAGGAAGGAAAAAGCACAGCTACAAAATGGAGAATAATTATCCAGGGAGTAGTACTGCTGAAAAGGATCTGGGGGTTATAGTGGATCATAAATTGAATATGAGCCAACAATGCAATGCAGTTGCGAAAAAAGGTTAATATAATTCTGGAGTCCGTTAACAGAAGTGTTGTATGTAAGGCATGGGAAATAATTGTCTCCCAGAGAGGCCTCAGCTGGAGTATTGTCCAGTATTGGGTGCCACACTTAAAGAAAGACGAGGAAAATTGGAAAGAGTCCAGAGGAGAAGAAAAACTGATAAAAGGTTTAGAAACCAGCCCTATGAGGAAAGCTTAAAAAACAGAGCATGTTTAGTCTTGAGAAAATAAGACTGAGCAGCTGAGAAGAGTCTTAAAATATGAACTAATCTGCTTAATTTGGAGCAATGGAAACTTGATTTAGACATTAAAAAAATCTTTCTAACTATAAGGATTCAGTACCTTACTGGAATAGGCTGCCAAGGGAGATTGTGAAATCCCAGTCATTGGAGGTTTTTAAGAATGCATTAGACAAACGCCTATCAGGGATGGTAGTCTTGGTCTTAACCAGGGCTGGCTCCAGGGTTTTTGCCGCTCCAAGTGATGAAGAAAAAAAAAAAGCCGGGATCGCTATCAGCGGCACTTCAGCGGCAGCTCCACCGTGCCGCTTTCTTCTTTGGTGGCAATTCGGCAGCAGGTCCTCCCCTCTGAGAAGGACTGGGGAACCCACCACCAAATTGTTGCCGAAGAGCCCGATGTGCTGCCCCTTCCCCTTGGCTGCCCCAAGCACCTGCTTCCTGATCTGGTGCCTAGAGCTGGCCCTGGTCTTAACTTATTGAGGGGGAATGGACTAATGATCTCTCAAGATCCCTTCCAGCCCTACACGCCTATAATTCTATGATTCAATACAGATCTAAAAAAAAGCACAAAGGGTGAAATCCTGACTCCGCAGAAGTCAATGGCAACAACCTTCCTTGACATTAACTGAGCCAGGACTTCATGCAAAGAATGCCTATTACTTTTTAGCTTGTGGAGCTTGTTTTGACAGTAATGTTTTCCCTGGGGGATTTGGGGGGAAAGGAGGGGATGGTAGTAGTGAAAGGGCCATAGGAAACAGATGGGAAAAGCAAAAGAAAACAGAGGCATTTAGGAGAAAGGATGCAGCACTATCTGTCCCCTTGTTTTTTGAGGGGGGAGAGTCTGGTTTCTTTTCTTCTAAGCTCCCACATTTCTGTTCCCTTCTTTCCCTCTTTCTCATAGTACTCTGGTCTGAAGGCTCAGCCTGAGGAAGCCCTAGATCAGGCCTTCTGGCTCCAGCCAAGGCCCCATCCTCACCTGCCATCTGCACTCTCTTCCCTCTCTCAGTGAGATCAATCATATTCACATCTCTCTGCTTTGTGTGGCTTGGAGTCTCAAAACATTTATTTATTGTTTGGAAAGCTCGATATCTATGAGAACAGAGATGCTGATTCAAACTGAGATGTTAAACAATTGGCAGGTGATAGAAGAAACCTTCCAATTCAGTGGACTCTTTTATTTGCATATTTGTTATTTTGCTGATGCCTCTACAGATCTCCAGACAACTCCCCAAATTTAATACACAACACTAGAATATTTATAGTTTTCAATGTGACCCTTGGCTTAATCAAAGATCAACTAAAAGCTTCTCTTTGCAGACAAGAAAACGGAAGACATTCTACTCTACCTAGTTCTATCACAAGAGGTCACTTAAATCATCCTGCAGTTGCCAGCCCCTTACCTACCATCATAGTACCCAGGTGGCTAGGCCTGAGAAAAAAGAAGGGCTTTGCAATATTCCCAGAAGATTAATAGAGGGAAGTGAATTCCAGGGTTGAGAACCCCTTGTGAAAGAAGGCCAGACAGCAGCTCACTCTCTAGAGGAGCTCTGGCTCATATGCCTCCACTGATCTCAGCTGCAGCAGAGTGGCCCAAAGAGTGAAGCAATCTCTCAGGTAAGCAGGTCCCAAAGTATTTAGGGTTTTGTCGGTTAAAACTGGCACCTCATAGCCCACCCAGAAACTTATCAGAAGCTAGTGCAGCTCGGATCTTTCAGGTTTCTTAGTTCTTTGACGGTGAAAATTGTCCTTTCTCCCCATTCTCACTCATCCTTCTCTGGAGGACACTGTGACTATTTCAGGGAGAGGGATCCCTATCCTGTCCACTTTAGTCAAAAGAATACTGCCCGTCAATATACAAATAGTTTTACCCATATTATGAACCAAAATGCAAGATACAAATGTGTCCAAACTTAGCATATCTAAAGTGATGCTTACAGGCAACCTACATGTATTTAAAATTTTATTTATGGAATGGGGTGTATATGCTTTTAGCCTCAGTTCTCTTTCCTAAAGCCCTCCATCTTGCAGCCAACACAATCCCCTTAATTTACTTCTCTCCCTATCTTATTTCACATAGCACACAGTTACAACTATTCGTTGGGCTGATGATTTAATAAATTCATGTACAGCCTAGTCTCAGGGTTTAAAGGATAGAAGGTACTATGTGTATTTTTGTGCATAATTTAGACTAATCAATGTGTACACACTCAGAAGAAAGAATACTGCGCAGCACATGCAGTTTGTTCATATACAATTAAGAATCCTTTATAATAGAAGAGAACATTGGTAAAAGGGCTTCCCAAATTATATATTCAGGAGAAGATAATGTAATTTAGTTATATCATTTTACATTTCAGTAAGCTAAGCAAAGCTACTGCTAAGAGGTTTGCTAGCAATTTCTTGATCTGACAATATTTTCAGTCACCTACAGAAATGTGCAGTGGCCTGGGTACAACATGCATTTTCTCATGGGACAGTGCAAAAGACAGAGGACAGCACTCAAAAATGCATGATTATATGAAACTGGAAATACATTATGCTCCTCACTGGTGTAGGTGCCCATAAGCTACAAGCAGATGACTCTCCAGTTCACCTTCATTGTGTGCATGTGGCAGGAGACCACAGAGAAGTGATGCAATGGGGATTCGTCATGCTCATTGAACTCTACTTCTGTGCAGAAGTCCATCACACAGCCCTATTCCGAAGGTTTATTTGGTGCCTATGCCTTGTGCTGGTCCTCTGCACAGGGATGAATTTCACCCTTCTGCATACCCAAGAAGCAGAATTCTGAGGCAATTTGTTCCATATTAAACTGGAGAGAGGGGGTATCATGTACCAGATATGTACTGGTTACAGAGCTTCCACTCCAGAGAGACGTAGAAGAAATGTGTTCTCTTTAAGACACTTCAGTGCATTGGTGGCTCTAGCTATTACCAGCTCAAGTAAAGTATGTCACCACCTTATGGCAGAACTTTATAATATACCATGATGAAGCAGAGAAACTGCCTGCCGATACAGAAGAGGTTAAAGGAGACTTTGGGCCCAGCTAGTGCCACCCTGTTACACCTGCAGCCAATGCCAGGCCTTGAGAGGGAGAAAAGGATAGAGTCTGGCTCAGTTTGGGACTGACTAGTGACAAGGCAGGAGGTAGCTGCCTCTCTACCTGAGAGGAAGGGTCACTAGCCTGTCAGCCAAGGCAGCCACCAGGAAATAAGTACTGTCTCCCTGGCTAAAGGAGACTGTGGAAGAGACTTAGGAGCACCCAGCTTAAGACATAACTGAGTGACCAAAACACTGAGACCTTGTAGGGTTCTAGTCCAGCCAAACTTACGGCTGCCCTGCCCAGAGGAACCTGGGACCGCAGCAGGACACTGTCCAAGGTCCACGAAGGGGCATTGCTAAAGACAAGCCACCACAGAGACTTAGATTATAGGGGCCATGCCCCAAACTAAAAGGACAGCAGTAGGAAGTAGCCCAGGGCAGTGGACATAGCCACCCCTCTGGGAGGTCCCTGATTCAGGGGTGGACTGACACAGGGCCCTGGGCACGGACCTGGCGGACTGGGAGGGCCCAGATCCCCCTCCCCACTGCCTTAAAGACCGAGGCACGTCAACCAGGGAAGCAAGGGGCCGGAGGATAATTATTCCAACCACTAGCCTGCCCAGTGCTCCAAGCTCCCTGTTACATACACTTTACATTCCATTACAGCTTCCTCTTTGTTTTACATTCCTACTGTTTACAAAATGTACATGATCCCCTTTAAAGTTAAATATGAATCATTTTGTTAACTGTCTCTGAATCATACTGGTTTTCTAAATACACAACCTTAACATGAAACAACTTGATCATCTGGCTGTCCATTAGTTACAATGACTGGCTGGGATCAGGTTGGAATCCTTGAGTCATTGTCATCTTGTTCTACAACTGCCATCTGCAGAGTTTACTCTGTTGATTATTCTTTCGAAGGAACAAACTGTAGATGTTGACTGTTACTGTTCTACTCTCCTCTGTTGAGCTGGATCACATATGATTGGGGCAATGAATTGTTTTTCTTTACGACAGCTGGAGTTGTCCATCATTCTTCTCCATCTAGTTTGATGTAAACACAGTCACCAGGTTATAGACACAGCAGCCCTCTGACTGAGTGACGATGGTTGTAAAAGTGTTCATAAGCCCTTTTTTGCCTTTTCATCTGATGTGGTTACTCCCTCATGTCTGGCCATTTTGGAGATAGATTCTTTTCAAAAGTTGAAACTATAGTTCTGAGTTGTCTTCCTATCGGGTGCCGGACTATATCCAGTAGCTGCTATTAATGTTGATCTGTAACTCTGAAGAGCAAGGAATAGATCTTCCAGCTGTAAGATTTTCTTGACTGTATGTACAGCTCTCTCAGCCTCTCCATCAGTTTGTCGGTAATGTGGGTTGCTAGTAATATGATCAAAATCATATTTAGTATGAATGACAAATTCTGCTGCAGTGAATTGTGACTGTTGTACTTCACTTGTTGTTCTGGAATACTGTAATGAGCAAAAATGGACTTCAGTTTCTCTATAACATAGCAATAGGGAAGAAAGACTGCTAAGCAGAGATGGGGTCCACCTATCAAGGAAAGGGAAGAGCATATTTGGATAGTGAGGAGGGCTTGGCTCGACAGGAGCAGGAGACAAAATCCCACAGGTAAGTCCAAAACATGGAGACCTGGGAGAAGGGTCAGAGTCTGGAGGGAGCATGGGCTGTTATAGCAGGGATAAGGGAGACACAAGAGAGAACATAGGAGGGAAATCAAATCAATATCTTAGATGACTGTATATTAATGTGAGAAGTATGGGGAATAAGCAGGAAGAACTTGAAATGCTAGTTAATAAACACAACTATGACATAGTTGGCATCACAGAGACTTGGCAGGATAATACACGTGACTAGAATATTGGTATAGAAGGGGACAGCTTGCTCAGGAAGGACAGGCAGGGAAAAAAGGGAGGAGGCGTTGCCTTATATATTAAAAATGTATACACTTGGACTGAGATTGAGATGGAAATAGGAGACAGACTTGTTGTAAGTATCTGGGTAAGGATAAAAGGGGTAAAAAACAAGGGTGCTGTCATGGTAGGGGGCTATTACAGACCTCTTACCCAGGAAGAAGAGGTGGATGAGGCTTTTTTAAAAAATAAGCTAACAAAGTCATTCAAAGCACGGGACTTGGTGATGATGGGGGGCTTCAACTACCCAGACATCTGTTGGGAAAACAGTACAGTAGGGCACAGATTATCCAACAAGTTCTTAGAATGTATTAGAAACCATTTTTTTTAGTTCAGAAGGTGGAAAAAGCTAGTAGGGGAGAGGCTGCTCTTGATTTGACTTTGACAAATAGGGAGGAACTGGTTGAGAATTTGAAAGTGGAAGGCAGCTTAGGTGAAAGTGATCATGAAATGGTAGAATCCATGATTCTAAGGAATGGTAGGAGAGAAAACAGCAAAATAAAGATAATGAATTTCAAGAAGGCAGAGTTAGCTAACTCAGGGAATTGGTAGGTAAGACCTCATGGGAAGCAAGTCTGTGGGGAAAAACAGTTCAAGAGAGTTGGCAGTTTTCAGAGAGACATTATTAAAGGCACAAGAGCAAACTACCCGACTGCATAGGAAACATAGGAAGTATGGCAAGAGACCTCCCTGGCTTAACCAGGAGATCTTCAATGATCTGAAACTCAAAAAAGATTCCTCATAAAAAGTGGAAACTACGTCAAAGTACAAAGTATAATATAAACAAATAACACAAGTGTGTAGGGAGAAAATTAAAAAGGCCAAGGCACAAAACAAGATTAAACTAGCTACAGACATAACACGAAAACATTCTATAAATACATTAGAAGCAAGAGGAAGATTAAGGACAGGGTAGACCCATTACCCAACGAGGGAGGAAAAACAATAAAAGAAAATGAGGAAATGGCAGAAGTATTAAGTGACTTTTATGTTTTAATTAAAAAGGTTAGTAGTGATTGGACATGTAACATAGTCAATGCCAGTGAAAATGAGATTGGATCAGAGGCTAAAATAGAGAAAACACAAGTTAAAAATTACTTAGATAAATTAGATGTCTTCAGGACACCAAGTCCTGATGAAATACCTCGTAGAATACTCAAGGAGCTGACTGAGGAGGTATCTGAGCCATTAGCAATTATCTTTAAAAAGTCATGGAAGATGGGAGAGATTCCAGAGGACTGGAAAAGTGAAAATATAGTGCCCATCTATAAAAAGGGAAATAAGGACAACCTGGGGAATTACAGAGCAGTCAGCTTAACTTCAGTACCTGGAAAGATAATAGAACAAATAATTAAGCAATCAATTTACAAATACCTATAAGATAATAAGGTGATAATTAACAGTCTGCATGGATTTGTCAAGAACAAATAGTGTCAAACCAACTTACTAGCTTTCACTGAAAGGATAACAAGCTTTCTGGATGGGGAGAAGCGGTAGATGTGATATATCTTGACTTTAATAAGGCTTTTGATACTGTCTCACGTGACCTTCTCATAAACAAACTAGGGAAATATAACCTAGATGGAGCTACTATAAGGTGGGCGTGTAACTGGTTGGAAAATCATTCCCAGAGAGTAGTTATCAGTGGCTCACAGTCAAGCAAGAAGGGCATATTGAGTGGGGTCCCAAAGGGATGAGTTCTGAGTCTGGTTCTGTTCAATATCTTCATCAATGATTTAGATAATGGCATAGAGAGTACGCTTATAAAGTTTGCAAATGATACCAAGCTCGGAGAGGTTGCAAATGCTTTGGAGGACAGGATTAAAATTCAAAATGACCGGGATGAACTGGAGAAATGGTCTGAAGAAAATAGGATGAAATCCGATACAGACAAATGCAAAGTACTCCACTTAGAAAGGAACAATCAGTTGTACACATACAAAATGAGAAATGACTGCCTAGGAAGGAGTACTGCAAAAAGGGATATGGGAGTCATAGTGGATTACAAGCTAAATATTAGTGAACAGTGTAAGACCGTTGCCAAAAAAAGCAAACATCATTCTGGGATGTATTAGCAGGAGTGTTGTAAGAAAGATACGAGAAGTAATTTTTCCACTGTACTCTGTAATGATTAGGCCTTAACTGGAGTATTGTGTCCAGTTCTGGGCGCCATATTTCAGGAAAGATGTGGAGAAACTGGAGAAAGTCCAGAGAAGAGCAACAAAAATGATTAATGGTCTAGAATTCATGACCTATTAGGGAAGATTGAAAAAACTGGGTTTGTTTAGTCTGGAGAAGAGAAGACTGAGAGGTGACATGATAACAGTTTTTAAATACATAAAAGGTTTTTACAAGGAGGAGGGAGAAAATTTATTCTCTTTAACCTCTGAGGATAGGACAAGAAGCAATGGGCTTAAGTTGCAGCAAGGACAGTTGGTGGTTAAGCATGGGAATAAATTGCCCAAGGAGGTTGTGGAACCTCCATCATTGGAGATTTTTAAGAGCAGGTTAGAAAAACACCTGTCAGAGATGGTCTAGCTAACACTTAGTCCTGCTATGAGTGCAGGGGACTGGACTAGATGACCTCTCAAGGTCTCTTCCAGTTCTATGATTCTATGAACATAGTATGTCTTTAATGTACTTTATTTCTATATACCTCGGAAAATAGTCCATTATGACAAGGTAATGACGACTTCTGAATTTACATAAATCTGCAGCTAATCTTTTCCAAGGTCTGTCCAGTAGAGGTGGTCATGTTCTACACGGTTGCTTCAGCATGGTCTTTTAAGGTTATTTGTACTGGATCTCCCTTCAAAAATCAAATATCATCAAATACTATGTGTTCATGCACTTTTCTCACTAGCTGCGTCATGGCAACCACACTGTGGCTGAGAACGGTGTTGGTCTTTGATCACAAGCAGTTAGAATGCAAAGCTTTTGTCTTTGTAAATTGCTTCTGTGGCAAACTGACCCATGTTGTTCAGAATACCTCCAGGGCTAGTCAGAGCTGTGTCAGATGACTTCATTTCTGGGAGGGGTTGAAGGTGATTGTAAATCCTTTCTGATATGACTGTCACCTCTGCTCCTAAATCAATTTTAAAGTCAATAGACTTTCCATGAATATTCAGTTTCATGTTTCAGGCAGGCTGTGTGTCATCACATGTGATAAATCCCAGAAACAATGGCTCTTGATTGTAATATTAGTCAACTCCCTGACTGCTTTGGCATGGCAAACAGTTGGAAAAATGACCATATTTTGTGCCTTTATTACATCTCGTGCCTTTATCTAGCTATACATCTCTTGGGTTATGATTTTTTCAACATCTTATGCATTTAGTCTGAAATGCTTTGTGAATATCGTAAAATTTGTCCCTCTTGGCCTCAGGGATCTTATGATAATTACTTTTAGCACTCATGCTGTATTTATTTACAGCTTCTAAACTAGTTTCTTGTTTTTCAGGTTCAGCAAGTTTGTTTTGCTGCTTCACAAGTTTAGACCGCTTTGTTAATTGAATAAATGTGTGTTTGGTTACATCTGTTTTTCATTATAGCTGCTGTGAAAGACATTTATCTGTAAGCCTTATGACCAATCTATCACTAATATTTTCATGTTTTGCGAGCCCCAAATCAGGTTTTTTTTGCTAATGCATGTGTAAACCTCTAATAAAAGATTTAACATTTTCTTCTGGTTGTTGAATTCTCTGGTGAAAACACCTTCTATCAGAAATGAGGTATAAAGTATGTATCAAACATCAGCAGAACTGTTTCATTGTCTTTTTTGTGATTATGTCTTCAGGGAATCTAAAAGATTTAAAGGTATACCCTCCCTGCTTCCCCATAGCATGAATTAAAGACGATACCTGAATATCTCTAGTTTCCTTTTGGTTGCAGTGTGAACTCTTGTAGAATGCTGCTTTCAGTCTGTCCATTCTGAAGCTTTCAAAATCTTTAATAGTTTATTTATTGTTTGGAACGCTCAGTATTTATGAGAACCGAGATGCTCATTCAGATTGAGGTGTTAAACTTTTGGCAAGTGATAGAGGAAATCTTCCAATTCACTGGATTCAATTATTTCCATGTTTTCTTTTCACTAATGCCTCTAAAGACTTCTAGACAACTCCCCAAATTTAAAACACAACACTAGAACATTATAGTTTTCAGTGACACAGCTGGAGTTAACTGGGGGCATTTAAGAATGGCATATTGATGAGAGAAATCCTTTAACCTTTATTGCTTTTTAAAAATTATTTTCTTCTTCTGCTTCCAACCTTTACTAGTTTCCTGTTTCTGTTCTCCTCTGGCAGTTAGGTTGCCATTACTTCTGACACCATGTCATGTACCAGATACGGGCTGTTTACAGCATTTCCACTAGAAAGAGAGATACAAGAGATGTGTTCTATTTAAGACATTTTAATGCACATTGCTCTAGTTATTTCTGGATCAGGTAAATGATGTTAAACATTTCGGCTCCTAGTGGCTAAACATTATAAAATTGTTGTATATTCCATTATGGGGGAATTAGCAGTAGGCCAAGAAAATGGCCAATACATCCAAAAACTTAATACATCCATTGGCTAAGCACCTGTGAAGAGGGTTCTTAGCAGGCTGCAACTCTTATTATAACTAGGAAGCTTTGGCAATGAATACTGGGTAACCGTATGGCTGCTCCATGCCTGGGTTTGAGTTAGGGCAAGTGTCTGCTCCTTTGTTCTCTACCTAGCTTTCCCACAATTCCCTCCTCCTCTGAACCCAATTATTCAGGCTTTGCACAGGGGATGAGAATTTGGCCGTAGTCATACTACACTTACAAAATACAGTTACCATTCTGTTGGGGGAGGGAAAAGCAGATGTAGTGACATGAAATGGAAAATGGGACTGACAGACTTCTCATCTCCCTAAACCTGCCATGAGATTTTCAGTGAGTATGGCAGAGACGGTGTCACAGTCACTCTGTCAGTAAAGGCATATTTGAATTTTTGTATTATTATTACAGAGAGAAAAGGCACAGATTGAGAAATAAGGTGCAGGGGTGTAAGTTCTTATTTCTTTTTTGCCATGGTGTTAAAACTGCCTCCCTGATACCCAGGAGACACTTTCTGGCCATGTTTTTTTTAATTCTGATAAATTAGCAATTAGCTCTGAAGTTGTTTTTATTCTTCTGGGGAATAATGCCACATGGTTTTTCTACTTTTGTGTTATTCACCTTGCTTTGCATATGATGTCAGGTGAATAATGATTTTTATTATTTTTCCCTCCAATTATTTTGTTTTTATCTGATTAAACTGCTAGAGTATTTGTGTAACCCTTCTGCCCCTCTGAGTTGGCAGCAACAAGGGCCGGGTTCAGTATCCAGGGGTTCCGTTTCAGTAACACAATGCATAACCGGCTCGAACCCCCACCCAGTGACCTGGGACACTCACATACCACACCCCCCTGGGCGCCTCTAGGAGGCAATACTTCCCCTCTCACAAGCACGGAGTCTGAGTGTAGCAAAATCTTTTTAATAAAGGAAGGAATCAATGCGGCATCCCATTGGAGAAACACCACAAACAGGGTTATAACACAAACCATAAACAAAAACCCACCTCCAAGTACGTTTGGCACTGTCCTTTTTCCCCTTAGGGTTTTAAGTCCAATCACCCCAAAGTCCAACAACCCAAAAGTCTCTGGTCAATGCCACCCCAGAGTTCAAGGGTTATCTGTAGAGGTCCCTCCCCCCAGCCTGGGTAGAAAGGGGCACCTTACGTGGTCCAGGGCCAACTGCCCTGCCTCTCCGTGGGTTCTGCTTCTGCCTTCTCCACAAACTGCTCCGCTTTACCAGCTGCTCCACTCTGCTCCTCCAGCCGTCCTCAGGAACTGCTCCGCTCCACCAGCTGCTCTGCTCCATGAGCCACTCTGCAAAACTGCTCTGCTCGCTCTGTGGGCCGCTCCACTCATCCCACAGCTACTCCACTCTGCCAGCTGCTCTGCTGCCACCAGCTGTCCCGTGATCTGCACCAGCCGTCCCCACAACTGCTCCACTCCACCAGCTGCTCTGTTCCACAGTATATCTTCAGGCTCCCCCACTAATTAGCACAGTACTCAGTGCTCTCAGCTCAATCATTTCAGCTCTTTTGTGATTTCAACTCTTAGTGATCTTAGGTCTCAGTGGGGGAGCCCCAGTGCTAGTACACCATTAGCCCAAAGTACATTCAGCTCAGTAACCTGTATTTAAATTCTTGAGAGGAAAAAAAAAAAATCAACTCTGACATTCCACAGTAGAAAGAGTGCAACTGGTGCTTCTAGCTCCACAAGGCACCTGCACCACCAGACACAGATACCTATCCCCAGCCTCTCTCAGTTCACTGGGTTTTGGAACCCATGTCGCTTGTCTAGCAAGTACCACCCAACTGAGGGTGAGTCTTTTGTCACCAAGCAGTCCCACCGCTCAGCAGTCTGGGATAGGGTAGGCATGCCTATGCAAATACACTCTCTGACATTCTTTCCACCAGATGTCAGGGTAGAGCTTATCCTGATTCTGCTTACATCTGTAAACAATAAACATTCTTTCATCTTCTCTTGGTGAGTGTCCCATAGGGCTCTTCTCTCAGTCTCAGTGACTACAAAGTCTAATTCAAGAAGCCTGCACAACTCGTAAAGTGGCGAGGGCCACATTACTCCAAAGAAAACAGCTGAGGGCCGAAACCCCCGGCCTCATGGAAACACGCCCCCCACTCCCCCGCAGGACCTCCCGGCCCTGCAGAAACACCCTGCCCCAGTACCGCCCAGCCCTGCAGAAACAAACCCTCCTCCCCCAGCACCTCCCCACCAAAACAGCTGTGGGTCAAAAAGAAGGTTGGGGGTGGGCAGGTGATACTTGATTTTAAATCAACCAGGGGCTCCCAGCTAAAGAAGTGGCTGGGAGCTGTCAGGGGCAAATTAAAGGGCCCACGGCTCCAGTGGCTGAGGGAACCCGGAGTTCTGCGGGGCTGGGGCAGGGATTTAAAGGGCCCAGAGCTCCTGCCGCTGAGGGGAGCCCTTTAAATCCCAGCCCCAGCCCTTCTGCTGGAGACGCGGCCGGGATTCAAAGGGCTCTGGGCTGCCCATGGTGGTGGGGAGCCCTGAGCCCTTTAAATCTCAGCAGCGGTCGGGAATCTCTGCGGGCAGCCCAGAGCCCTTTGAATCCCGACTGCGGCTGAGATGTAAAGGGCTCACGGCTCCCAGTCCAGAGGCCTTTGAATCCCGGTCGCGGCTGGGATTTAAAGGGCTCTGGGCTCCCCGCCGCTGCGGCCAGCTCAAAACCTTATGAATCCTGGCTGCGGATGGGCTTTAAAGGGCTCTGAGTTCCCCACAGCTGTGAGCAGCCCAGAACCCTTTGATTCCCTGCCGGGCCACACAATGAGCGTCTGCAGGCCGCATGTTGTGCAGGCCTGGTCTAATTCAAGGTCTCTGTAATGACAATCAGATCTTCTATGGGACTACCCTGCTGCCTGAAACATCACGTTTCCTTCTGTGACTACGACCTCTCATGAGAGTTGCATTCCACTGGCACAAACTGTTAGCCAAGGATGAAGGCTGATGAGTGTGAGTGACAGGAGCTGGATCTAGACTATGGAGTCCACTCCCTTGGGAGATGAGGATCATCATATGCTTCACTGCATTTAGAATTAAATGCAAACTAAGTTTCTTTGATTTAGCTTTCCCTCAGTTCTCACTTTCACAGACACACACACACAACCCACTCGTTCACTCACAAACAATTACAAAGTGCTATACTCCAACTATTTCTCTCACAGACTAAGAAGAAAGAAGGAGAGAGACAGAGAGAGATTGGGGCTATTTCTAAATAACTGAGCACTAATGACAGCAAATATGATTCCAAATAGCCAAAGCGAGTAGAAGGTGCAGTTTTTTACAGTCACTTTTTTATTAATCTGTGGTACTTAAATGGCCCCCATCACCTTAAAATCTGAGCAGCTCATTCTTTATCAGTTTATTTATTAACAGTTCATTTATTTTAGACTGGAAATCTCATGAAAAAAATTTACAACTTAAATGGAGATAAAAGATGGACAATTATAAATTAGCCAATAGAAGTCCTTAAAGCTGTAGTGACGACACCTGCTACCAGTCACTTTCTTCAACTTTTGTGGTACTGATCACATATTGTGGTTGATGCTTTTCTACTCTTTGTCTTCCTCTTCTGCCTTGTGAGTTGGTTGTGTTAAAGTCTTTCAGCATCTCACATTTAGGTCATAACTTCTGGTTTTTCTTACATTTAGATGTGTAACCTGTTTATTAGTTCTCCTATCAAACTCTGCATGATACGAAGCCGTTCTCTTTTTTCCTCCTATTTCTATCTTGTTAGTCTTAATTTTGAGTTTACATTTGACTATTGTTGAAGGGGTTTCTCCTATCCTATTTTATTATAGTGTCAGGTCTGGTGGCGAGTGAGGATCCTCTTCCACCAAACATCAAAAAGTTCCACCAGACTTCTAAGTAGTTGTCTTTTTTCCTTCTCCTTGTAGAATTCTGACAGTTTTATTTTTCTAATACCAGAATTTCGCACACTTTTTGATACCAATCATTATAATGTGCCTGCAAAAAAGGTGCAGAGTATAAACCCTCGTGTTTAGTGATGGCTTTGTACTCCATTATTTTTGTTTGGGAGCACATGGAAACAGGGAGTCAGATAACTAGCTATCGTCATTAGATGAGGGGGTGCAGGCACAAATCCTGTTATGGAATTCTGTTCTCAGACTTGTCCATGAGTATTTCTCATGCCCCATAAAAATAACCCCATAATACTGTTGCATGGACAAGTGCAGAGAAACAGCTGTTGTGCTGAGTCTGTGTGATGGGAACAGAGACATTTTCTGAACAGCACCCAATGCAGTTTTGATTAAATAAAGTACTCTTAAGTGGCAGTGGTTGGAAAAATGCTGCTTCTGCTACTTTTTAAATCTAGCTTGCAGACATATTACTCTGATTCACTCCCTTTCTGTAATTGTCTTTTGCATAGGAATTTAATCGATTCCCACAGCAAATAATGAATAAAAAGGCAGGATGGATTATGAGTAATTGTGATGGACAGGGCGGCTCCAGCCCCCAGCACGTCAAGCACGTGCTTGGGGCGGCAAGCCGAGGGGGGCGCTCTGCCGGCGTCGCGAGGGTGGCTTGCCTGTGGAGGGTCTGCTGGTCTCGCAGCTTCGGTGGACCTCCCGCAGGCCTGCGGAGGGTCCACTGGTCCCGCGGCTTTGGAGGACCTCCCGCAGGCATGCCTGCAGGAGGTCTGCCAAAGCAGTGGGACCAGTGGACCCTCCGCAGGCAAACCGCCGGAGGCAGCCTGTCTGCCGTGCTTGGGGCGGCAAAATCCCTAGAGCCGCCCTTGGTGATAGAATGTTAAATTTTTACACTGTGCAGCTGCTAGGTCGCACAGTGTGTAAAGTACAAGGGAACCCCATTTATGCAATCTAATTGGAACTAGGGCTAGATAGAATCATCAAAAATTCAAATAACAAAGGGAATGTGCGGAACTCAGGCTGTCAGTCCCAAAGGTGGCAGGGCTCTGGCTGTCAGCCCCAGGCAGCAGGACTGACAGCTCAAGCCCCACTGCCTGGTTTGGTTAATATGAAGAGCTGGATAATGGAGGCTCAGCTAAATTGAGTTCCACTGTACCTGATTTAAAGGAATCTCAGCCATAACTGGAAGAGCATTAAAAGATCTTATGATGAACACATCTGGTGTGTACAAGCAAGCTCTGTGATCAGTCCATATCTGGTGCAGAAGAACATGGCATGGTTCTAGGAGCAAACTAAGAACAGAAACAGGAGGAAAACTGCAACAAAGGTTGCAGACAGAAGGAACAAAGCAACAAAGGCTATAGGATCTCATCTAAATTCCACTCTTCAATGCCCCAGAGGACTTCAGCTTTGACAAAGCTTCAGAATGGACAGAGTGGAAACAATATTTTGCAAGATTTCGCATTGCATACAAACTCCACAAAGAAACTGGAGATATACGGGTATCTTCTTTAATGTATGCTATGGAGAAGCCGGCAGAACATATCTTAAAGCTTTTGACTTAAATGAAGACAGTCACAAAGATGACTATGAAACGGTTCTAGCTATGTTTGATGAATACTTTATACCCCATGGAAATGTGGTTTATGAAAGAGCATGTTTTCACCAGAGAATTCAAGAACCAGCGGAGAATGCTGAATGTTTTATCAGACTCCGCATACATTGGCTGAAAACTGTCATTTTGGGGATGCAAAACATGAAAATATCAGAGACAGGCTGATTATTGGGTTAACAAATCAAAATTTCTCACAACAGCTACAGTGGAAGAGAGATTAACCCCAGACACAGTTATACAGATAATAAGGCAGTCAGAATTAATCAAACAACAGAGCAAAAGGCAGGAGCAACTTGAAAAAGCTGAAACTAGCTGAGAAGCTCTAAACAGACACTTTTGTGTTAAAAGACATTATCATAAAACCCCTGAAACAAGGAAAGTGAACAGACTAATGTCAGAGGGATAAGTTCCAGCCTACATGCACATGATGTGGAAAAAGTCATATTCCAAGAGATAATGCATGTCCAGCCAGTGGTACACAGCATAATACATGCATGAAGTATGGCCATTTTGCAGCTGATTGTGGCACCAAAGCAATCAGAGTTGCCTCATATTACAGACAACCAAAACACTTGTTATGACATAAAGCCTGCCTGAAGAGTGAAACTGAATATTCATTGCAAGACTATTGACTTTAAAATTGACTCAGGAGCTGACATCACAGTCATCTCAGTAAGGACTTCCAATCCCCTTCAACCCCTCCCAGAGCTGAAGTCACCAGACACTACTCTGACTAGCCCTGGAGGCATAAATGACTGGTGCCCCCCAGGTGAAGGGGGGGACACGTGACTTCCCCACATGTCTCTGCCCCACCCCCAGCTCAGAGCCCCCATGCTCTCCTCACCCTATGTTACCTGTGGAGGGGGTGGTGTCTCTGTCCTCCCACTGTGCTGGCTCCTGCCCTGGCATGTTTGGCTGCTCTAATAAAAATATAACATTAGGGATTTATTATCGACCACCTGACCAGGACAGTAACAGTGATGATGAAATGCTAAGGGAAATTAGAGAGGCCATCAAAATTAAGAACCCAATAATAGTGGGGGATTTCAATTATCCCCATATTGACTGGGAACATTTCACTACAGGATGAAATGCAGAGATAAAATTTCTCAATACTTTAAATGACTGCTTTATGGAGCAGTTGGTACGGGAACCCACAAGGGGAGAGGCAACTCTAGATTTAATCCTGAGTGGAGCGCAGGAGCTGGTCGAAGAGGTAACTATAGCAGGACCGCTTGGAAATAGTGACCATAATACAATAGGATTCAACATCCCTGTGGTGGGAAGAACACCTCAACAGCCCAACACTGTGGCATTTAATTTCAAAAGAAAGAACTATACAAAAATGAGGGGGTTAGTTAAACAAAAGTTAAAAGTTACAGTGACTAAATGAAATCCCTGCAAGTTGAATGAGCCCTTTTTAAAGACACCATAATAGAGGCCCAACTTCAATGTATATCCCAAATTAAGAAACACAGTAAAAGGACTAAAAAAGAGCCACTGTGGCTTAACAACCATGTAAAAGAAGCAATGAGAGATAAAAAGACTTCCTTTAAAAAGTGGAAGTCAAATCCTAGTGAGGCAAATAGAAAGGAGCACAAACTCTGCCAGCTTAAGTGCAAGAGTGTAATAAGAAAAGCCAAAGAAGAGTTTGAAGAACGGCTAGCCAAAAACTCCAAAGGTAATAACAAAATATTTTTTAAGTACATCAGAAGCAGGAAGCCTGCTAAACAACCAGTGGGGCCCTTTGACAACCAAAATACAAAAGGAGCGCTTAAAGACAATAAAGTCATTGTGGAGAAACTAAATGGATTTTTTGCTTCAGTCTTCACGGCTGAGAATGTTAGGGAGATTCCCAAACCTGAGCCGGCTTTTGTAGGTGACAAATCTGAGGAACTGTCACAGATTGAAGTGTCACTAGAGAAGATTTTGGAATTAATTGATAAACTCAACATTAACAAGTCACTGGGACCAGATGGCATTCACTCAAGAGTTCTGAAAGAACTCAAATGTGAAGTTGCAGAATTATTAACTAAGGTTTGTAACCTGTCCTTTAAATCAGCTTCAGTACCCAATGACTGGAAGTTAGCTAATGTAACGCCAATATTTAAAAAGGACTCTAGAAGTGATCCCGGCAATTACAGACCGGTAAGTCTAACGTCGGTACCGGGCAAATTAGTCGAAATAATAGTTAAGAATAAAATTGTCAGACACATAGAAAAACATGAACTGTTGAGCAACAGTCAACATGGTTTCTGTAAAGGGAAATCGTGTCTTACTAATCTATTAGAGTTCTTTGAAGGGGTCAACAAACATGTGGACAAGGGGGATCCAGTGGACATAGTGTACTTAGATTTCCAGAAAGGCTTTGACAAGGTCCCTCACCAAAGGCTCTTACATAAATTAAGCTGTCATGGGATAAAAGGGAAGGTCCTTTCATGGATTGAGAACTGGTTAAAAGACAAGGAACAAAGGGTAGGAATTAATGGTAAATTCTCAGAATGGAGAGGGGTAACTAGTGGTGTTCCCCAGGGGTCAGTCCTAGGACCAATCCTATTCAATTTATTCATAAATGATCTGGAGAAAGGGGTAAATAGTGAGGTGGCAAAGTTTGCAGATGATACTAAACTGCTAAAGATAGTTAAGACCAAAGCAGATTGTGAAGAACTTCAAAAAGATCTCACAAAACGAAGTGATTGGGCAACAAAATGGCAAATGAAATTTAATGTGGATAAATGTAAAGTCATGCACATTGGAAAAAATAACCCCAACTATAAATACAATATGATGGGGGCTAATTTAGCTACAACGAGTCAGGAAAAAGATCTTGAAGTCATTGTGGATAGTTCTCTGAAGATGTCCATGCAGTGGGCAGAGGTGGTCAAAAAAGCAAACAGGATGTTAGGAATCATTAAAAAGGGGATACAGAATAAGACTGAGAATATATTATTGCCCTTATATAAATCCATGGTACACCCACATCTCGAATACTGTGTACAGATGTGGTCTCCTCACCTCAAAAAAGATATTCTAACACTAGAAAAGATTCAGAAAAGGGCAACTAAAATGATTAGGGGTTTGGAGAGGATCCCATACGAGGAAAGATTAAAGAGGCTAGGCCTCTTCAGCTTGGAAAAGAGAAGACTAAGGGGGGATATGATAGAGGTATATAAAATCATGAGTGATGTAGAGAAAGTGGATAAGGAAAAGTTATTTACTTGTTCCCATAATACAAGAACTGGGGGTCACCAAATGAAATTAATAGGTAGCAGGTTTGAAACAAATAAAAGGAAGTTCTTCTTCACACAGCGCACAGTCAACTTGTGGAACTCCTTACCTGAAGAGGTTGTGAAGGCTGGGACTATAACAATGTTTGAAAGGGAACTGGATAAATTCATGGTGGCTAAGTCCATAAATGGCTATTAGCCAGGAAGGGTAAAGAATGGTGTCCCTAGCCTTTGTTCATCAGAGGATGGAGATGGATAGCAGGAGAGAGATCATTTGATCATTGCCTGTTAGGTTCACTCCCTTTGGGGCACCTGGCATTGGCCACTGTTGGTAGACAGATACTGGGCTAGATGGACCTTTAGTCTGACCAGGTATGACCGTTCTTATGTTCTTATGTTCTTTCTGGCAGACAGAGCCATAGGCAACAACTCTGTGGGTGCTCCAGGGCTGGAGCACCCACAGGGAAAAAATGGAGGGTGCACCCACCAGCAGCCAAACTCCCCACCCCAGCTCACCTCACCTCTGCCTGCTCTCCTGAGTTGCCCCCCATCCTCTCTTCTCCTCCCAGCGCTTGCCGCTGCAAAACAGCTGGTTCGCGGTCTAACAAGGTCTGGGAGGGAGGGGGGAGGAGCGGGAACATGGCGCACTCAGGGGAAGAGGCGGGGCTGGGATGGGGATTTGGGGAAGGGGTTGGAATAGGGGCAGGGAGGGGACAGAGTTGGAGCAGGGACATGGGGAAAGGGTTGGAATGGGGGTGAGACAGGGGTGGAGTCAGGGTGGAGCTAGGGGAGGGTGGGGGTCGAGCACTCACCGGCACCAGCAGAAGTCGGTGCCTATGGCCAGAGCTGGGCAGGGAGTGGGACAGAGGCACTCCCGGATGCTGCGTGGTGAAATGCAGCAGCTGCCTGGGAAAGCGCCTGGCTGTGGCAGCAGCGGGCTGCCTCCCATCAGGGCTTGGCTTCCTGGATAATGGCTGAGCAAGTCAGAGTCCGCCCCTGCCCAGCATGCTCAGAGTTGGCTCCTGTCCCCAGAAGCTGAGCCTGGTCAGGGAGCGGGCTGCCACTGTTGCCCCTCCCCAACCAGGCGGCAGGCTTTCTCGCAGCCAGCATGCTCTTTGCCCCAGACATGATGGCTCCAGCTTGCTCAGCCATTGTCCCGAGAAGCTGAGCCTGGGTGTAGGGCAGCCTGCTGCTGCCACCACCAGGCACTGTCCCAGTCAGCCCAGACACTGCGCTGCACTGGACACAGTCCCAGGCAGCATGGCTGGAAGAGGCTCTGGCTCCACCCTTTCCTCTCCCCACCAAAGCTGGCTTCTGTGGGAGGGCACTTGACCGTTTGTGCCCCTCCAACAAATCGCATATGCCTGGAGGTATTCTGAGCTGCATGGGCCAGTTCATGTATGCAGGGTAAGAGCCATGCAGGCAGCCCACAGACCCTTCACCTGCCCTGGCCAGGGGCACAGGGGGCAGGGACATGGGCCAGGGCTGCTCTTGGGCCTCCCCACCCCAGGCAGCTGGAAGGGACTGGGCTTCCCAGCTGGGCTCTGGCTTCCATCTTGGCTGAGGCCTCGGAGGAAAGAGATAAGGCACGTGTGAGGCCTCATGCCTCGCCCCTCACCCACACTTTTAGGAAAAATCCATTGCCCCTGCTAGCAGTATACCTAAAATTTTCCAAAGGAATGTGGCAGAACTGTTAACAAACAAAAATGCAGTTGTAGTTTTAATGGACGATATTCTCATATATGGATCTTCAATGAAAAAACACAGCAAAATCCTCAATGAAACTCTAAGCCTAATCAGTCAGTCTGGACTGAAGTTAAACAAGGAAAATGCATTTTCTGTCTACCCCAAACTGAGTTTTTGGAACAGACAGTAAACAAAGATGGAATCAGTGCTAGCCCTAAGAAAGTACACGCAATTTAAGAATTGAATGCACCACCTAATGTACCAGAACTGTGATGTATGCTGAGGATGGTAACTTACCTTGGTCAATACTTGTGAGACCTTTCTACAGTGACAAAACCACTGAATGAATTGTTAAAATTCAGCATGTTTTGGCTATGGGGGCCAAATCAATAAATTGCCTTTAAAAGGGTAAAAGAAATTATCTCAACAGCTCCAGTTCTTAGGTACTACAATGTACACAAACCCACAATGGGGGTCAGCGTGGATGTAAGCAGCTATGGCCTAGGTGGTGCATTGTTCCAACAGTGTGGCGCTACGTGGAAGACAGTTATATTTTGCTCTCACACATTTACAGAAGCTGAAAAATTATATGCACAGATTAAAAAGGAATGCCTGACAAGCATATTGCCATCTGAGAAGTCTTACAGATATCTGTGTGGACTGGATTTGTTTACACTGATAACAGACCACAAATTGCTTGTAACCTTCATCAGCAGAAAAGCCCTGGATCCACCACTGCTGAGATGCCAACGTCTATTGCCACAGTTCCACACAGCTCCCAGAAGCAGCAGCGTGTCCCCTCTCCGGCTCCTACATTAAGGGCCAGCAGGGGGCTCCGTACACTCCCCCCACCACAAGCACTGCCTCTGCCGCTACCATTGGCCAGGAACTGCGGCCAATAGGAGCTGTAGGAGCAGCGCCTGGGGATGGGGCAGCACACAGAGCTGCCTGGTCACACCTGCATGTACGACCCAGAGGGGGGGACATGCTGCTGTTTCTGAGAGCTGTATCCCTGAGCCCAGCCCCCCACTGCCCAACCCCCTTCCCCAGCTCTGATCCCCCTCCCACCCTCCAAACCCCTCAATACCAGCCCGGAGCACCGTCCTGCACTCAAAACCCCTCATCCCCAGCCCCACCACAGAGATTGTACCCCAAGGCAGACCCCCCCATGCACACACACCAGCCCAGAGTTTCCTCCTGTACCCTGAACTCTTCATTTCTGACCTCACCCCAGAGCCTGCACTCCCAGCCAAAGCGCTTACCCCCACTCTGTGTCCCAACCCCCTGACCCAGCCCTGATCCGCCTCCTGCCCTCCAAACCTCTTGGTCCCAACCTGGAACACCCTCCTACTTTCCAAATCCCTCATCCCCAGCCCCACCCCAGAGCCCGCACCTCCAGCTGGAACCCTCACCCCCAGCCCAACCCCCTGCCCCAGCCCAGAACCCCCTCCTGCACCCTGAACTCATTTCTGGCCCCAATCCAAAGCCCACACCCCCAGCCACAGCCATCACTGCCTCCTGCACCTCAACTCCAATTTTGTGAGCATTCATGTCCCGCCATACAATTTCCATACCCCGATGTAGCCATCAGGCCAAAAAGCTTGTTCATCTCTGGACAAGAGACTACTTTGTGGTTTGTGGATAATTAAGCAAGTCAAATGGACTAATGATTAAAGGCAATTGTATCATATTTCCACATAAATTGAGAGAAGAAATCCTACACCTCATCCATGAAGGACATCAAGGATTAACTAAATGCTGTGAACAGGCTGACTGATCAGTGTGGTGGCCAGGCATCAGCAAGGTTTTAAAGAATGAAGTATCTGCATGGGAACACTGCAGAACTAACAAACCAACACAACACAAACCTTTAATAACAAAACCTCTACCAGACAGACCTTGGAAGAGATTGGCTGCAGATTTATGCCAATTCTGAGGACATCATTACCTGGTCATAATGAACTATTTTTCCAGGTATACAGAAAAAATGTACTTGAGAAACATAACATGTCACAGTGTTACTGAGAACTGACATGCAGTTTTGCTCTCTTTAGTAATCCAGAACAACTAGTGATGGACAACAGACCAAAATTCACTGCAGCAGAATTTAAGTCATTCTGAATTATCTTGATCATATTACTATCACCCCACATTACCCACAAGCTAACGAAGAGGCTGAGAAAGCTGTACAGCCAGCCAAGAAAATCCTACAGTAGGAAGATCCATTCCTTGCTCTTCTGAGTTACAGATCGACACCAATAGCAGCTATTGGATACAATCCAGCACTATTCCTGATGGGAAGACAACTCAGAACTACTGTTCAAATTTGTTCATGTCAAATGGATGGAGAAAAAGGATGGAGAATTCCAGCCATAGTGAAGAAAAAGAATTCAGCACTCAAATCATATGTGATTGAGACTGACAGGGGACAGTTTAATAGAAATGGTCGATGTCTACAGTTTGTTCCTCCAAAAGAATAATCACAGGCCCAGGCATGCTTGGTTTGGAACCTCATGGGCTAGTCATTTTTTATCTTCATGGTATACAGACATCAACTGATACAAACCTTAGCTAATCATCACTGGAGGTTTCTAAGAACAGGTTGGACAAATACCTGTCAGGGATGACCTAAGTTTATTTGGTCCTGCCTCAGTGCAGGCGGCTGGAATTGAAGACTTCTTGGGGACTTTTCTAGCTCTACATTTCTATGATTTCTATGAAACTATAATTGGGGAGGAGAAAGAGAAAAATTAAGCTTTCATTATTAATCATTTTAGCATTCACTACCATTCAAAGTAACACAACAGACTTATCAGCCCAGTTGCAATAACAAGTGTGACAACTAGCTGCTTGACAACTAGGTTTTCTTCTCCACCTCTGAAATTTATGGGAATAACCTTTTGTATTTACTTTTGGGATGTGGTAAATTAGTACTTTGGCTTCATTACAAAAATTAATTAAAGCAGTCACACAATAGCATCATTCATTGCTGTACTTCTCTTTCCCTGCAGAATGTCCCCATGTCAGTTCTCTTTAGTTTGGGTCCCAAATTCCACTACGTGCTGGACTGCCCGTGTTATTTGCCTAACTAGAATAGGTTTTTTCTTTTGTCCATCTTCCATGTCTCATTGGAAAGGCTCCTGTTATTTAATTCCAAATTTTTTCTACTGTCGCTTTTGTTGTAGAAACTATGTACTGGCAGACTCATGGCTTGATCTTATTTACTTACAAATGTTTTCTCTCACAGAATTTGCTGTAGAACGTCTATTTGAATTGTCAGGTGTAACTTATGGATAACAATCTGCCCTACTGACATCTTAAGTGTACAGTTTTGTAGAAAAGGGTTCAAGACCCATGTGTTTTAATCAGTCTAAAAAAAGAGTATAACCCTGTTTATTTCAAAATTATGCATATTAATTATTATTATTTGTATTACATGTGTAGTATAGTTGGATTTCTGCCCACAGAAATACATTTACCTTTTTTTTCTTAAAATGTTTCCATATGAATGTAATGCTCATGAAAGGTGCTGGATTTACAGGCCTGACGAATAAAGCCCTCTCTTTATAGGAGGAAGCATTCTATAATGCTTCACATCACCAAGTACAGTAGTGGATGAACATGTTAATTTCAGTGCATACCAATAAATATGGGTCGCAAAAGAGAGCTCTAGAAACAATTAATGCAGTTGTAAAGGAAAAATGACCTTCTAAAAATTGTTGCCTGCTGAGAAGTACAGAAGAAATTCAGTTCAAGCTGATATCATTCCAAATAATTAGTGTTTGTAGGAAATGGCATCCAGAGGTTGAAGAGGAAGAAGAGGTTATATGAAAAGTGCTCGACTGATAGACGTATTGGAGAGGTAAAGTCATCATTTAAAAAGAAAATATTAATATTGCTTGAAAAAAGAACACACTGACTGCTTGGGAAAGTGGCACCCTTTACAGGCACTCCTTCTGCAGGGTGCCTAATTTTAAGCATGTGAGTAGTCTGGAACTACTTAAGTGTTTAATGCAATGGTGGGCAACCTGCAACCCGCTGGCCACATGCGGCCCATCAGGGTAATCTGATTGCAGGCTGCAAGACATTTTGCTGATGTTGACTATTTGCAGGGACATGCTGGCCGCTGCTTTCCGCAGCTCCCTTTGGCCAGGAATGGTGAACCGCTGCCACTGGGAGCTGTGAAGGGCTGTGCCTGCGGATGGTCTACCTCAGCAAAATGTCTCACAGCCCGCAATCAGCTTACCCTGGTGGGCCGCCATGGGCCACAGGTTGCCCACCCCTGGTTTAATGTCAGGCACTTGCTAAGTACCTTGCTGAATTGGGGTCTTAACAATCTTCCCTCTGCTTTTGTTGGCTAAGAGATGGACAAACTCTTTATAGCAAAAAATGTAGTCAATAAATGTAGCCTTTTTTCTCACTTTGCAAATTTCCCATGACCAGAGTTTGTTTTTTCCCCCATAAGTAGGCTGTGTAGACTGTCAGTCCTTCATCAGTTAAGACTGAGCCGATCACAACACGTCTTCCAATCTTCTCTCACTCTGGCCATCTCATCATGCTTGTCCATATCTCCTTGTTAGGAAATCATATCACCTCTTTGGAGGCCGACCGCGTGACCGTTTCAGTTCTTGCAGATACCACTGGGATATAGCTGCAGTCCATCTGTTGTCACTGATTTGGGCCACGTGTCCCGCCCACCACATTTTGCTGAGCCTGCTTTCAACAACAACATCTCGCACTACAGACTGCTGCCTAATTATTTCATTGGGGATGTGATCGCTTAGTGAAATGCCCAAAAATGTTCGTTCCATTGCCCTCGGCGTGACAGACAGTTGATGTTCTTCAGTGTTCGTCAGAGACCATGTTTCACTGCCATATAGCATCGCTGGAAGCATGATTGAGTTAAAAAGATTTGCACAAGTTGTTTTGCTGATCTTTCCTTGGAGGATGTCCCTGACGTCGTTGAATGCGCACCATCCAGCTTTTTTTCTGCACAACAGTTCGCCTTTCTGATTATGGCACATAGACTCATAGACTCATAGACTCCAGGACTGGAAGGGACCTCGAGAGGTCATCGAGTCCAGTCCCCTGCCCTCATGGCAGGACCAAATACCGTCTAGACCATCCCTAATAGACATTTATCTAACCTACTCTTAAATATCTCCAGAGATGGAGATTCCACTACTTCCCTAGGCAATCTATTCCAGTGTTTAACTACCCTGACAGTTAGGAACTTTTTCCTAATGTCCAATCTAAATCTCCCTTGCTGCAGTTTAAGCCCATTGTTTCTTGTTCTATCATTGGAGGCTAAGGTGAACAAGTTTTCTCCCTCCTCCTGATGACACCCTTTTAGATACCTGAAAACTGCTATCATGTCCCCTCTCAGTCTTCTCTTTTCCAAACTAAACAAACCCAATTCCTTCAGCCTTCCTTCATAGGTCATGTTCTCAAGACCTTTAATCATTCTTGTTGCTCTTCTCTGGACCCTCTCCAATTTCTCCACATCTTTCTTGAAATGCGGTGCCCAGAACTGGACACAATACTCCAGTTGAGGCCTAACCAGTGCAGAGTAAAGCGGAAGAATGACTTCTCGTGTCTTGTTTACAACACACCTGTTAATGCATCCCAGAATCACGTTTGCTTTTTTTGCAACAGTATCACACTGTTGACTCATATTAAGCTTGTAGTCCACTATGACCCCTAGATCTCTTTCTGCCATACATGTTGACTTCCTGTCCCAAATAAATGTGTAAGCAGAGTCAGGATAAGCTCTACCCTGACATCTGATGGACTGCCGAGCTGTGAGACTGCTTGGTGACAAATGACTCACCCTCAGTTGGGTGGTACTTGCAAGACAAGGGACATAGGTTCCAAAATCCAGTGAATTGAGAGAGGTAGGGGTAGGGGTAGGTATCTGTGCCTGGTGGTGCAGTCTCCTTGTGGCGTCAGAAACACCATTTCCACTTCCTCCTTTCTCCACTGTGGAATGTCAGAGTTGATTTTTTATTCCCTCAAGAATTTAAATACAGGTTACTGAGCTGAACTCACTTTGGGCTAATGGTGCACTAGCACTGGGGCTCCCCTACTAAGAGCTGAGATCACTGAGAGTTGAAATCACTAAAGAGCTGAAATTACTGAGCTGAGAGCACTGAGTGCTAACTAGTGGGGGAGCCTGAAGCTATACTGTGGAACTGAGCAGCTGGCGGAGTGGAGCAGTTGTGGGGATGGCTGGAGTGGATCACGGGACAGCTGGTGGCAGCGGAGCAGCTGGCAGAGCGGAGTAGCTGTGGGATGGCTGGAGCGGCCCACAGAGTGAACGGAGCTGAGCAGTTTGCAGGGAGAACTAGAGCAGCTCATGGAGCAGAGCAGCTGGTGGAGCGGAGCAGTTTCTGAGGACGGCTGGAGGAGCAGAGTGGAGCGGCTGGTAAAGCGGAGCAGTTTGTGGAGAAGGCGGAAGCAGAACCCATGGAGAGGCAGGGCAGTTGGCCCCGGACCACGTAAGGTGCCCCTTTTTACCCAGGCTGGGGGGAGGGACCTCTACAGATAAACTCTCGAACTCTGGTGTGGCATTGACCAGAGACTTTTGGGTTGTTGGACTTCAGGGTGATTGGACTTAAAACCCTAAGGGGAAAAAGGACAGTGCCAAACGTACTTGGAGGTGGGTTTTTGTTTATGGTTTGTGTTATAACCCTGTTTGTGGTGTTTCTCCAATGGGATACCACATTGATTCCTTCCTTTATTAAAAAGTTTTTGCTACACTCAGACTCCGTGCTTGCGAGAGGGGAAGTATTGCCTCCTAGAGATGCCCAGGGGGGTGTGGTATGTGAGTGTCCCAGGTCACTGGGTGGGGGCTCGAGCCGGTTATGCTTTGTGTTACTGAAACGGAACCCCTGGATACTGAACCCGGCCCTTGTTGCTGCCAACTCAGAGGGGCAGAAGGGTTACAAATGTATTCGTCGACCTCTTGGATCTGCTTTCCTCCAAGAGTTATTTGGTTTCTTGGCAGAACATCTCATCTCATATATTTTGCTTTCGACTGGTTAATTTTTAATCTGACTTGACTACTTTTTGCATTCAGTTCTTTAAGCATTCTCTTAAGCTGGACTGTATTTTTGGCTATCAGCACTATATCATCTGCAGACCTGAGATGGTTTAGCCACTCGTCGTTGATATTAATCCTGCCTTTCAGGTCTGCTCGTTGAAAGACCAGTTCAAGACAGGCTGTGAATAATTTTAGTGAAATTGTATCTCCTTGTTTCACACCTTTCTCGATAGGGATTCTGAGGGGAGTATCGATCAGCGATATATCAGTGCTGCAGCCAGAGTTCATTTCCTTTAATAATGTGATATATTTTGCACTGATGCCCTGTTCTGAAAGAGCTTCAGGAACAGCGTTAGTCTCCACACTATCAAACGTCTTCTCATAGTCCAACGCCTTCTCATAGTCCACGAAGGCAATGCACAAAGGGAACTTGTATTGTCTTGAATGATCTAGTAGTTGGTTTAGAGTGAAGATGTGGTCTATTGTGCTGAAATTTCTTTGAAAACTGGCCTGCTTTCTAGGTTGCTATTCATCCAGGTTTCACAACAGTTGATTTGTTATTATTTTGGTGAACAACTTATAGACATGCGAAAGCAGGCAGATCAGGCGATAGTTCTTTAGATTTTCTCAATTGCCTTTCTTATGCAGCAAGATGGTATTGGACTCTTTCCAACTGGACAGTATCTTCTGGATTTCCAGATAACGGCTGAACCTTTGGGCAAGAGCTTTCCAGAGTTCCTGACCTCCCACCTTAAGTGCTTCTGCTGTCAGACCATCCTTGCCTGGAGCCTTCCCCTCTTTCATTTGATGGATTGCATGACGGACTTCGCTGATGAGAACCGGGAGTGTGTCCATCGGTCTGTTGAAGTGATGGTATTGGGATGTCTATACAGGATGCAAACAGCTAGGTATAGAAATCCCTGCAGATTGCCTCCATCTCTGTTCAATCGGTTACTGATTCTCAATCCTTGTTCTTCAAAACCGATAATGATGACCTATACAATGCCAGTTCCCGTTTGCATTTTTTGAGACTTTTACAATCTTCAGCAGCCTTTAGGACCTTTGCGGTTCGAAATTTCTCAAAGTCTTCCTTCAGCTTCATTCGTATGAGCTTGCAGAGACGGGAGTACTCAAGTCTGTCACTGACATTTCTTTTCATTTTCCTCCTCTTCTCCAATAAGCTCTTTGTATTCTCCAAGATTCTTCCTCTAGCTCTTTTTGGTCTTTCACGCTCAGCTGATTTCACACACCATTTCAGTCTCTTGCTGAAGTTTTCATAATCATCATCACAATCATCCAGGAGGCTCCAGTCTTCCCTGGAAATGTTTTCTTTCAGGATTGCCTCGTCGAAAGCTACCGGTTGGTGCCTTCTGTCTGCAATACACAGAGCCTTTTTCTCCACCTTCACAGTGAATGTGAGTCTAGCTCTCAGTAGGCGATGATCACTACCAATGTTAAATGATGGCACTACTGAAATATCCTGCATAGTGCGTCATCTTTCGATCAGAAAGTAATTGATTTCATTCCTTGTCTTCATGTTCGGTGCAATCCAAGTCCCTCTCCTGTTGGCCTTCTTTCAGAACCAGGTGTTACCAATGAACATTCTCCTCATCTCTGCCAATATAGCTAGTTGTTCTCCTAGCGTGCTTCGTTCTCTGATACCATACCTTCCTATGAACTTTTCACCCCCTTTTCCTCTTCCCACCTTGGCATTAAAATTTCCCATCGCAATCGTATATGTGGAACTCTGAGTAAGGGTTTCCTCCAGCTCCTGATGGAATCCTTCCACATCAGCATCTTTGCATGCACTTGTGGGACCATAGATCTGGATGATTTTGAGGGTGCTGTTTCGGTTCAATCAGAGGTAAAGCACCCTGACACGCAACAACTTCAAAAGGCATGAGATGATTTTCAAAGACCATTCCTTGTTTATGATGAATCCAACTCCTCCAACTGTCCTCGTGCCTTTTCCTTTTCCTAGAATGTCCATGCTTCCATTCCTCCAGCTGACCTCCATCTCCTTCTTTATCGTGTTTCGCAAATACCCAGCACATGGCAGGATGTTTTTGCCTTTTCCTCCATGAGATGGTTTATCGAATCCTCCCTCATCAGTGTTCTGCAGTTATAAGTGCACACTGAGAGAGTTGTCCGGTTTCCTTTTGGCAACCTGGCACCTGAATTCTTTTCAACCTCTTGTCAATTGAATGCCTCACTGCCTCCGGAGTGGGGATCGAGGGATGTGCAGAGAACTGAGACTTGGTTTTCTGTGTTGTTTTAGCCATTATTTTCAGCCACCCACTGGCTGAGCTGTCAGTGGCACTTTTACCTCCTCAACTTAGCTAGTTTACAGCCTCAGAAAGAGGGATTATACGCCCCTCCACAGAGGAAGCAACCCTCTTGCTGGGCTGACAGTCCGACACCCTGATAGCATGGTTAGACCTGCCAGAGAATACACTCCGCTACCATTGTTGTCGAACAGCCAGGGTCACCACTGCGCCACACTGAGGCATCAAGGTAGGATTTGCAGCATTTCCCCCTTATTTTTAATAAATAACACACACAAATCTTTTTGAACTTATTTTGCATTTTGATAGCTGAGATACAGTAAATTGTTTAATAGAAACAAATACGTCATGCTTGTATAGGTCTGGGATTACATAACAGCTGTTTCTAGAGGCCCAACTTGCAATCCTTACTCAGGCAAAACTCCCATTGAGAATAATGGGCGTTTTGCTTGAAAGTGTGCTGCAGGCCTGGGCCCATTTTCTAAATCTGTCAGCCTAAGAAGAATCTTGGCAAGCAACAATTTAATTTCCACTGATGTAAAATAAAAATAGCCAATAGCTGATTAGGATCACTTGATGATTACCTGTTTTGTTCATTCTCTCTGAAGCACCTAGCATTAGCCACTGTCAGAAGACAGGATACTGGGCTAGATGGATATTGGTCTGACCCACTATGGCTGTTCTTATGCAGGGCCATCCCTACCCAAAGTATGCAGCTGCATAGGGCACCAGGAAATTTGGGGCACCACATTTCCTGGTGCCCTGTGCAACTGTGTGCTGCTCCAGCCCCTGCCCTGCCTCTTCTACATGGCCCTGCCCCTAATCCGCCCCACCCCATCTCCACCCCACCCCTTCCCCAAAGGCCCCACCCTGCTCCGTCCCAGCCCTGCCCCTACTCCACCCCTTCCCCAAAGCCCTCGCCCTGCCCCTTCCCACCCCTGCTTCACTCCAGCTCCGCCTCCACTCCCCTGAGGACTGCAGCAGGGCCAAGCCCATACTCACCAGCAGCGGGAGCTGCAGGAACCTTGCTCCAGCCAGGGCAACAGTGCATGCTGGGGGGCAGTTCCCCCCGTTCCCCAAGACAGCCCCGCCCCCCCTTGCAGA
The DNA here is from genome assembly GCF_007399415.2 of Gopherus evgoodei. NCBI lineage: Eukaryota > Metazoa > Chordata > Testudines > Testudinidae > Gopherus > Gopherus evgoodei. The sequence continues at coordinate 276,394,921 of NC_044323.1, read as the reverse complement.
GACCTGCCCCCCTTCTTGGGGGGGGGCTGCATAAGGCCCCAGAATAGCTAGGGATGGCCCTGATCTTATGTAATATAGTTCCTGATATCACAAAAAAAACCCCAAAGTCTGATCTTTTATTAGTCACAAACAGTAGTATTTTTGCTGTCTTTTTAGTAGGGAGAAAGTTTAAAAGTAGAATCCTGATTAATTTATATTTAGAAATGAGAGGATCATCCTTGATGTGCTCTGGTTGAATGTCATACTGTGTTTGATTTTGCTGAGACTGTACTTTTCACCAATATGATGTACTTAAAAGTTTATAACTAAAAACGGGGCTGATGCAGCGCACAGGTATTTTACTGTGGAGTTGTTGCCTGTGAGTAGTCTTTAGACAGAGTTGCTGCACAGATATCAACCCTTCTATGAAAGAACAGCAGCTCAGTTACTTTGCCCACAAGCACTAAATTCAAACTACTGCAGAGATGTTTAAACTGAAACGGCACTTGGGAATATGGTTGGAGGGGTGGGGGAGAACACAATACAAAGCACAAAAATAATTGTGGTAAACCACAAATGCACCGTTTCTGGGTTGACACTGGTGGTTTAGGGACCAGATTGAAAACATTTGTTTCAGGAAAACGTGAAATTTCCACCTCACCTGCTTCCCAGCTGCAGATATGACAATGAATAATTAATGTACCCTACAGATAACCTAAATCCTTGACTGGTGCTAAGGAGCAACTATTATTTAATATTTATATTGCAGTCTGTATCCCAGCTTTCAAAAGTCTACTACTGATCTTTATTCTGTTTTTCTCCCATTAATTTTGTCCCCTTTTCAGCAATGCTGCCAGCCATCCAATTACCCGCTGGATCAATGGACAGCGATCGATCCAGCAGGGGTAGATTTATCGTGTCTAGTCTAGACATGACAAATTGATTGCCGAGTGCTCTCCCCTTGACTTTGGTACTCCACCAGAGCGAGAGGTGCAGGTGGAGTCAATGGGAGAGCGTCAGCTGTCAACTTACCACAGTGAAGACACCACAGTAAGTAGATCTAAGTACGTCGACTTCAGCTACGTAATTCACGTAGCTAAAGTTGCATAACTTAGATCATTTCATACACTCACACACATTCTCATCCAATTAGCCCTTATACCGTGATCCCACCAGCTCTGAAAAGCCAAGCAGAGTTGTACCGGGTAGACACGGGGATACAAGATCTTCAAGGAACAGCTTGAGGATGTAGGAAGTGGTGCTGGGGAGTTAGTAGGTGCCACTTTCTCCCAAGTCAGTACTGAGTCAATGTGGAGAAAAATGCAAACCTTCCTTTTAACTTCATTGAAATGCAAAGGTCTATCAGACAGCTTTAGGGAGAGACAGATTGGGAAAACAATAGCTATTATGCTCCTCTCCTAAGAATACTGTGCATATAAGGAGAAATGTGTGTGCTTGTTTGTTAAGCTTACATAAGTGTTTTAGGAAAGCTGGAGGATGAAAAGTAATAGAGTGTTATAATATTAATGGCATCAGTTTCTTAACAAGACATCTCAGGTAATCATTACATGCTTTGGCTATCATATTTAACCACATCTACTTTTTGAACCATAAGCCACCTGGAGGTGCAAGTTCCTCCTGCATTGTATCATGGATGGAGCAATTTTTCCCTGGGGAACAACATTGCATGGAATTAGTAACACCGTAATTTAAAGGTGAATAACCATTTTTTTTGTAACTATTGGTCGGACTCTAACCCTGATCATGAAAACACTCAAACACATGTGTAATCTAGAGTTTAGACTTCAGTGGAACTACTCACATGAGTGCAGTTACATACACGGCTAAATGTTTTTAGGATCAGGGTCAAAATCACTGCTGCAGTTAAACGCTTTTAGGGGCTACTGATGAAATAACTAATTTTAATAGCAATAATGTTTTTCACTTATAATACTTTTCATTAGTAGATCTCAGTGTTTGCAATCCTCAGCAAAGATCATATCCCTGTTTTACAGATGGAGAATCTGAGGCACAAGGAAGTGAAGAGATTTTCCCATGGTCATGTGGCAAGTCAGAGGCAGAGCTAATAATGGAATTCAAGAGGACTAGTAGCACTGGCTCAAAGCAAGTATAGTGACAACAGACATTGTCCAGAGTTCCTTACATATTTCTGACAATGTAACTTCATTCTTGACCAGGAGCAGCCCTGCAGTTTTAGCAGAATAGGCCCTTTATCAGTGGACTGCCAAAAGTGTGGAAGCATGCCAGATTGTGTGGCGATATTGTGATGCTGACAAATGTTAGGGTTCTCGCCTTTTTGACAGTTGTCTACTAGATACACTCAGCCATTATGATATTGTGGTGTTGTGGTGGCATGTTGCTATCCAGGGTGTTTCATGGTAATGTCAGCACTTGGTGATCCAATGCTGCAATGTAATGATGTTTCGTAAGTTCTGAAATAGCCTTTGGATGTAATAATGTGTTGCAATCAATGCTTGCAGAAGTGGTTTCCCATAACTAAATCAGGATGATTCCAGAAATACTATGAGAAGTGGTTAGCCCTAGATCATGATGACACCACCAAACTCACTTTTAGTTATGCTTTAAACCACCATTTTGATTCAGCACACCAAGGGAAAACACTAGTATTGAAAGAAATTCAGAATATCTATCACACAGGAAATTCCATCATTTTGAAAAAATAAATCAATACATAAAATTAATTCCAGAGTGGAACAAAAAGGTGAAATTTCCAAACTTCCTGTGAAACAAAATTTATGAAAAATATTTGTTTCAGGTGAATCAAAACACTTAATTTTGATAAAATAAAAATGTTGTATTTTGATTTTGACATTTATATAGAATATTTTATTAATATTGTATTTTGATTTTGACATTTATATAGAATATTTTATTAACATTTATATTGTTTTAAAACTACTTTAATAATTTTAAAAGTATAATATAAACTAGAATAAAAATATAAAAATAAAATTTGAAACAATAAAAATTAAATATAAAATCAAATATATAAAAATGAAAAAAAATTGAAATGAAAAGTTGTTTTGAAACATTGCTTTGGTTTTTTTTGAAACAAAAATACATCAAAATTCACACATGCCTGTGGAACATTTCAATTGTGATGAATTAGTTAGTGCAGAGTTGATGTCACTGATTTATATATGGCCTGGGCTACACATAAAACTTAGGTCAAGCTAGCTACATTCCTCAAGGATGTGAAAAATTCACACCCCTGAGAGATGTAGTTAATCCTACATAACCCGATAATATAGACACCGCTAGGTTGATGGAAGAATCTGAGATATCACTTCTCAAGGGAGTGGATTGACCCTTGTGGTCCCTTCTAACCCTATGATTCTATAATTTATTATTTACTACAGCAGCAGAAAAAAACCTTCTGTGGCTATACCACAGGAGCAGTGGCACAGGAGCCAGCAAACAGAGCTGAAAACAAGAGTAGGAGTTTGGGGGAGTATATGCATATGGTGAGTTTTTTGTTTGTTTGTTTTTTGTTTGTTTTTTCCTTGACATGAACTTAGGAAGGAAGGCTATCACAGATATGGGGTAACAGTGGTAGTGACCCAAAGAATGAAAGAGACAATACAGGTGTGTCATAAACAGATAGCTAAGGGTTAATGTCTCTTTCACCTGAAGCACCTGACCAGAGGACCAATCAGGAAACCGGATTTTTTCAACTTTGGGTGGAGGGAATTTGGTGTCTAGGTCTTTGTTTTCTGGCTGCCTGCTTTCTCTGAGCTTTGGAGGAGTAGTTTCTACTTTCTAGTCTTCTGTTTCTAAGTGTAAGGACAAAGAGATCAGATAGTAAGTTATATGGTTTCTTTTCTTTGGTATTTGCATGAATATAAGTGCTGGAGTGCTTTGATTTGTATTCTTTTTGAATAAGGCTGTTTATTCAATATTCTTTTAAGCAATTGCCCTGTATTGTGTCACCTTAATACAGAGAGAACATTTGTATGTATTTTTTCTTTCTTTTTATATAAAGCTTTCTTTTAAGACCTGTTGGAGTTTTTCTTTACTTCAGGGAAATTGAGTCTGTATTCACCAGGGTATTGGTGGGAGGAAGAAATCAGGGGAGATCTGTGTGTGTTGAATTGGCTAGCCTGATTTTGCATTCCCTCTGGGGGAATAGGAAAGTCCTTTTTGTTTCCAGGACCGGGAACGGAGAAGGGGAGTCACTCTGTTTGGATTCACAGAGCTTGTGTCTGTGTATCTCTCCAGGAGCACCTGGAGGGGGGAAGGGAAAAAGGATTATTTCCCTTTGTTGTGAGACTCAAGGGATTTGGGTCTTGGGGTCCCCAGGGAAGGTTTTTCAGGGGGACCAGAGTGCCCCAAAACACTCTAATTTTTTGGGTGGTGGCAGCAAGTACCAGGTCCAAGCTGGTAGCTAAGCTTGGAGGTTTTCATGCTAACCCCCATATTTTGGACGCTAAGGTCCAAATCTGGGACTAAGGTTATGAACTTAGGAAGGAAGGCTATCACAGATATGGGGTAACAGTGGTAGTGACCCAAAGAATGAAAGAGACAATACAGGTGACTTCAAGTGGAAGATGCAGGATGTACATTATTCTGGAGAGGATCCCTGAAAGGTGCTTAGTTTGTATGAAGTGTCACCTGATAGAACTAATGGAAGAGAAGATCCAAGGTTTGGAGATGCAAATAGAAAGTATGGGTTTTAGAGGGGGATTTGAGCAGATGATGGAGGGAAGGACAGAAGAAGCTGAAGGGAAAACTGAAGACTTGCAGATGCATGCCGAACAAGAGAAATATGAGGGTAGACTGCTGAATGAGGAAAGTGACCTGTGGCAGCATATGATTACAAGAGCAAAGGAGAAATACTGCTGAGGAACAGGTTCACTGCGTTGGAAAATGAAGAAGGGCAAGGAAGAAGAGAAGAGCAGCTAGACCTACAAGAAGAGGGGAAGAGACAATGGAATAGCCATAGTTCAGAGTCCCAGGAGGACAGAGGATGACTCTCAGAAGACTGCAGGTGAGAACAAAAGACAAGAAGACTTGCACCCAGAAAGAACAAATGGGGAAAGGCCTGAGAATTGGACCAACACCAGGCATAGGCAGGTCTACTTAACTGAAGGCAGAACTACTGATGCAGGAAGTAAAACCAGATATTAAAGGGATAGTGGAATATTGTCATGATCAGAATATAGGTACTGAAGGGTGTGTGCTGTTTGGGAACGAGAGAAATAAAAGTAAAGGTGGGAGAGCAGCACGATATATTAACAATGAAGTAGGCTGTAAAGAAACTTAGAATGGAATAGATGGAATGCGTAAAACAGAAGCTGTTTGGGTCAAAATCACTGTGAGGAAGAATGGCAACAGAGGCTGCACAGTGATAGTTCTTGGGGTCTGCTAGTGCAGATGCTCCAAGCTGACAGAAGAGAGCTCTCCTGTTGACTTAATTACTCCAGCTCCCGCAAGTGGCGGTAGCTATGTCAATGAGACAAGCTCTCCTGCCAACATAGCGCTGTCCACACTGGCACTTAGGTCAGTGTAACTTATCTTGCTCAGTAGAGTGGCTTATTCTCACCCTTGAGTGACATAATTTATACCAAATTAAACTGTAGTGTGTATATAGCCCTATTAATAACAGTAGGGCCTAGATATTCCTGAGTGTGAGAGGTAACAGAGTTCTTCACCAAATAGTCACTGAACCAACAGGAGGTGATGCCATTTTAGATTTAGTTTTGGTAAATGGCGAGCTCATAGTAGAAATGGGTGTAGAGGAGAACATTGGTTCGAGTGATTCTGAGTTAATCCAGTTTAAATTCAATTAAAGGATAAACAAAAATAGGTCTGCAACTAAGGTGCTTGATTTCAAAAGCGCAAACTTTAAATAATTAAGGAAATTAATTAGGGAGGTGGACTGGACTGACAAACTCAAGAATCTGAATGTGGAGGAGGCTTGGAATTACTTTAAGTCAAAGTTGCAGAAGTGATCTGAAGCCTGCATCCCAAGCAAAGGGGAAAATTCATAGGGAAGAGTTGCAGACCATACTGGATGAACTGGCATCTCATACAGGTATTAAGAGAAAGCAGAAAGCCTACAAGGAATGGAAGAAGGGATGGAACAACAAGGAAAGCTGCTTGTTGGAGATCAGAAAGTGTAGGGATAAAGTGAGAACTAGCAAAAGCCAGGCAGAGTTGGACCTTGTAAAGGAAATTAAAACCAATAGTAAAAGGTTCTTTAGCCATATTAGTGAAAAGAAAACAAGGAAAAAACAGAAGTGGGTTTGCTAAGCAGTGAGGATGGGGATTAAAGATAATCCAGGTATGGCCCAACACCTAACTAAATACTTTGCCTCAGTTCTTAATAAAGGTAATAAAGAGCTTGGAGGCAGTGACAGTGTGGATAATGGGAACAAGGATATGGAACTAGAAATTACCACATCTGAGGTGGAAGCCAAATTTAAACAGGACCAAATCAGGAGGGTAAAATAATCTTAATCCCAGAATATTAAAGGAACTGGAATGTTAAATTGTTAGCCCAATAGGAAAGATTTTTAATGAATCCATAAACTTAAAGTCACACCCTACAACTGGAGAACTGCAAATATAGACCTATATTTAAGAAAGAAAAAAATGTGATCTAACTAAATATAGGCCCTTTAGTTTGACCTCGCTTGTGGGCAAGGTCTTAGAACAAATCTTGAAAGAAAATTATTAAAGATATACAGGCAAATGGTATTTGGGATAAAATAAAATGTGGTTTTAGAAAAAGTAGATCATGCTAGACCAACCTGATCTTTCTTTCAGAAGATAACTGATTTTCTAGACAAATGAAATGCAGTAGATCTAATCTACACATTAAATGTTTTACTAAAACATTCAGTATAGTTCCATATAGAAAATTATTAGTTAAATTGGGCAAAATGGGGATTAATATGAGAATCTAGAGGTGGGTAGGGAACTGGTTAAAGCAGGGACTACAGCAGGACATACCGAAAGGTGAACTGTCAGGCTGGAGGTAGGTTACTAGTGGAGTACCTCAAGGATCCATCTTGGGACCAATTTTATTTAACATTTTCTTTAATGACCTTGGCACAATGAGTGGGAGTATGCTAATAAAATGTGCAGATGACACAAAGTTAGGAGGTATTGCCAATATGGAGGAGGACCAGAATATCAAACCAGAAGATTTGGATGACCTTGAAAACTGGAGTTTTAGAAATGGGATGAAATGTTATAGTGCAAAGTGCTATTATTCACTCAGGGCATGGCTACACTTGCAAGTTACAGCTCATTAAAGCAGCCTTGTGAACTCTAACTTACGACGCATTCACACTGGCAAGGAATGTAGAGCACTCTAACTCTGTGGCTAAAATGCTCCTAGTACTCCACCTCGGCGAGTGGAATAACATTTGATGTGCCCCCGCTGGAGCACCGCAGCACCAGTGTGGATACCCTAGTCTGTTAATGTGCTCTGATCAGCCTCCAGAAGTGTCTCACAATGCCTGGTCTAGCCACTCTGGTCATCAGTTTGAACTCTACTGCCCTGCCTTCAGGTGACCAACTGTCAGACCCGCTCTTTAAATTCTCTGGGAATTTTGAAAATCCCCTTCCTGTTTGCTCAGCCAAGTGTGGCATGCTCTCAGCGAATCTTTCCAGGTGACCATGCCTCAACGTCCCAGGCGATCCCCAGTATGGAGTAATGGCAAGGTGCTGGACCTCATAAGTGTTTGGGGAGAGGAAGCTGTCCAGTCCCAGCTGCGCTCCAGCCATAGGAATTACAGTACCTTCAGGCAGATATCAAGGAACGTGATGGAAAGGGGCCATGACTGGAACGCACTGCAGTGCAGGGTTAAAGTGAAGGAGCTGCGAAATGCCTACCACAAAGCCTGCGAGGCAAACTACCACTCTGCTGCTGCCCCTGGGACCTGCCATTTCTACAAAGAGCTGGATGTGATACTTGGGGCGACCCCACCTCCACTCCAAGTACCACCATGGACACTTCAGAGCCCAGTTCAACAAGGCAATAACAGGTACAGCACATGGATATAACCGTGGGGATGCTGTCATCAGCCAGGTCAGCTTCCCATAAAGAGAGTGCCAGTGGCCCTTTAAACGGCCAAAAGCACACTCCACAGTCATTCTGCACTGGCTCAGCCTGTTGTTGAACTGCTCCTTGCTGCTGTCAAGGCTCCCTGTGTAGGGTTTCATGAGCCACGGCATTAAAGGGTAAGTGGGGTCTCCAAGGATCACAATGAGCATTTTGACGTCACCTCTGGTGATCTTCTGGTCTGGGAAAAGAGTCCCAGCATGCAGCTTCCTGAACCAGCCAGTGTTCCAAAAGATGTGTGCGTCATGCACCTTTCTCGTCCAGCCTGCGTCAATGTCAGTGAAACACTCATGGTGATCCACAAGTGCCTGGAGAACCATAGAGAAATATCCCTTCTGATTAACATACTCGGAGGCTAGGTTGGCTGGTGCCAGAATTGGAATATGCATCCCATCTATTGCCCCTCCACAGTTAGGGAAACCCATTTGTGCAAAGCTTGTTTCATTTTAATTAAGATGGTTAAAAGCAGCATTTTCCTTCTGCATAGTAAAGTCAATGTTCAGTTGTAAACTTTTGAAAGACCAGCCATAACATTTTGTTCAGAGTTACAAACATTTCAGAGTTATGAACAACCTCCATTTCTGAGCTGTTTGTAACTCTGAGGTTCTACTGTAACTTATTTCAAGACTGAGTTTGTTAACTTTATGGAGGAGATGGTATGATGAAGTTGCCTATGATGTCATATGGGCCATCTATGACTGTTATTAGCAAATATCTCCAATGGCCTGAGATGGGACAATAGCTGGGAGGGCTCTGAGCTAATCCAGAGAATTCTTTCCCAGGTGTCTGGCTGATGGGTGTTGCCCATATGCTATGGGTCTAAGTGATTGCCATATTTGGGGGGGTCAGGAAAGAATTTTCTCCCAGTCAGATTGGCAGAGACCCTGGGGTTTTTTTTTTGCTTCCCTCTGCAACGTGGGGCACAGGTCACTTGCTGGTTTGAACTAGAGCAGGGTGTCTCAAACGTCATTGAACTGCCAGTCCTTCTGACAACAAATATTACTACACAGCCCAGGAGGGTGAGGACTGAAGCCTGAGCTTGCCCGAGTCCCACCATCCCAGGTGGAGGAGCCAAAGCCTGAGCAAAGTGGGGCTGGGTGGCACTCCCTCCCCACACCCTGTGAGGGCTGGCCTGGGCCTGCCAGGCCCCCAGAACATTCCTCTGTGCTCCCTCTAGTTTGGGACCTTTGCACTAATGGATGTGCTACACTGGCTTTACTGAGAGTGAGGATCACGCTGGCACTTTCACCAGCACTAAATTCATGTAAATAAACCCATCATATATATATATATATAATTAACCCCCCCCTCTCACCCCTATGGGTGGTATGTATCTTCCTCAAACTCGGGTCCTCTACCAGAGGCCTGTGAGTTTGAGGGTTCTGCGCAGAATCTTAGCTGTTCCTAGCACTGCACTCTTCTGGACAGAGAGCTCTGATGTTGTTCCTGGGATCTGTTGGAGCCACTCACCCAGCTTAGGAGTCACAGCCCCGAGTGCTCCTACCACCACTGGGACGACTTTGGCCTTCACTTTCCACATCCTCTCTAGTTCCTCTTTCAGGCCCTGGTACTTCTCCAGCTTCTCATATTCCTTTTTCCTGATGTTGCTGTCACTTGGCACTGCTATATCTATCACCATCGCTGTCTTCTGGTCCTTATCTATTACCACGATGTCTGGTTGATTGGCCAGTACCTGCTTGTCCGTCTGGATCTGGAAGTCCCACAGAATCTTAGCCCTGCTATTCTCCACAACCTTCTGTGGAATCTCCCATCTGGTCTTGGGAGGATCTAGCCCATACGCTGTGCAGATGTTCCTGTACACAATGCCAGCCACTTGGTTGTGCCGTTCAGTGTATGCTGTTCCTGCCTGCATCTTACATCCTGCCACTATGTGTTGGACTGTCTCTGAGGCCTCTCTGCACAGTCTGCACCTTGGGTCCTCTCTAGTGTGGTAGACCCCTGCTTCAATGGATCTGGTGCTCAGTGCCTGTTCCTGTGCTGCTACGATCAGTGCCTCAGTGCTGTCTTTTAGTCCAGCCCTTTCCAGCCACTGGTAGGATTTCCCAATGTCAGCCACCTCAGCTATCTGTCGATGGTACATCCCATGCAGGATCTTGTCTTGCCATGGCACTTCTTCTGCTTGGTCTTCCTCCCATGTCTGCTGCTGCCTCAGGCATTCTCTCAGCAGCTCATCTTTGGGGGCCATCTTACTGATGTACTCCTGGATGCTTCGGGTTTCGTCCAGGACAGTGGCTTTTTGACGCTCACCAAGCCCCGCCCGCCTTCTTTCCGGCTGCTATACAGTCTCTGGGTGTTGGACTTGGGGTGGAAACCTCCGTGCATTGTGAGGAGCTTCCGGGTCTTCACATCGGCAGCCTCCATGTCCTCCTTTGGCCAGGTCACTATACCAGCAGGGTATCTGATAACCGGCAGGGCGTATCTGTTAATGGCGTGGATCTTGTTTTTCCCACTGAGCTGGCTCTTCAGGACCTGTCTTATCCTTTGATGATACTTGGATGTTGCTGTCTTCCTTGCCTCCTCATTGTGGTTTCCATGTGACTGTGGGATGCCAAGGTACTTGTAGCTGGTCTGTATGTCTGCTATGTGGCCTGCTGGTAGTTCCACCCCATCAGTCTTGACTACCTTCCCTTTCTTCACTACTATCCGGCCACACTTCTCCAGTCCGAATGACATCCCGATATCCTCACTGTAAATCTGCGTCAGGTGGGTTAGCGAGTCGATGTCTCATTCATTCTTAGCATACAGCTTGATGTCATCCATGTAGAGGAGGTGGCTGATGGTAGTTCCACTCCTAAACCCATACCCGTATCCAGTCCTTGTAATTATCTGGCTGAGGGGGTTTAAGTCTATGTAGAACAGCAGTGGAGACAGTGCATCACCTTGGTATATGCCGCACTTGATGGCCACTTGTGCAAGCTGCCTTGAGTTGATTTCCAGTGTTGTCTTCCATAGTCCCATTGAGTTCTTGAGAAAGGTCCTTAGTATCCTATTGACTTTGTATAGCAGCAGACATTCACAGATCCACGTGTGCGGCATAGAGTCGTAGGCTTTCCTGTAGTCAATCCAGGCTGTGCTCAGATTGGTCTGTCTAGACCTTGAGTCTTGGGTGACTGCTCTATCTATGAGCAACTGGTGTTTCGAGCCTCTGGTGTTGTTCCCAATGCCCTTCTGAGCTGTGCTCCTGTACTGGCCCATATGGTCCTGTAGCTTGGCGGTTATGATACCTGATAGGATTTTCCGTGTTGTGGGGAGGTAGGTTATTGGCCGGTAGTTGGATGGTTCTATTCCCTTGCAGGGGTCTTTCATGACCAGCACTGTCCTTCCTTGTGTTAGCCAGTTTGAGTGGGAGCCTGCTGCCAGCAGCTGGTTCATCTGTGCTGCTAGGCATTCATGCACTGCCTAGCAGTGCATATATATAAAATAGAGAGAGAGTGTGAGTACTTATGCAGGGCATATTATTTTTCACTCATATTTTCCTGATCCTACATCTGGAGCTTATTAAGTTGTGCAATAATTTAGTCTAATGTCCCATCGGTGCAACTCCACCAGGGACAGCAACAGTCGGAACCCAATGCTCCAGTCCTGAAAGTACTTGAGCACAGGCATGTTTCTACACTGTGGCTAGTCCCACAGATTTCATTGTGATGACTCTATGGCCCCAATCCTGCAAACACTTACCTTTACTAAGCAAATGTGTAAGTGCTTGCAGCACTGGGGTCATAGTGCATACAAATTAGGCACAATCATAATTCTTTGCAGATTTGAGGCCTCAGTGTAGAAAGCTTTTGAACTGGATACAATTTTAATAGACCAAATTTTGGTGTTTCGAGAGAAGTATTTTTATTTGATATAAATGCTCAGATGATCAACCTTACTACATTTCTGAATTTATGGGTAGAGCCCTACCAAATTCACAGCCATGAAAAATGCATCATGGACTGTGAAATCTGATCTCCCTTGTGAAATCTGGCTAGAGTAGGGGAGGGGCAGGACTGGGGCCTCTTAATGTGTGCTGATCTCCAGATCCTAGTCCTAGCCTGGCTGGGGAGGAAGGGGACTTCCTCTTCCCTTGCAGAGGCCACCCCTGGGGCTCGGTCCGACCCATCTCCAGGAACCTCCCCCGAATGCAGGGAGCCCAGCTCTGAAGGCAGCACTGCTGCCAGCAGCAGTATAGAAGTAAGGGTGGCAATACTGCAACTCCCCCACACAATAGCCTTGCAACCCTCCATGATCCCTTTTTGGGTTGGGACCTCCATGGTTACACCACCATGAAATTTCAGATTTAAATATTTGAAACCGTGAAATTTAAGATTTTTAAAAGCCTATGACCCTGAAATTGACCAAAATGGAATGTGAATTCGGTAGGGCCCTATTTATGGGATAATATGCACACACACCACCTATTATTAAGACTGCTCTACACTTTCAATTATAAGATGTTGTTTTCAGTTGCTTATAACTTTAACTGTTTGGGTTGAAATTTTTCATGCCAGGCATCTGCCTCAGGCTGATTTGTCTTGGGAGGAGGAGGGTGGGAATTTCAGCCAAAATGTTCAGCTGTTTGACCTGTTATGGAAAGCAGGAATGCAGTGTCTCCTGTGTTCTCAATACCCTCTTCTCACACCACCGCTTGGCCCATGCAGTGTGGAGCAGATAGCTACCTGATTCCAATGCAGAGGGGACAGGAGCCACACCTGAAGTGTGGGGGATAGGGGTTTGATTGGGACAAGGAGCCTGGGGGAAGGAGAGTTGGACTAGAGGCTTCTGGGAAGCTGGGACTGGAGAATGAGAGTGGGTCCAGCAGGACAAGGAGATGCGGAGTGGGAGCCCAGAGGGCTGAGATCAGGACTTGCTGGGCAAGGAGACTATGACTAGGATGAGAAGCCTAAGGAGTGGAGACTGAGACTACCGTAGGTGAGGAGAATGGGACTGGGAGGGGTAACCAGGGAGAGATAGAAGTAGAGAATGGAGAGAATAGGAGTAGAAGGGGGTCAAGTTAGGGAGTAGTGGGCAGAAGAGGCTGCACCTAGGAGATCACAGTCTTCTACAGTGCCTGAGATGGAACCCAAGATTCACAAATCTCCCCATGCCTTGGCTGTCAGCAAATATCTATTAAATCCTCTCCCAAAGCATTCCATCTCCCTCTAGTGCTAGTCCACATAGAGGATGACAGCTTACTACTGCTCTCAGTCACTCTATTAGATTACCTGGTAAAAGTCTGTGCGGTAGACCTAATGATGAACCATGTGAATATCAGCATGATGCAATTTATTTTTTCAGTTTGTTGTTTTAAAAACCCAGGACATTAGACACTCTTTCTCAAATAACATTATTAAGGTTAGAAAGTCAAGCACTGTAAAGATAGCAAAGGCCAGAATTACAGGTGCCTGTGGCCTGGTCCACACTACAGCGTTAAATCAATTTAAACAGCATTAAATCGATTTAACGCTGTACCCGTCCAGACTACAAGGCACTTTAAATCGATTTTAAGGGCTCTTAAAATCGATTTCTGTACTCCTCCCCAACGAGAGGAGTAACCCTAAAATTGATATTACTATATCGATTTAGGGTTAGTGTGGACGGAAATCGAAGTTATTGGTCTCATTCTTTTACTGAGCTACCCAGAGTGCACCGCTCCGGAAATCGATGGTAGCCTAGGACCACGGACGTACACCACCGAATTAATGTGCCCTAGTGTGGACGCGTAAAGTCGATTTTATAAAACCAGTTTTAATAATTTCGATTTTATGCTGTAGTGTAGACGTGGCCTGTGAAGCATTAATTTAGCTAGCTTGCTTGAGTGCCTTGTGATAATGTTTAATTAAATAATCTTGTAACTGTTTTTTCCTAGGACCCTTGCACAGCCAGCCTTAATTCTGGCATTTCCTAGTGTGCTTGACTTTACAACCTTAATAATATTCGTCTAACGTGGTTTTTGTTGTGTGCACTAGATTTAAAATGACATGACCCAGCAGCCCCTCCCGCAGCAGCAGAGCAGGGACTCGAACCCAACCATTCCCCGCCAGCACCCCACTCCCGCACAAGTGCGTGCTCTAGAGCCGGCAGCTACCTTCTGCCCACCCGCCTCTTCTCCCTTTAACCAATCAGCAGCGGCGGGGCGGGGCTGTGCTCGTGACGCGCCCGCGCCCCCGCTCCCGGGGAGGTGAGATAGTAGGGCCCGGGCAGTGGCGCGCGCTCGCGAGGGGAGCTAGAGAAGCTGAGAGAGCCCAGCCACAGCCCAGCACAGAGGCACGAGACGGGGCAGCGCCGCCGGCTTCGGGGGGGGTTGCAAATAAAGCGCCGATGAATCCCGTGCATTGGGGTTTTCTGGAAACACTAGATTGGTAGTTGGCTCCTCTCCCGCCGTGGCAACCAGCCGGCCGAGAGCATTAGTAAATGCTCTGGGGCTTTTAAAATTGAAATATTAATTTGTTGCTCTAAATGCGTTAGGCTTTTTTTTGGCAAGCCATTGATTTGTTTTGTTAAACGCGCTTGACTTTCTTTTTTTTAAAGTGCAGGCAGTGGCGTGGATGTATTAAATGCTTTTCTTTGCCATCAGATTTGTTGCCTTAAATGAATAGTTATTTTGCTTTTTTTGGTAGGCAGCAAATCTGGTGCATTACATTCATTTTTAAACAGCTGATGTTGTTTTAGATTGAAATAGCAGGTTTGATCCTACTTGTGGGCATGACCCATTATGCACAAGGATGAATTTTGTTGTTGCCCTTGTGTGGGCGGATAGTAGCAGCTTGGTTTTAAATCTCAGGATATTTTGGGGGGGTTGTTGGGGGCTGTATGTAGAAAATAGACACCAATAACTGGGATTTTTTTCGAAATAGATAAGGATTTCACTTATTTTCCCTGCTGCCTTTAGGTTCGCCTTTTTTTTTTTTTAAAGAGCTGCTCAGGTTTTGTTGAGGTGGGAGGTTGGGGCGATTATTTTTTTTTAGGGTTGTGAAATTGCAGCAGTGTCTGTGTCCTCCTGTGTGATCGAGCTGGGAAAATGGAGGCTGTGATAGAGAAGGAATGTAGTGCGCTTGGAGGGCTCTTCCAGACCATCATAAGCGACATGAAGGTAAGTGATTGAGAGGGAAGTGTGGGACCAGGTGCTGGGAAGCCATCTAGTAACCTTTGCTGGGTAAACTTTACAAGCACCACATGATTGCACCATAAATTCCAGCTGCATTGAAGGGTCATTGCATTAACTCCCTACCCCACCCAAAGCCCCCTTACACTAGTTTGTGGATGAGACTGAGACCCTGTGTTTAATCTTCTGGATGTGTGTTGGCATCAGTTATAAATGCTCTTTGCAGTATGTTAGTTAATTGTTGATGGTTTTGACTCCTGAGTTGCTTGCAGGACACCACCTCCTTCTCCTGCAGTGCCCATCCACGAACATTTAAGTTTGGATCTCTTTACCTTAGGGCCAATATTTCCTATACCATTTTTAAAAACTGTTTTAGGTTGTGCAATTCCTGACAATAAATGCAACAAGGCCAGAAGTGATTCAGTGTAGGACACCTATTATAGTGTGTTGGAAAGCCCTGGGATGGGGCTGAAAAGGGCAATATAGGCATCCGTATATCACCATGATGAGTGCCATATGAAAATATAGACCTACAGATACGAAAAAGTATATTTGTTTTTTCTGGGATGAAACTATATCTTAATCTGTGATTAATTTTGTTTGTATATGGTATATTCATATGGATGGTAACTGCCCTTTCCTAAGTCTGTTTAAATGCAAAGTGCATCAATTCTCATAGCTTTGCCCCCATGCAAACTGAAATCACAGTCTACAAAGATCGTTCCTGTGAGGGAGCCATCAATTAAGGGGTGTTGCCTGCATCCTTGACTGCAAAGGGCCTCTCTGCAGGATATATATATATAAGGATGGGAAGGCTCTTCTAGCCTAGTCTTGTTTTAAAAAAATAAACTACAGTATCTCCTTAATAATGGTCCTAGATCACTACAGCTTAAAATAACGTTACTACAGTGTTTGCAGCTCTTCTTGCGGAATACTGTAATGTTCTCTTTAACAAGGGCAAGATGCCTTTCTCGGATGGGGTATAGATGCGGGGCTAGGTTTGAGGGAATCCTGCTATAGTCTAAATACAGCCAATAGTGAAGTGTTACATTACAGTATTTTACAGCAATGATTCCAAACAGTGTATTTTTAATTTGTACAGGATTCTTCCCAGAAGGGCTGGGAGGTGAGGGTGCCAGGTGGAGGTAGTTCTCAGAGGTGAGGGATTCACTGGTGGGTGTGCATGTGCTTTGGATGGGAGCTCAGTTTTACTAGCTAAAATATAATTTACAGTGAGGCACATATAAATGAATGTTTTTTGTGTGTGTATGGAGTGGGCGGGGGGAGGAAGGGGGACGGGGAGGTGTCTGGTCCAGGAATTATTTCTTAGCTTGGATTCACATGCCTTTCATCTAAACAGATCTATGGAGATAATTAAAAGCATGGTTTGTAAAGAGTAGGCAGGTTTGGGGGAGAGGTGTGTGTATCAGAAGAATGTTGCAATTATTGCTGTCATGTTCTTCAAGTGTGATTTTCCAAATTTTGCCTTTTCTTTTTTTTACATTAAGTGTAGGTTTAATTAAAAAGACAAAACAAAAACCAACCTCCACCACTGTAATAATTTTCATTAAATATACTTCAAAAAGAACATTTAACAGATGTTTTGTTCTGCCAGATTAAATGTTATTTTTTATTTAAATACAGAAGAGCAGAATATGTCATTACTTCTCTTCTGTAAAAATGATGCATCTTGTTTTGCTGCTGCTGTTGTGTGTGTGTTTATTCACTGTTACATGTACGGAAACCCTGGTCACTGGAAAGATTTTAACACAGCTGCTTTACAGAAATGGAAACAGGTGTGGATTTAAAAAAAATCTTTAATATTAGTGGAACCTGTTTTCTAGACTGAACTCTAGAAGGGGTGTATTAGATTTAAAGAAAACGAACACTGCACCAATCTTAAACCGGTTGATCACTGTTTAGATGAACAGGCACAATGTTCCTTATTGTTTAGTCTAAACAAAGCAATTAAATTACATCCATGCAATTAATGAAACCTTAGCTGTTTTTACTAATTATGTGCAAGGATAACGACAGTTTACAAAAATAATTACTTTTTTCAGAGATTAATGGGTGCTTTCAGCCAGCTGTACGAAATGGTCCTTAGAAAGCTAAGTTCCATTTTACTGCAGAGGTACAAGTGGAACTGTGGGGGTGGACTCCTTGCAAAGCTGTTGGGATCTGAGCAGGAGTCTGCCAACCTATCCTGTTGCAGGATCTGTCCGTAATTCCCATAATCGGAAGGCTATAGCCAGAGCCCTGTGTACTCTGCAATGGTGTGGAATTTGCAACGGAATCCAGCCCTTTCATTTTATTAATTTTAATACTTAGCCATTGTGATTGTGATGAACCCCCCCCCAAATATGAACAGTGTGAACAGAGGCTCTGGGAAGGAGTCGGATGTGCAGCGCTTACCTGGGGCTCCAAGGTGGTGCTGGCCAGGGACCTCCATGCGCTTCTGCCCCCAGGCACCCTCCCTGCAGCATCCCATTGGCTGGAGGGGTGCTCGGGGCAGGGCGCAGAGGCACAGCCCCACCCCACCCTTGGGCCGCAGGGGGAGGGCCGTAGCAACTGGAGTGAGCAGGCAGACGCCACTCAGCTCTGCTGCACCACCGGGGCCCCTAAGGGGGGAGTGCCCGGAGACTTCAGGTGGGGCCCAGGGAGAGACCTGCCCCAAAACTGCTGAAGCCCCGTTGGCCACTGCTGAAGTCACGTGGGCCGTGAGTTTGAGACCCCGATTTAAACTGTGTTCAGCACCAGTTCAGCTGTCCTGTTGTTGATGCCCACCTTTCCTTAGAGTGGACAAGGCTTCTGAGCCTGTAAACAATAGCTCCAAAGTGAGATCTCCCCCCAATAGACTCAATGGTGTGTTAACACTGAAACCTAATGATGACTGTGTTAGTATGCTTAACCAGTCTAGTGCTGGTCTTAGCAGAAACATTGAACTAGTTTGCTTCTAGTCCACAATCATAAACGGCTTCTCTCAATTTCTGAAGTGCCAAAAGTCCCAAATCTTCTACAGTGCAGGTTGGTTTCAGTACAAAGTTTGGCAGCTATGTGTAAATTAAAAAATTTATGGCATTGTGTAATTAAGAACATAAGAACTGTCATACTGTGTCTGACCAAAGGTCCATCTAGCCCAGTGTCCTATCTTCCGACAGTGGCCGAGGCCAGGTGCCCCAGAGGGAATGAACAGAACAGGTAATCATCAAGTGATCCATCTTGTCACCCATTCCCAGCTTCTGGCAAACAGAAGCTAGGGACACCGTCCCTGTCCATCCTGGCTAATAGCCATGGATGGACCTAGCCTCCATGAACTTACTGAGTTCTTTTTTGAACCCTGTTATAGTCTTGGCCTTCACAACATCCTCCGGCAAAGAGTTCCACAGGTTGACTGTGCGTTGTGTGGAAAAAATACTTCCTTTTGTTTGTTTTAAATCTGCCTGTTAATTTCATTTGGTTACCCCCAGTTCTTGTGTTATGAGAAGAAGTAAATAACACTTCCTTGTTTACTTTTTCAATTAAATTGAATATCAAATTAAATAACACAAGGAATATTTTATTGTTCATTTTAATATATAATTCAGTAACCCCTCCCCCTTCCATTTTTTATTTTATCTTATTCTGCTGTGGAATTTATGGTTTGCTGTGTAAGCAAAATCTGCTGCAAAGTTTAGGTCAGATTTATCATGGAGTACACAGGCTCTTCACTATGACAGACTCATGTTTGACGTGTTCACGTTTGGTGCCATGCTTGGTATTTTTGCTCCAGAATCAGGATTTGGCAACTTCAGAATTCAAGAGAATCATAGAAATTTAGCTGTACGTTTTGTCCATTCTTAATGAACTATTGTTCCCTACAATCTATTCTTGAGGTGATAATGTACAGATGTTATATGTAAGATTTTTTTCGAAGTGGTCCAAATGAAAAAATAAATACTTGCTTTGTTCCCTCTGAGGAGTAGATTTATATGATGTGCTAACATTGTTCAGGTTTCCCTGTGAATATAATGTGCTTTCTGTAGCTCCCTGTGGGAAGATAGCATTTGATCTGAATGGATTGTAACTCCTTTCTGGAAACAAAATACCGAGAAGCTCTGTACAGTAGTATGCTGTTAATTTCTCGTAGCATACAGCAAATGTATGGAGATCATTTTGGGATGAGCTTTTGAAGAGCATGTTTCAAACAATCCTGTCTTTTGATGCAGAGCATGCTTCCCCTTTTCAGTGTTGCTCTTCCTTTCCTTCTCATTCCTAATTCTGTGCTTTTCTTAACTTGTTCCCTCCGGCTCCCCTTTACTCTCGCTATTCCACACAACCATTACTCTCTCCTTCCCCACCCCAATAAGGAACTAAGATACTGTGTGCCACTCATCACTCTTGCTTTTATGTTGCATCCTTTTCCCCCAACACACCCTTCATCTGTTTTGTCTGTTTCGGCTGTAAGCTTGTTGGAGCTGTTGCTCTGTGCAGCACCTGGTTGAATGGGGCCCTGATCCTGATTGTGGTCTCCAGGCATTCCTAGCATACAAATAAATGATAACAGACAGGCCTACATTGATTATATCCATGAGTTTGCTTGGGCTTAAAGATACAAAAAGGGGATATAAATTTTCTCCTTGGAGAGTAAAAACACATTTCTAAGGCAGGATCAGTGCTCACCTCTCTAATAAGGGATGGAAATCCAGAGGCCTAATGATAAGAGAATATAAATTTTTACAGTCTTTTAATTGAAGTCTCCATGAAGTAATTGAGAGCAAAGCATTGATGTGACTTTTATTTTAATGCAAAGTTGGAGAGATACCACTAACTTCATTCTGCCCTGTTGTGGCTAGTAATGCACTTTTGGATGGGAATGCGGCGTCATTGCTGTCAAATGTTCAAGACTGTTGCTGATAGAGATATAGAAAGGATAGAAATCTGAGTGGGCCCAAAAGGAGAATAGATAAGAGAATGTATCTGAGTGGCTGAGAGATGAGAAATATTAAGTTCCGAGAATTTTTCCGATTCTCAATGTATTTTCAATATGGGCAGGTTGAAGAGTAGTTAAACTGTGTACATGGCAAAACTTGGCACAAGATGCACAAGGGAAATGGCTATAGTTCTTGAAGCAATTTGGTAGTTAGGTTCTTACACTGATTCAGAGGTTAAGGAAAGCTGGTGGCATTTGTGTGTGTTTTTGGTATGAACACAAGGAAATGCACGTTTGAAAAACAAATGAAAATATTTGTAACGTGACTCAAGCAATGCTAAGCCATTGTTGGGATAAGCAAAGTGCTGAGCCAGTTGCCACGCAAATATGGCGTTAAATGGTCCTCATCCTGTGATCAGATCTGTACAAACACGAGGCTGCCCGCATGTATCTGCTTCCAGGACCCTGACTTTATTTTGTATAGCATCTCTCAAGCTGTCTCTAAATACTTTGGAGTAAGCTGGTAGTAACAAAATTGAAGTAAAATATAGATATTACAGCTGAATTAAGAGTCTGGCTGCCATCCAGTTTCTAATATGGCTAGCCTTATTTTCTTTTAATGGTTAACTAAAATAAATGCAAAGCACAGGTATAGACTTTGGGGGAAGAGAGGGGGAGATGAGAGAGGGACTTCTTTCATTACCCCAATGCATGCTACATTAGAATGTATGTGTTTCTCTCACGATTCCTGAAGACAAGCTCTGTTTCAAGCATAGAGACTCTGGTATTTATACTCTACAGTGTGTTTCTTTTTTTCTCCATGCAGCTTCTTTTTTTAGAATAGGTGTTTTGCTGTCAACACTTCTGTGGATAGCAAATACAGCTAATTGTTTGCAATTTGTGCAAGCAGGTAGTTTGCTTTCTCTGAAATTCTTTGCTCTTTATAAACAGCTGCAGAATCTTTCTGCAAGTGTCTTAAGGACTTCAGAAGGAAAAAGTCTCATGAATTTATCACGAAGCTTGAGGGATGGTCTAGGAGAAGAAATACTGAATTCTTATCAATGTATTGGGCCTACCTCTGTGTTCCATACAATTGTGAAAATACATAACTACGGCCTCTTTTTAGTAGCAGATCCTCAGCTGGTGTAAATCATCTTCAGTGGAGTGATGACAATTTACAGCAGCTGAGGATCTGCCCCTCAAGTGTTTAGAGGACAGTTTTGTTTCCTGTTATAGTGTGGAGGGGAAAAAATACTTAAAAATCCTTTCAGATCAGGCAGAATGCCATAGGCTACATAGTAAGGTTTCCAGTGTTGTAGCCTAGAAGAGATTGTGCAGCTTTCCCTAAAAAATACAACTGATGGAGCAAATGTTTGAGAATAACGAGACTGTGTAATTACACACTTAGAACTGGTTAATACAGAGTTCACCACTTCCTCGGTTCTGAACCTGGAAAAGATGCATTAAAACCAGCAGTATACAATAGCCAGTGCTGTGCTGTGTGTGGATGTCTCTCTTGGTCACATATTTGTTGCTGTAAGTGATGGAGCACTTTTGTGTATCTGTATAGAATATTTAGCAGAAGCCGCACTATCATTGTCTTGATGTTTTCAGCTTTTCAGTTACAAATCCCCAGTTTTAATCAGGAGGGAAGTAGCGATCTGTCCATGGAAATCTCCATATAGGATATTCGATGAGGGTGGGTAGTGGGGAAGAATCCCATGATGCAAAGTGGAATAATAAAATGACAGCTGTACTTAAAAGGTGCATCAGTCTACTTTGAACCCACAAAACCAGGGGGGCTCTGAATTAGTAAGGAGGAGTCCCCCCAAAGGGCCTCTCAGCAGGGTGGATTTGTTTTCTTTGTGTTTAGGTTAGTCAGTTTAGCATTATATACCGTCGTGTCAAATGTTAAGCACATAAAAATTCCCTGTTGAGTCAGTGGGGCTGCTCGTGTGCTGAAGTGCTTTGCTGGATTGAAGCAATGTTTGAAGGAATGCTTGGCAATAGGGTTGAGCCCATAGTGCATTTCATCGTCAAAGTGCTCCACAAACACTAGTACCCAGCTTCACAGGAACCTTAGGAATATTAATCCCCTCTTTAACAAAAGGGCAGGGTCAGGCTTGGAGCTTTGGTGACGTTTCCCCCAGACTGTAAATGGAACAGGCCTTAGAAGAAGGATTTGAGTTCAGGAGTTTCTGGCTTTCGCTACTGTGCTCTCTGAACTTTTGTCAGTGTCTCAGACTTCACTGATGTTTCTCCTTGTTTGAAGGTGGAGAAGAGAATCTCTGCAGTTGCTCCTCCAAGGCTGATCGTGATGCACCCCCACCCCCGATGTACATGAGGCCAAAAACACTGGGCACAACTGTGTTAGTTTTTAAAGGAAGGGGCTGATTGGAACACTTTAATGTGTAGGATTATAGTGCATGAAGGATCCATAGCTGGCTATTCTGTGAGTGGCTGTTTTATCTCTGTCTGTCGCCCCCTCGTTAGCCAACTAGAAGCTGTTGAAGAGCTGAAAGCAGAGCAGTGCTGTGCTATTTGTGTTAATCTTAGGATGCAGGCTGAGATACCAGCTAGTGCATAACAATTGAGGCCAGCGGTTCTCAAACTACAGCAACCCGAGGACCCTCATTTTGGTTTAATTTTTTTGTGGACCCCTAAGCCCCCTGCTCACCCCATGCCCTGCCCCCACTACACCCCTTCCCCGCAAGGCCCCACTCCTGACTAGGCTGACCAGATAGCAAGTGTGAAAAATCAGGACAGGGGATGGAGGATAATAGGAGCCTATATAAGAAAAAAAAATATTGGAACCGTCCCTATAAAATCAGGACATCTGGTCATCCTACCCCTGACCCATCTCTTCCCGTCCTACTCCACCCCTTCCCCTCTTCTTCCCTGCCTCTTTCTACTCCCTCCCTGGTGTGCCCTCCCTTCCCCTGCCCAGTGCCTCCTGCATGCTGGGGAACAGCTGTTCCCCCAGCATTCAAGAGGTACTGGGACAGAGGGAGAGGAGTTGATCAGCGGGGCTGGCGGACTCCAGTTTGAGAAATGCTGATCTAGGCTATGTCTGCACTAGGACTTTTGTCAGTAAAACTCTTGTCGGTCAGGGGTGTGAAACAACCACATCCCTGACCGACATAAGTTTCACCAACAGACGCTCCAGTGTGGACAGTGCTGTGACGGGGGGAGATGCTCTCCTGCTGACATAGCTACTGCTGCTTGTTGGGGAAGGAGACCTGCTTGCTCGGGGGTGCGGGGAAGGAGACCTACTTGCACGGGGGTTCGGGGAACGCGAGAGCAAACCGCGGGGAAGGAGATCTGCTTGCTCGGGGGTTCGGGGAACACTGGAGCAAAACCGGGGAAGAAGACCTGCTTTCCCGCGGTTTGCTCTCGCGTTCCCCGAACTCCCCTTGAAGCCGCCCAACAGCGCTGCAGTGTGGCCACATCTAACACCACTTGCAGCGCTGGTTGCTGTAAGTGTGGCCACTCTGCAGCGCTGGCCCTATACAGCTGTACTAATACAGCTGTAACAACCAGCACTACAAAATTGTAGATGTAGACATACCCTTAGTCTGTAAGGTGCCACAGAACTCTTTGCTGCTTTTACAGATCCAGACTAACATGGCTACCCCTCTGATACTTGACTTTTGCATAGTAGCTCTGTAGTTGAGGGTGAGTTAGCCCGTCAATTTTGAGTTGGTAATAATCGTAGCCCCAACCTTTTCCAATTCTTCTTTGCTGAAGCTTGGCATAGGTGCTTAGCTTGGGGCTAGGAAATGACTTTATTTTTCTCCTCTGAGCTAATAATAAACTTGTAATAAACCAATGCATACCAGTGAATTTTGAAGCTACCCAAAGGGTAAAACCCCCAAGAGAACTCCCTTTCTCCCTGTGTGCTGCCTTGACAGCTGTGATCACCTGAGGCATTTCTCAACATCTGGGGAAAAGATCTTTGGTTCTGGTAATCGTTTCATCTGCTGGCCTGAGGGAGCTTGTGTTAGACTTAACCCTGGGCATTGAAACCACGGGCATCTATTCTATGTGGGTTTTGCCGAAGAAATCGTGTGGACTTGGTGGTGCATACTTTGCATGGTGTGACTCTTGTAAAGGAGACACTGGTTAGCACATAAGATGCATAAAACATTGTACAGTGCACAGAGACCAAGTGGTGAGGGGCACTGTTATACTTTTTTTTTGCTAAAAGGGCTATGTGAAATTTTAGTCGATCAAATCCCAGTGCTGTTAATGGAGTTACCCGGCCATGCGTAGGCCCTGGCATTGCTTTGAGAATTTACCCTGTATGCCTTAACCAGAGTGAATGCCTCTTGAAATTTTAATAATCTTAGTTTTGATCCAACTGAAATATTGTGGGTTTAAGTGTCTGCTGTACATACACAGGAGCTGATTCATAATGTTAGAGTGGATGAAAGGCTTTTATTGATGAGTCTCTGTGGAGAAATCCTCCCTTCAGAGTTTCTCACGAATTTGTCATTCTAATCTGAATTGAAGAACATGTAACTAAACATTTCCCCTTGCATACTTCTTTAGAATCATCTTCTTGTGTATATAACTCTTTTTGCAGAATGTGCCATCGGATACTAGGTCAGGTTCTCCCATGGCTGCAGCAGGATAGCTTTTCCCCTCCTACAGACAACTTTCTCTATGTAGAGAGAGAGTCCAGTTAGACTTCTCATCTTAATGCAGGTCTGCTTATTTTTGAGAGGGACTTTCAGAGTGGAAGAAAATGAAAGGTATCCAGTGGGTGTGTATCCTCTCACATTGTATTAATACATTTTTCTCAACATGTTTGCTAATTTTCCAATCCGTTTTTATTTAAACTTACTGTCTCAAAGCTAAGTTTGCTAGGTCTTAACCTGTAGTGAATGATGTAGTTGTGACATCAAACTTGCTGGCAGTTGGTGAGTGGCCTGACTTGGTCTCAAGCCAGGATGTTACGCGCAAAGAAAGGAGAGGATGCTTTTAGAGCCTAAATATCTTGGATCATTCCACCCTTGACATCTGACAGACTGATGTGATTATGAAAATACAGTGTGTGTACTTCACTACTGGATCCATTTAGTCATGGGCTATTGGGATGTGGACTTTATACCAATAAGAACAAAGCGAAGAAAATGGCTCTCTAATAACAAAATTACACCTAATTCGTATTCCTCACCTCTTTCCTTTGAATTTTTTATAGTTGCTATCCTCATTAAATTGCCATATTCCAAGAGGTGGCTGCACATCAGTGCTTCGGAATTAGCTATTGTTTGATGTTCAGAAGGTGCTTTGGGCATATCTAAATCAGTGGTGGGCAACCAATACTTTTTCCTGTGGTGTGGTGGTTCTCTTCTAGAGTTTTCCATAGACTTCCACCCTGACTGGATCAGTGTCTTGCGTTGATCAAGCTGTTACAAAACTCCTAGACTAGTAGAGGTGGTTCCATAACATTTATAACAAATTTAACCTATACAAGCTTTCCATGGAAGTCTTTAGATTGTGTACATTGCAGCATTGTGCTATTGCACAAGACCCTGAAAGTAAAACTGGCAAGTCATCTAGGCCGGGTTTTATCAAAGAGGGATCGCCGCTTGTGTAGGGAAAGCCCCTGGCGGGCTGGGCCGGTGTATTTACCTGCCCTGTCCGCAGGTCCGGCTGATCGCGGCTCCCACTGGCTGCGGTTTGCTGCTCCAGGCCAATGGGAGCTGCTGAAAGCAGCATGGACCAACGGACTTACTGGCCGTCGCTTCCAGCAGCTCCCAGTGGCCCGGAGCAGCGATCCGCAGCCAATGGGAGCCGCGATTGGCCAGAGCTGCGGACGGGGCAGGTAAACACACCGGCCTGGCCTGCCAGGGGCTTTCCCTACACAAGTGGTGACCCCTGTTTGAGAAACCCTGGTCTAGGCTGAGAGAAATAAAAAAGAAAACAGTAGCATAAGTAGTAGAAAAATAGGTTAGACTTATATTTTCTTTTTAATCATCTGCTGCAGTGGTTTTCAACCTATGGTCCATGGATGCCTGGGAGTCTGCAGACTGGCTAAGATGCCCAAAGGGTCCGCACCTCCATTTGAAATTTTTTAGTGATCCGCAAATGAAAGAAGGTTGAAAACCACTGATCGACAGTCTTTTGATCTTGAAACGCAACACAGGCTAAATCACGGTTTTAACTTGATTTCCTATGATTTGTCACTGCTTTTAGTTGTTCACAGTACAGCCTCTTAAAGTTGATGCTTTTCCATTTCATGAAGTTGGATTTGAGATGCCTTAGTTTTGAAAGGAGATGAAATTAATGTCATTCTCTTCTTTAACTGTTAACTACAACATATCATTCCTGGCCCTGCAGGGGTTCTGGGTGAGTAAAGAGTTTCTTTGGCTGCAAAACCATTGCATCCTAAATCCTTGCTCTATGTATAGCATTATCTTTTTCTTCAGTTGTAGAACTCTTCATGAGATTATGGGCTTGCCCTTACCACTTGTGAGAGGTTCTGTGCACACTTGCTTCTCTTTTGAACAAAGTTGCATTCCGGGTACCCACAGTTCTCTAAATGAAACTAAGTGGGGAAGTTATTTTTCACTTGCCTTTCAAAAATAAAATAAAACAAAACAGTGCAGAGTAGCTTAATAGGGGAGTTCTGTCCTCTTTGATCCCACGGGTGCATGTATATTAATGATGGGTGAATGGGGATGACTTCACTCTCAAAGGAACTGAGCACCTGTAGTCATGAAGATACATGTGCTCACCACCTTTGTAAATCAGGCCATGCATATAGTTTGTAAAGAATCCGTCAGAGTGAAATGGTGTTCATATAAACATGAAGAGGCCTTGCATCTGCTTTATTCTAATTATCTATCAACAAATTAAGGATAGATGTATTTTCATCTGATACAAAAATATTCTAAGATACTGGTTATGAACGATATAGAGAAGGTAGATAGAAACTTCTATTTGTCCTTTCTCATAATATAAGAACAAAAGGATTCTCAATGAATTTGAAAGGTGGCAAATTTAAAAGCTGCTAAAAAGAAATATATTTTTCAGTGCAGTGCACAATTAGATTGTACATGAGATACCATTGAAGGGAAGAGATGTCCATGATTTCAAAAAAAGAATGAGATTCTTATATTGTTATCAAGAAAATCCATAATGGTGACTATTAAACGAGTTTTGCAAGGGATATAAATTGTCATGCATCATGGCATAAGACAGCCTCTAAGTTTGGAGGTTAGGAGGAAACTTTTTCATGGTGGCAGGCTATCTCATTAATTACTTTTAGCTGGTTTTCTCATCCCTTCCTCTGAAGCATCTGTTATTGGCCACTGTTAGAGACAAGATACTGGTCTAGATGGACCTCCGGTCTGGTCTAGTCTGGTGTTGGAAATTCTAACAGTACACAGATTTTGAAAACTTGGCTTAAATTACATTGATATTTCTCATGTTTATGCTATACAATTAACAAGATATGTTTTGGCGGGAATATCAACCAATGGAGTAACTTTTCTTTTAAGAAAAGTTTGAAATGGAGTATTTTAATCTTATGGAATTGAAATGCTATTTTAAATGCTTGGTTTTAAATTAGTTCATTTTGACATTGCAAAACAAACTGGAAATGCTCAAGATCTTGTATGATGAGCGTATGGTGCGTTTGGTGTTGCAGAAGCTTCACGGGTTGATTCACTTAACTGGAATATTAATATTGAGGGATAGGAAAGAGAAGTGTGTGGGAAATGAATATGTCAAAATCACTTGCACCAAAGCAAGATACAAATTGATAATGAAGGCAGCAGTAATGAAGGCCTGTTTGTTAAGAGGCAAATAAAATAACATCCTAGAATACATATGCTATTATTCTAGATCTGCGTGAAGAATGAAATAGAATGAACTATTTCTGAACCCTGCCTGAGTTTGTTTCAGCTCACTGTAAGATGGTGGTTAACCTGACATTTTGTTGGGAAACACATTGAGCTGAAGATACTTCATTAAGTAGGTTCTTTAATTATTTTTAATGTCAACTTTCTGACCTGAAGAGTGGAGGAACCAGCCAGCTTAGAGGGAATGCTACCAATGGGAAAGAAAATTATTACTGTTAAGATAGTAAAGAAGCTTGGAAAAGGTGATCCTAAACTTCAAATTGGACTGTCTGTTGTGTTTCAAAGATGATCTGGTTTTTTTGCAAGCGCTTTTATGGTCTTCTGAGTGGCTGCATAGTCTAACTTTCGAGTTACGTAAACCATCCATGGATTGAGCAGAGAAACTAGCAGTACTGTTTGCTAGTGTTTTGTAACTTCTGCTCTCATGGCTCTTGCCAAGTGCCCTTTTCCCTTGTTGACCCCTTTTAAAAAAACCCAACACAAACTGTTTGCAGCAGATGTTCTGGTTTAGCGAACTGATTTTTCAGCCACTATATCTCCCTCTACATTTTGACATTTGTCAGTGGTAAAGGTCCATTTTAAGGCCATTGTTGTATTGCTTCCCCTCGGTATTTCTTGCTCTGTTGACCACTGAAGTTTCTTCGGCAGACTTGGTGTCCTCTATGTCCGGTCTAGTGAAGTAGCTCTTTGTGTGTAACCTTTGTATGTTTGTACAGCACCTAGCACATTAGGCTTTCTGTTTGGGGACATGGTGTTGTGCTCATATTACTAATCATTCTAGTGGTTGTGGTAACCAATGAGAGGGAAGTTTTGTTGTGGGTGGATAAGATTTTAGAGTTGTATATTTTATTTTATCAGGGCCGGGTCTAGGTTTTTTGCTGCCCCAAGCAAAAAAAACAACAACCCCCCCCCCACACTTCCGACAGCACAACTCTCATAGCAAAAA
This sequence comes from Gopherus evgoodei, assembly GCF_007399415.2. Classification (NCBI taxonomy): domain Eukaryota; kingdom Metazoa; phylum Chordata; order Testudines; family Testudinidae; genus Gopherus; species Gopherus evgoodei. The sequence goes on along the minus strand of NC_044323.1, from coordinate 276,365,992 downwards.
AAAAAAACCAACAAACCTCCTGGGGAATTGTGCCGCCCCAAGCATGTGCTTGGTTTGCTGGTGCCTAGAGCCAGTCCTGTATTTTATATTTTCAGGACATGTGTTCAGGAGTAGAGTTAATATTGTTTTGTTGTCGCAGGACAGATGTGCAGTCTGTGGATCTGTTACTACTGTGTGAAAGTTAGTGACAGAATTGCAAACTTAAATTTAGTTGTACAATTATGCTAAAAAAATCCAAGAAGGAAATCACCCGTTAACTTTGAGAAGTGTTAATGCAGTGGTTTTCAAACATTTTGTATTGGTGATCCCTTTCACACAGCAAGTCTCTGAGTATGACCCCACTATAAATTAAAAGCGGGGGTGGGGGCTGGGTGGATAATTTAATGCGGGACTGACAATCCAGAGCCCCCAGAGCTGACAGCTCGTGACCCCCATGTAATCACCCTGCAACCCCCTGAGGGGTAACGATCCCCATTTTGAGAACCTCTGTGCTAACACTCATGATTTTTGTATTTAATGTCTCTAAACAGTGAGCTGTTAATGTGATAAATGTGGGTTGCAGGGAGGGAAGCTGAGGCTTGAGGTGAGGAAGTGGAGATTTCTGGCTTTTGATGAGTAACACTACTGCTCTGCCCGCTGCAATCACCCTGCTTCCTTCCCATTTTCTTCTCTTTTTGCTCCTCACACCCCAGTGGGACTGTCAAACCATTTTCTCATTTTTCCCCCTAAAATAGGTGGTACATCCAGGTCATCCTGTGACATTCAGATAGTTCTGTCAAAGGTTGTGTATGTGATGGACAAGCAAAAATCAAACTTTTTTCTGCCTCTTTTGCAGTAATTGTCATTGGTGACTGTCATAGGGGGAACTGAACCCAGCCCTGGCCCAGACCTGCAGGGGCCAGAGAGGGGCACCTGTTCTGTGGCCGCAGCCCCTGAGCCATGGCAGGGAGAGGCGCCTCTCCCCCCAGCCCAGGTGCTGCTGCGGGGAAAGAGAGCTGGGGGCAGTCCTCTCTCTCCCCCCTGTAGCCCCGGAGACCCTCCTGCACCCCCAAACGGCTCAGCCCCACCCCAGAGCCCGCACCCCAAGCTGGAGTTCCTCACACCCCTGCACTCCAACCCTCTGCCCCAGCCCTGATCCCCCTCCCAGACTCCGAACACCGCCAGCCCATCCCCACACATGCACAGGATCCAAAATACTCTCCTCTGCCCAGAAAAAGCCATGACCCTACCACTAAGTTTATGACTGGGGCATGGTTAGTATGTGACAGGATTTGTCCAGATGCTAATAGGCCTGGGTACTGCACCTCTGAGGCTTGAAAGAGCATCCTGGGCTCCAACAGCTCAGCCTAATACCTTTAGGGCAGTGTTTCCCAAACTTGGAAGGCCGCTTGTACAGGGAAAGCCCCTGGCGGACCAGACTGGTTTGTTTACCTGCCCTGTCTGCAGGGCCGGCCGATCACGGGTCCCAGTAGCCGCAGTTCGCTGCTCAAGACCAATGGGAGCTGCGGGAAGCGGCGTGGGCCAAGGGACGTACTGGCCGCTGCTTCCAGCAGCTCCCATTGGCCTGGAGCAGTGAACCGCGGCCGTTGGGAGCCGCGATCGGCTGGACCTGCGGACGAGGCAGGTAAAGAAGCCGGCCCCACCCGCCAGGGGCTTTCACTACACAAGCGGCGTCCCAAGTTTGGGAAACACTGCTTTAGGGGAACCAGCTACTGTATGTACCCTTGAGGGGACACAGTTTGGCGTTTTAATTGTGAACTGGCTAAATACTGACAGGATAGGATTCACTGTTTCCTTTGTCAGCCTGCAGGGTAGTCAATCAGGGAGGAGAGGTAAAAGCAGGAAGAGTGTGCCCTGCCCACCTTTGCAGTACATGAGTCACCTGATCTGAGGAGAGGACTCACCCATGCTACGATTAATCACCCATCAACTAACAAATTAAGCAATGAGATATGACAAGGGTATACTATTATGGCCTAATAATGACATGCCTTGGTGGTTGGTAGGCAAGCAGCCAAATACAGAGCGTTGCTTAACACCAAAGTGTGTCACTGTAGATACTTTGGAGTGTCCTACTGTGGCAAAATATACATTCCAAAGAAAAACACAGTAGCTGACATTTAAAGAACTAACTTCTTCAATAGGCATAAGGTTAGATCCCCAATGATAAATAATTAACATTAAGAAACCTCCCAAAAACCCAGTCTGCAAATTACTGACTTGTCCTGTAAACAGTGAAGTTGCTCAATACATGGCCCCAGGACCTGTGTCCTAAAGCTGATCTTCTGCCCAGCACTCCCTTCACACTGCGAACAGGGTTTGAAAGATAAAGGAAGCTTGCCCCTTTTACAGATACTTGAGCTCAAATGACTCTGACATTTAAAGAAAAAAATTGATTTCCTTTATCAGCTATTTTGAAATAAGAAATTTCAGACTGAACAGAGGTAGCTGTGTGAAACATTGCACTTAAAAACACTTCGTTGTTGTTCTTCCAAAGGATTCTTAAATCACACTAGGATTTTTAGTCAAAGCAATTGTATAGTTTGCTTTTCCTATTACTTAAAGTAATGTTGCATTTAATATTTCTTAGGATGAAATCTTACAAATTTAATGGACATTCTGTCTATAAAGTACTTCTGTGGCCCCCTGTTGTTGTACAGTATCTGAGCACCTTTCAGTCTTTTATCCTCACAACACCCCTTTGAGGTAGGGAAGTACTATTATCCCCATTTGACAGATGGGGAACACAAAGAAACCAAGTGACTTGTCAAAGGTCACACACAAAGTCTGTGGCAGAGAAGGGGCTTGAGCCCAGGTTTCCCAAGTCCTAGGCTAGTGTTGTAACTAGTGGACCATCTCTTCCTCCCCCTTTGCTTTCCATAAACCTCACCCAGGTGGTCCTGCATAAATTGTTTCCCCAGCTGGACGTGGCAGGATAAATACCTACCATCAGATCTTGGAAATCTACAAAATATGAGTTTATATAGAAGATTTGTGGGTTAGAGATCAGAGCTGTGGAAAAGCAGAGTGAGTTATTGCTAGCCAAAGGGATTATACTGTGTATACTATATTTAATTAATGCTATAAATGCAATACAGAAAAAACCATAACACACACATGCTGCTAGAAGGTGGGATTGTTGCTAGATTGCAGGTGAACAAATATTCAGGGACTCAATTAGGGTTGAATTAATAAATTGCTATTTTGGTATCAAATTAAGCTAAATCGCGATCAGCCACTCTTAGATCAGTTTAAGAATGTCCACATGAAAGGATTTGTACTGATTTAACTAAATCAATTTCGAAACCAATTTAATTACATTGATACAGCTTCTGTGGGTAGGCTTAAAAACAAAGAGAACCAAGATTTGTGGAAGTGGTAGATGATGATTTGAATTTGATTTCTGTATGGCAAGGTGGTACCACAGAATCTTCCCTTCCCAAATTATATTTTGTCTATAGTGTCTCTCAAGTCTCCCTGTGACACAATTAAATTCATGGCTGGTTGTCAGTATTCTCTGTACCATTAAGCACAGTTAGCAGTGTAATACTGCCACTGAAATGGCAGCATAAATAGACTGCTTTGGTAAGCTTAGTTCTCAGCTTGTATTTTGCTTGAGAATCCAGTAAAGCTTTAGGCCCTGCTGTTAATTGTCAGTGCTTCAAAGGTTCCTGGTATATACATACATAATGCATACGTTGCGTATAGACGGGTTCAAAGTAGTAGATTTCAGTAATACTGGTAAGTTTAAGGAAATGGCAATGATTAACTCATCAGTGGGTGTTTTTGCATTTACATGGCTGACAGTTCTGTCTTAACATAAAACACTTTATTCAGGGTTTTATAATCCTAAATAAGATTTTAACATCCCATGAGGTGTAGACATACTTAGGTTCAGGTTCATGGCAACCTGATTGATTTACTCAGTTCATTAAAATGAATGTGTGTGAGAGGTGTCATATTGATATCCCTAGAGAGTGCAGTTTTCTTCATCCACAGGACAGTCACAGCTAGGACAATAGCAGGGCATGCTTCTCCTACCTCGGTGTAGTGTTTTAATTCTGGACAAGGACGTCTAGGGATAAGAGGGAAGGGCCTTCTTCGTATGTATTCACCCCTGGGCCTTTCTTTTAGAGGTTGCCAACTGTGGAGTGACTTCTGGTTTGTGAGAGATGTGATCACTGGACAAGAATTTCCCATTTCACACACGGGCCATTCATTCATGGCACTCTAAGGATAGCAAATTGGCTACTGACCTTGGCTAGACTTGAATAAGGAATTTAGGGCTTGTTTTCACTGCAGGGTGTAAATCAAGCTTTGCCCCCAGTCCAATTCCCTCCCCATCTCTAGCCTGAGGTAAATGATGTTTTAAACTCAAGCTAGTTGGCCTGTTAGAGGTGGTGACTGGAAGCCCAGTTGCTGTTGATGCTTGAGCTAGTAATGTAGTGAGGATGTAGCTACAGATTATCTTTTGAATTAGCACAGCTCCTAATCTAAACACTGTATAGCTCAAGTCTTTTACCATGTGGCTGCTCTCACTCAAGCGAGGCTGGCTCAACAAGGACCTGGTGCTAAGTGCTGCAGTGAAGACAAGCCCTTAGACGGGTGAAGCTGTGTAATTCATTATCAATCCTCTGATTCATTCTGTTCTTCTCTGGGTATTTGCTATTAATGATGGAAAAGTCAGTGTAGTGTTCTGGCATTTCTCGAGTTAAGGAGTCTTCATTTCTCATGTCTAATAGGTAGTGTATTAAATTAATTACATTGTGAGGTTGCTAGTGTTCGGAAGGCGGCGGATAGCCTAACTGTAAACGCTCCAGTAGTCCAGATTTGAGTTTCCTTCACAGTTCTAGATGACGGTATGGAGGTCAAATGTAAAAATCGTTTCTTTGTATACTGCCAGCCAGTGCGTTTCTTAAGGCACTGATGCAGCAAGGTACTTAAGGACCTACCTGACTAATGTGGGAGTATTCATGGGCTGAAATTTCAATATGTACTTAGGCCCTGATTCAGCAAGGTACTTCTGTGGTCAGTGTTACAGTAACAACAAGAACAATTCAATTCTGCAAGTGCAGAGCTGCTGGCTGTAAAACTGGTTTCTAAAGGAATTGTGAATGTGGGAATTACAAAGATGCCTCCTCACTTCTCTGGTGTTCATTAACGGTGGTCCTTGTTGATGTAGGGATGTCACCTGGAAAAAAACTCAGGGTAAAATCATGGCCATATTGAAGTGGATAGCAACATTTTCATTGATTTCAGTAGAGTCAAGATTTCAGCCTTATACTTTCAGTGTCTGCATGTTCTGAAGATGACTTTAATTATACGTGGTAAGCTTCATGCTGGGGTTTGTATCTGCTGACATTTCTCAAAGTGGGGATGGGGAAGGGAGAGGATGCATGCCAATCAATTAGCTCTGAACTTGATTAAGGAAAAGCACTGTAAAAATGAGGCTTCTAAGACTCATCAGCGAGTTGAGTTGAAATAATATTAGGAAACGGGGAATCTGAGAACAAAAGTACCAAATTTAAATGAAATTGAATATGTTGTATGAAACTTTTGTTGGGGAAACTGGTGCATCCTTTTGAATCTGCTGCTTTCTCTTTTGCTCTGAAAGTATCTCTTTGATTTAAACCTGCAAAGTACAATACTCTTCTTTTCAAATAAACTTTGTTTTGGTTTAGCAAATCAATACAAGATTGGTAAAATAGAGTTAGCCTCTTCCATTAGGCGAAAAGATTTTGGGGGGCATTTAATATCTTGTCTTACTTATTGACAATGATCCCCTGGATACGCTAGCATCACTAGCAATTTTAGGGTGTGAACCTGAGTCACTGATTTCGATGGGAGTTACGAGTAGGCTTGCAGGATCAGGCTCGTATTTTTATAATCCACTGGATTATAGTTGATAAACACATTGTGATCTGACATTCTAATTTGCTGCCAAATAGAGTAGTAAGCAAAAGAAGCCAATCCTGGTGCAGAATTCCTGTAAGATTGGGGTGTTACCAGATACGGTATTGCATGATACTTACAAAATCTGAAGAATAGGTAACGTCTACAAAAAACTTGACAACGGCTAGTACACTGATATCCGTGCCCATCATGCTGACCACTGTTGTCTTGTTTCCTTGTATTCCCCAGTCTGTATCCATCTGTTTTTTCTCTTGTCTTCTATTTAGATCATAAGCTCTTTGGGGCAGAGACTGTCTTCTTGTTCTGTTTGTACAGCACCTAGCACAATAGGGCCCTGGTCTATGCCTAGGGCTTTTAGGCACTATGCCTATTAATTATTTATATTACCAATCTTCTGTCTCCTTTGATAGAAGCAGAGATGATACCTGTTGGGGCAGATATACCTTACTACAAACGTATTTGCATACAATAACTTCCCGTTTGGAATGCATATTCTCAGCTGTGGGCCTCTGTTTGATCTAGGCTTGTACCATGCCCATTGCTGCAGTAACTGAGTATCTTGCAAATTTATTAAAGTGAACACGGTCTCTCTTTCTCTCTAACCCCTAGTCAGTTGGAATTATTGGGGGGGGGGCATGGACAGCTGATTGTACTGTGGTGAGGGGGTGAGAAGAAGCTAGGTCAAAGGGGGACTCAATGCCTATTCTGAATAGAGCTGTTGTGGTAACGGGGCCTACCAATTTATCCTAATTGTGAGCTCAGCTGAGAAGAGTGAATGAAAGTCTGTAAGATGTCACAGTAACCTCTACCTATACCTATACATGGTGATGGGAAAAGGTGCAGAAGAGAGACAGACTGAATTAGTCCTAACAGAAAGGCCTACTGATATAATTCAAGAACAGTGTTAAGATAATGCTTGGTAACCAAGGAAAACAATGAACCAAAATTAGGGTATTGGAAACTAGGCCTAATTGGTGACAAAATAATGAGGACCGAGAGTCCTCAGAAGGAGATTTTAGGGGATGACGGCAATGCTGGCTGATTAAATGAAGGGGAAGGAGCGAGCCTCACTGTCATGGCTGCCACCTCCACTGTCTACTGGGACCTGGATCATCTTCGTCCTAATCTTGAGAGGCGCTGAGCAGACTGGGCCAGAGAGGAAGTTAGATGACATTAGCACCTCCACTGGCTCTGGCTAAACCCTGAATACCACCTGGGATGTGAGACTTTGTCCCCTCCTCCCCCTCCTCCTCCTCCCTCTCCACGCAGTATGTCGTTTTCCATCTGCACTTCATTTCTTATCTTTGCTTTCCTTCTCCGTTTGCCTTTTGTTGAATTAGAGTCTGGCTTAGCCAGCCAAAAGTGTGTATTTTGCTACACTGCTGTGAGCCTGTGATCAGAAAGAGGCTGTTAAAAGCAATGCCCTAAACAGCCCATTGCTGATATAAGTTTGCCAGGTCTCAGAGTGGCCGATAAAACCATGTGCTGTGCCTGTGATTTTCCAGCAGAGAGATTGCAAATGAAAGTCAACACCAGAGACAAAAGCTGCACTTTGTCTTTGCTGTTCTTTCTTCTCCCTTCTTGTGTATGTCTTGTTTTATATAAACAGGGTCAAACTTCAACTGCATTTATAACAGCTCCAGTCCATCTCAACTAAGTTCCCCTCCAAAAAGGAGAGTTGTTATCTTTGATGCCATCTGAAAGTCAAACAAAGTGTTTTACTCATAAAAATTCTCCCCAGGTAGAGTGGGAAAAGGAACAAGGGATGTTGTTTGAATGAAAGCCTTATTCTACATTTCAAATGCTTTAAATATTAACTGTTTCACCTTTTTTTTCTTTATCTGTAATAACATCTTTTTAACATTTTTAATTGTGTTTGCCATAGTACTAAGCAGGGCTAAGGGCTCTGTATGCCAAACCTTACTTGACACAGTTTAATGTTAGACAGTTTGGGGGGAGATTGACCTAAGTTCTAAGATCGAACTCCTGTTCTTTTTGCGGATACAGACTAACACGGCTGCTACTCTGTGATCTAAGTTACGCAGCTTCAGCTGTGTGACTAACGTAGCTGAAGTCGACTTACTGAGATCTACTTATCGCGGGGTCCACACTACGCGATGTCCCCTTGCGCTTCTCGTTCAGGTGGAGTTCAGGAGTCGACGGCAGAGCTATCTGCAGTTGATTTTGCGGGTCTTCATTAGACCCGCTAAATCGACTGCCAATGCATCAATCGCCATGTGTCGATCCCCGGGTATGTGTAGACAAGCCCTAAGTGGCTTGCCCAAGGTCACACAGGAAGTCTATGACAGAGTAGGGATTTGAACTTAGGTCTCAAGTCCTGGGATATAGTGTTCTCTCTGCTGCTTATGTTCAGCAAACAGGCAGCCTGAATTCAGAACCAGTGGGAGGTTTTTTTTGTTTAACGAAAATGTAGTTTTAAAGGAACAGCAGATAAATTGTTAGAAAAATGTTATATGACTCAAGGCATGGACATTTATTAAACAAAAAGTAGGCTTTATTGCTTTATTTTGATCATTCGTATTATCTCAAACACTGAATTCAGAATGTCAAAATAGAATGGCCACTAAAATTCTCATTATTAGTTTTTTGTTTTTTTCTTTCAGGGAAGTTACCCAGTTTGGGAAGATTTTATAAACAAAGCTGGGAAACTGCAGTCTCAGCTAAGGTAAGTTTCTTATCACACAGCCCATCCCCTTGGCATGTGCGGATATGCTAGGCATCCTGTGTAGTTCAAATGGTGCTTCATCCTTGATAGTGTATTTAGTATATTTTGAGTTTAGCTTTTCTTTTAAATATTTCATATTCAGAACTCATCAATGTAATTTCTGTGTGCCACCTTTTACAGTTTTAGTATATTTTAGAAAAATAGCTAATTGTCCAAACAGTACGGTAAGTTCTTTTCACATTTTCATTGTTTCACAATGTGGTCCCATCTGGACTATTATTGTAAGCTAGTTGATTTATTTTGATTTAATTAACCCATAGCTTTGGGGTCTAAAGTCCTTACATTATTTTTATAAATGTAAGATAAAGAAGGCTTATTAAGTTACAGGAGTACTCTGAATATTGCATAAAGTCTATGGTAACCCAAAAATAGGACATAGGATCTGGTTGCCAAGGGAATCTCAGTTCTGGGTCATTCGGCAGCAGTTAATAACATGTAACTGATTGGGTCTCCGTATACCAAGTGCATTCTGGATAACTTTTCACAGCCTTCCATTAATAAAATATTATTTAAGCAGCTTCTGTATCATGTCACGACTTGATATCAGTAACAGAATCAACAGACTCATAAAATGCTGTTCTGTTCACATAGAAAGAGAGGAGAAATTAAATTGCATGCTACTATGAACTGAACCTTGTTTCCTAAACTAATGGGATGTACACGTCTCTTGTGTCCTGTCAGAAACCCCACAAAATCCTGTATGTGGTTGGTTGCCTGTATGTGTCCTTCCCTTTCCATGCAGTCCTATCCCATGTGGGATTCACCTGTCTTACTGAAGAAGTGAAAGGAGAACCATACTTTCTCTGACTCCTATTAGGTTGTGTAGTTGTGTGAGGGATAGCTCAGTGGTTTGAGCATTGGCCTGCTAAACCCAGGGTGGTGAGTTCAATCCTTGAGGGGGCCACTTAGGGATCTGGGGCAAAAATTGGTCCTGCTAGTGAAGGCAGGGGACTGGACTCGATGACCTTTCAAGATCCCTTCCAGTTCTAGGAGATTGGTATATCTCCAATTATTATATTTATTATTATTATTATATCTATTTTTAAAGATTTTTTTCAGTTCTTTTTTTCTCCATGTCTTTCTCTCCTCCACCAGCACTGTGGGATTTGAAGCATGCCCCTGGGGCTAGGAAGGCTTTGCTTTGGCCAATGTGAACTTGCTTGTCCCCACCCTATCCAGCCCCCACCTGCCCTTTTTTGATATGTGATACCAGTAAAGTAATTGCCACGTATTGGGAGTACTTAAATGCCAGAAAGGTTTTACAGGACTGTGCCACAGCTTCACTCCAAGTTGCAGATCATTATTAAATCCACTTTGGATTTTGGAAGGCACAACTGGAAAGGATCTGCCTGGGTTCTTAGATGTTCAAACGTTGTCTGGCCAATTTCCAAGTGTTCCCTGAAGTCTTGTCCTGAATGGGATGGACTGGAAAGCGGAGCCATGTTGGTACTCTTGAAAGGAGCTGGGCCCACTTCCTTATCTCTAGGAGCTCCTCTATACACCCAACACCTCAAGTCTTATCTGGCTTCCTGCTTCTGCCACCTTTCGCAGCTTGGAAAGCTGTAGGGGTAGGTGGCATACAAATGCAGCTGTGACCAAGTGTGGGGAGGAGATGATAGACAGTGAGAAGTGAGGAGTAATCTGTATAGAGGGTGGGTGGAGCTACTGGTGGGAGAGGAGAAAAATGAGTGGAGTCCCAGAGGAGGTTAAAGGTTTGAAAGGTTACAGTGTGGTATGTCTTTAAGCTAAGGTGTGTTAAACAAATTAGAGCAACCTCGAAGTTTTTAATCATTTATTTTGGAAATACAGTTTGTCTGCCCAGTTGGGATTGCTTCAGAAACTGCTCCAGTTCTGTCATAGCATTCTTTCTCAGATCTGAACTTTATAGAGTTCAGAAAATGATACTAGCACCTGAATCCTCTAAGCTTAATTACCAGCTTAGATCTGATAGCACTGCCACCACCCAAAAATATAGTGTTTTGGGGCACTCTGACCTCCCCCACCTTCCCTGGGGACCCCAAGAACCCAGATCCCTTGGGTTCTTAAAACAAGGAGAAATAAACCATTCCCCCACCTTTCCCCCTCCCAGAATTTCCCTCCCTGGGCTATCCTGAGAGATACTGATCTAACCTCTTAAATCACCATACAGAGAAGCATCTCCCTTCCCTTCCACAAAGAGGCAAACAGATTCAAGGAAAACAAACAGAGATTCTATCTCTCCCCCTCCCGTCTCTCACCCCACCCGTCCTGGTGAGTTATCCCAATCCCCTGGAATAACACAAGGGAAACAAGGAAAACAAAAATCAATCAGGTTCTCTCTCTCAAAAAAAGAAATCTTTTAATAAAAGGAAGGAAAAGGTAAAGAATTATCTCTGTAACTTCAAGATGTAAATATTACAGGGTCCTATAGCTTACAAACACCAGAAAGAGACTTTCCCCCCAGTACCAATACAAATCAAAATATTCCCAGCAACTACACATATAAAAGTTAACCAGCCAGATCCACAGTTGCAAATAGAGTAAAAACAATCAAAAAGCCTAAACTGCCTGTTTTTACTTACTATATGAAAAGAAACTTAGAGAGCCTGTAGTAATGTCTGGTCTCTCTCAGACCCTCCGAGAGAAGAGCCCACAACGGACAAAGAACACACACAAAAGCTTCCCTCCGCCCAAATTTAAAAGTATCCTGTCTTCTGATTGGTCTTCTGGTCAGGTGTCCAGTTCCCTGCTTGTAACCCTTTACAGGTACAAGAGACATTAGCCCGTAACAATCTGTTTATGACAAGTTCCTCTTAATCCTTGATGCCACCAGTTCAGGACAATTGGGCAACTCCTCATCTTTCAATAGGGAGACCAGAATCCAAGAGAATCTCCAGATTCTGGCGCACACTAGCCAGCCAGGTCTTGACCCCTGCTTTGTCTCGCCAGTACATTTCAGGTCTCTGCCATTTGCTGGGTTTTCAGTGCAGTTTTTCAGAGTTCTTCATTTTTCTAATTTTCCTTATGGGCAGCAGTGACAAGGGACATTCCTCCCCTGTCCCAGAAAAGAGGCTCTGCATACTTTGGCTGCATGAGTACAACATGGACCTGTGTTGTAGATTCTTGCTGTCAAGCTGCCCTTCAGAAAGAGCAATGGCATCTGGCAGCATCTCAAAGTTCCAGACTACCTCTCCACTGCTCCTGGCCTGGACAGTCTCTGATGCCAGTGGCCCGTGACAGAGCTTTCCAAGAATAGGAGCTTTCAGATCCAGGCCTTGTCCTCAACTACTGCAGCTGGAAGGGTAGATGACAATTTCCAGCACCCTCTTTCCTCCAGCAGCTTCTTTTAGAAGGTGGGAAGTGTTTGCCTTCAGGTGCTGAAGTTCGATTGCTCAGCCAGTTATTTTATAGGTCTTACTCAAGGGCTTTTTTTCTCCACTACCCACACACCACAAAGAAAACTTCCCTCCCAGGTGCTTTAGTAACTCTGTGCACAGTTTGAGGATTCTCTCCCTTACTTCCAGCAAATGTTAATCTTTTGCCTCTGCTGCTTCCTCTGACAAAGGGGAGTATATGTAATCTAAGCTGGAGTTGGGCCCTCTAGTGTTTTCTTATCAGAGAGGTGGAGCCTCCTTGGTAACAATCTGGATAAGATAATGTAGCCCATGATTTTGGAAGAGTCTAACAATAGGAAAACAATGCTGGAAAAATCCAGATGTGGAAATAGCCAGATCCATGAATAAGTATTACCAATTAGCTAGAGAAGCCCTGCTCCTCCCCCATCCCAGGGGCTGACCTACAAATGACAGTGTGTAGAGATTCCTCCTCCCGTCCATTTGAGGTTATCCTCTCTTTCAAACCCATATCTTGGATCAGAAGATTGAGAAGGCTCTTAAGAAGAATTCTGCATCGACTGTCTCCCAGCTGTGCACTACCATTTATGTCTCCTGTATTTTGAGGGTGTGCTTGAAGTGAGGGTTGGATAACATCCAAGTAGTCCAGTTCCAGCTCTCCCAGGAAAACAATTCTTCATCTACAACTATGGTCTTTACTGACTGCGGACAAGCTTCCCTGCAGCTTTCTGCTCACGTTTTTGGTTTGTTGAGTGTGGCAAGGATGGACTTCTGCCTTTAGGCCATAATGAGAAGACTTCTGAGACAAAGTAAAATTGATGGATCTCTTTAAGGGGATCTTGATTGTTTGGGACTCATTTGGAGTGATCTCTTCAACTGTTGTGGGGAGGAGGGAATTCACTATATTCACCTATGTTTCTCCATACCTCATTATCCATGAGGACTAAATATTGCTGTGCCACTGTTCTCATTTAATCCCTAAGGTCTTGTCCTAATTTCATTTAAATCAGGATACCCAGACTGAAAGACAGAAAGAAAAGTTTTGGCACAAAGCTGTGATGCGTAGGGCCCTCAAGACCTACTTATATAGAAAATTGGAATCCACGTATGTCCTCTCTGAGGATAAGAATCAAAGGATGGCAGCGGCTAGATTTGCTATCAAAATAGATAAAACTGTTTATTTGTAGTATGCAATTAGCAGGCTGTCCTTGCCCTTCGAACCTGAAAGGCCAATCCAGTTCACTTCCTTGGCAGAACAGGTGAGTAGCTGTAGTTGAAGAAGGGCAAATCTCCCACTTGGTGGTCCCAGCAGAAGTGTTCTCAACATACTGCCTCTATGCTTTCATCCTCAGATGCTGCCTATGGACAATGTGCCCTTTGGGCATTCCTCATAGCTTGGTGGTCCTTCTGTCAAGGATGTGGGGGGAGAGGGAAGGTATTCTGTATCTTGTGGATTAGTTTTGATGGAATTTTTTTCAGTTGGCTCTTTTGCCTTTGCCATCTTTTCTCTTCTGTCTCTTGGGCGTATGTTGTCTCCTCCTCGAGGTGAGACTGCCTCTGGGACAGAAGAGATTTCTTACTTGTAACTCCTTTCTTTGCCCTGGTTCTACTTGCACGGGCACCGAAAGTTAGTCAGCAGATGCAGTTTAGTTGTTGTACATGTAGCACTAAGGCCTTTGGTTTAGATCTTCTAGAGGCAATGGTGGGCATGGTCTAGCTGGCTTGGCAACTAAGACTGAAGGTGCTGACCTACCTGTCAAGAGGTGATTGATATAACCATCTGTCCTGTCCTGGTGTAACTGTAGGACAGAGAGAAATCTCTGGGTAATGAATATTCTCCTTTTCCCACTGGTCCCAAAACTCCCAAACAGGATCAACAGATCTCTTGGAACGTACCCTCTTATGCTCTCACAATTATCGGGGAGGCAGGTACACTTCAGATAAGCACTCATTTGATGTGCTTAGGATAGGATTTGTCTAGGACTGCAGAGAACTTACTTCTCCCTTATTTGGGGATGTATCCTGCAACATACAGGTGCCCCCCAAAATAGTAGTGGTTTTAATTTGTTTAGATTCTTTTTCATGTTTGATTGCTTTAATAGTGATTCATCAGATGAAATCCGCTCGAAGGGTCTGGCTGCATCCTTTTGAAATGACACCTGTCCTGCGTAATTCACAGCACAGCATTAGCATGGCTGCAACACGGTCCATAGTGCCAGCACAAAGCAAGGAAGAGATTAAGAAATGAAGGCAGAAAAGGGCTAAATTCAAACACAAAATAGAGGGGCATTTGTTATATTGTTGCCCCTGCATGTTCCCATTAGTTTCTTAATAAGCCTAAATATTTTTGACAATCGTGAAACAGGCAGCAATGAGACATAGCTAATGTTTTGTTTTCTGTATGCATTTCAGGACTACAGTAGTAGCAGCTGCTGCCTTTCTGGATGCCTTTCAGAAAGTGGCTGACATGGCAACTAACACACGTGGTAAGCAGATGTGTCAATATTTAGTTTAACAGAATGCTGTGTCCAGTTTATACCATTTGTGGTGGTGGTTTAAATAACAATAATAATAAAAAAAGCCTACTTCTTACCACTTGCAGGCAGATCTGGTAGACCTCTGTTTGATGAACTCTTACTTAGAATATACAGAATATGAGATGGTTTGGAAAGATTTTTTGAAAAATGATGGGGACCCATAATCTTGATTTGTTTGACATAAATCATTTTGAATATTTCTTAATTGCCCTCTGAATTACATGCTTGGAAAGAATATTCTAACTGTAGATTTATTGAAATCTGTATCTGTTCTCACTCTCATACTTTATCCCATAAAACGTTTAAAAGAGATGTAAAGTCAGATCCTCAGCTGGCGTCTATCAGTGTAGATTCATTGAAGAGAATAGAGCTGTGCTGCCTTGTACCAACTGAGGATCTGGTCTGTAGTTTTTTTGTTTGTTTTAAGCCACAGTCCCTGGATAGCTGAGACAGTTGCCTGTACCTTCATTTTAGAGGAATCTTCCTCTATTCTCCTCACCCTCCCTTACTCTGTAATTTTTCCTTAACTTGCTAATTAGTGGCCAAAGTAGTTCTCCTTGCCTCTAGCAGGAAATGAGGGATGTCCAGGTTCATATGGGGTGACTGTGCAAGTTTGTCAGTGAATAGACAAGTAGAAACAGTGCAGCTGACAATCCTGCCAGATCGCTCGGTGAGTACGGAGCAAAGGGCTGATTTTCTGTGGTGTGCTGAATGAACACTGATCCAGGCAACAAGAGTTCCGATGTCTCTGCAGAGGCTGGGATGCCCTGTCCAGCAGGGCTCTATTATTGAAGAGATATTCCAAAGTGAATGCACAACTGTTCATTAAGTTGTTTTCAGTAGCTTCTAGCTTTTTTATTTATTTATTTTGGTCTTAAAAAATCCTTGCTGGTTTCTAGCTCTGAGTAATACTGCATCCCTAATGTTGAAAAGTGTGAGGTTTAATTAGCAATGTGCTAACTATCTAAGCCACACTTTTCCTTCTGAGAGCAGTAGTAGCAGCTAGAACAAGAGTTAAATAAGGGCACTCTGACAACTTTGAGGAACCAGGTATTTGTTTTTGAAAGCTAATATTTGCGTTCTGCTAGGCTTATCTGAAGGAATTTTTTTATCTGCTGTTGGTGATATTAATTCATACGTTGTTAAATGCCAGCTCCTACATGTTGGACATCAGACCATGATTGACAGACTTGGCTTCTGCTGGACATGGCAGGAAAGGGCCAGAACTAGAGATGAGACTGTCATAGGGACCCAAGGTGAAAAATTTTGGGTTTGGATTCTGAAACTTCGCTTTTTTTCGCCCACAAAGTTCGGGCTTGGCTGAGCTCTGCTTCAGAGCTGGGTCATTAAAAGTGCTTAAAGATAATTAAAAAAACATTTTTTTTACAAATGTTTTGAATTCTTGAATGACAAAAAAAACCTAAGGAATGTGGATCTATGCAAATTAGTGCAGGATATTTTATACTTCTGTTCCATGTATTTGGAATATATCCAACGTGCATTGCATCTCTGAAGACTGTGGCCTTCAGAAAACAAGCTCTGTAAATTCAGTCCTGTTAAAATTGTATAACTCCCACTTTCTTTCCCACTCACTTTGAATTTTGACATATTTTTAGAAACTGATATTCTGACCAAATAATTGAAATTTCAGGCTAGTGGCTCTTCCATTCCCCCCTGAATATGTATTACTAAGAATTAGCATCTTGCATTGTAGCCAAGAAGAAACCTCCTTGAGGTTCCTCAACTAATACGACTCCTTATCTCTCTTGCTGTACATTGGATGAAATCCCGGTCCCATTGAAGTCAATAGGAGAACTCCTATGACTTCTTTGGGGTCAGGATTTCATCCAACGTCTTCATGAAAGTAATAGCTTTAGTGAAATCTGGCTTAAAAATACTTATCCTCCCCTCCCTTTTATGATGTGGGGATTCTTTTCCTGCCTGTGGTTTTGCTCCTTGAGGAGTTGTTAATTAGATATGTAGGACTTAAGACAATATTGTACTAAATGTTGCTATTTTTTTCTGTGTATTTTATCTTTTATTAATTGTGTGTTTCTTTGACCTGGGGTGGTTGCTGTTGGTATAGATTATACAACTTAATACTGCAAAACCAAAGGTAGTTTTTACAACAGTTTTGTCCCATGTTTGTTTACATTAACTGAAATTAGCCGAGTTTGCTTTTGTGTTTTAACTATCTGTGCAGAGAGTATATAAAATATTTGTTTTTAATATGTATGCAAATATTTGAGGGCAAACTGCAAGCAGGAAATACACATGCATCCTGTGTACCACTTGACAGAAGGTTTAGCAACTTGGCACTCTGCGAATTATAGGTATACATTGTCATTGTATGAACAAGTACTTATTTGGTAATTTTAAGTAAAAATGCTGATCCACCTGCCTGTTTGAGAGACAATGCTATTCCCTAATGGGAAGTAATATGATTAAATTGTTGTAAAGCTGTGTGCTGTGTTTTATTTGTAATTGCTTACTGTTTTACTGGAAGTGGCATGTTATTTTAAGGCCCAGCGTTCTAGCTGATGAAAGCATTTTATCACAGTCAGCAGTAGCCCTCTCTGTCTACTTGTCAATCTGCTTGCATCAGCATTTGCTTCAGAGGAAGAAAATACTGTCTATGTCTATGTATATAATATATAAATATTTACAACTTTACATACTCACGTATACAGAGGAAACCCTCATACCTTTGCAGATACCTGAGGATGATGGGTTGCACGCTACCTTTCATTTCCATGAAGTACAACACTGAAGCCAGGCTTTTGTAGCTGGCACTAACCTCTGCATGGTGCTTGAGGTCTGCCACCCCGAAGTGCTGGCTATTCCCGTCCTATCTGCCTATCTCACTGGTTCTCAAATGTCATTTCATTGTGACCCCCCCTTCTGATGATAAAAATTACTACATGACCCCAGGAAGGGAGACTGAAGCCTGAGCCTGCCCAACCCTGGGCAGGTGGGCCAAAGCCCGAGCCCCACCGCCCTGGGTGGGGGGGCAAAGCTGAAACCCAAGGGCGGGGGGCCTGTAACCTGAGCCCTGCCACCCAGGGCTGAAGCCCTCGGGCTTTGGCTTCAGTCCTGGGCAATGGGACTCTGGCTTTGGCCCCAGGCCCCAGCAAATGATGCCAGCCCTGGCAACCCCATTAAAATGGGGTTGCGACCCAGTTTGGGGTTGTGACCCACAGTTTCAGATCCGCTGGTCTCCCTTGGTCATTTGCCTCCTCTTGACTTTAATTTCGCAGTTGGGCAGTTTTTATATTCCTGTTGGAGTTAAGAGTCTTTGCGGTGGAAGATTCTAAGGGGGAAGTGTAAAACAATGGACTCACAGGGTGGAGTGTGCCAATATGCATGGGCTACCTTTGAGGGTAGCAAAGACCCACTCGATGTGACTCAGTGCATTGTTGTACTGAGCTGGTCTATAGAAACAATAGCTCAGAGTGGTATGAGCTGCTCTGTTCATTTCAAGGTGGGAGGCCAACTCTGAAGGATTTCATTACTGATGATGCTTACTCCTGATGTGTGTGAGCAGAAACATTCAGCTGTTCCAAGATGGTGAGTGGAGGATAAGTCTTACCACTTCTTTTTTTCCAGTTTCCTAAATAAGGAGAGCTGTTATATGAGTCGACGAGTGAAAGAACATTGTCCATCTAACACATGCAGTAAAAGTGGTGCGTTGCCATATATTAGTTATGTTTATATTCCGGATACAGAATTTGTTATAAAAGCATATGAACTCAAGTAGTATAACACTGTGTTGTATTGGAGGATTTATCTCCCTTTAAGGAGATAGTGTGGTCTGGTGGATTGACCGCGGGCAGGGAGCCAAGTACATGTGAGTCTGAGTTCTGCTCTGTATCTGTTTCAGAGCGGGCCTTCCTCAGGTCATGGGGCTTGCATAGACTAGGATAAGAGATATATATTCAAAGGGTGCTGGCTAAATTGGTTCAGCTGTGCATTTTTAAATATCCACCTTTTATTCTAGTCCAGATACACCTGCTGTGGGGCCATCCTGGGATACGTGCTGAGTGCCCCCAACTCCTACTGACGTCAGTGGAAATGGACTGTCTTCAGACACTCACAGGATCAGGCCCTATACTCCTCTCCTTCTCTCTTCCCCCTCCATACCAGAAGATAATTCTTATCCAGAGTTCATGGGAGGATTAGTTCATGTGTAAAATCTATGGCCGCAGTTCAGCAAGGTGCCTGAGTTCTTGCCTAATATAAAACATGTGAGTTGTCCCACTGACTGCAGTGAAGTTATTCGTTGGCTGAGAGTTATTTTATGTCCCAATTTAAAAAAAGCCCAAGAAGTACTAAGTGCCCTTAGAATTATTAAATGTACAACAAAATTACAGTAAATATTACTACATTACATTTCATTAGCCACTGGCATTAAGGATGGGATTTTCAGAAGTGCTCAACGTTGGCGTAATTGCTCCTGTTGAAGTCCATGGTAGAGATCCTGTTGGCTGCAGTGGCTGCATATGGAGATAAGTTTACCTTGGCCAGCAATAGATTAGTAAAACAAAACAACTACCCACCCTGAGAAGCCATTTTTTCGCCCACTTCACCAAAATACTCTCATTCTGCCCCATCAACCCTCTCCAATAGATGGCTTTTGCCAGTTAGGCATACATGTCAACACGTTGCTGAACCAAGGTCTGTATAATGCTTAAGTATTTTTATTTTTTTTAAAACCCCCATTTAAAAATTTTTTGGCGGAAAAATTGTCTCAGACCCATTCAGAATTTTTTTGATTTATAAAGAACAATATCTTTCACTGGGTTCAGTATTCTACTCTGCCACAAAGTTCCTGTGTGACCTTGGACAAGTCATTTAGCCCCTCTGTGCCGCAGTTCCCCATCTTTGAACTAAAGATAATAGCACTGCCTTACCTTGTGATGGATATTATGAGGATAAATGCATTAAAAGATGGCGAAGCGCTTTGAGAGCTACTCACGCAAAGCACTACATAAGTGCATTTTTAAGCATTATTATTTTAATTATTATTATTGGCTTAGTTTTCATTTTGCTGAGGATGGAGAAAGAAAAACTAAATTGGTCTAGTCATGTTCTCATTTTCATAAGTTAGTGCAATATTACTGCATCTTAGTTCAAACCAGTGAAGGGGGAAATGGTCATTTTTAGAGACTTAAAATCGTATAACCTCTCTTCTAACCCAGCCTTCTATAAATGTTGGCCTTAAATTAAGTTGACATGGTCGTGCTATGTTTTCTTACAACAGAGAATCTCAATATGTTCAAAACACTGTAGTTTGTAAATTAAAACTGCACAAAAAAACCAAGTTATGTGTGTGGGTAAGTTGGTTTCTTTGCTTTGTACCTACACTAATTTTCTCTTTGCCCTCACTATATTTTGATGTCCTTCCGGACTGGCACTGGATTAAAAAACCTGAAAATGTAAGTTGGAGAGGAGTAGTGACATTAGCCTAATGTTTTATAGCTTCAGAGTTAATACTGATGTTATCCTTTAAATCTGCTTTATTGAATATTCATAGGGAAGCCTGAATATATTAAATGGCAAAGTCTCCCCACCTTCTCCTTCATTTCATAGGTGTAAATTTAGAAGACTTATGGGAAGAGAAATTGAAAGCTTTGTGATTACGTGGGAGCTAACAATTGATCTTCAAAGTATGATTGTTAATGGGTCCTTCAGTATCCACTTCACATATAGCGTTTTTTTTTTTTCTTGAACTGTATTGAAATGGTTTTTAATACACATAGCAGGAGTATTTGCTTTTGGCAGATAAGTGTACATCAGAATGGTTTAATTATACAGTAACTCAGAGAGCTTTTCTGCTGACAGTCTGACTCAGTGTGTGATGATGCAATCATGGGCCTTGTTTCAACTTGACATGTCCTGCAAGGGATACACTTTCCCTTCCCATGTACAATGCAATGCACTTCAAGATGTCAGTGCTATTTATGCTCTCAATCCCCTTCATTCTACAGCAGTCCATGAGGAGTGAAAGATGATCTGCACATTAGAGTGCTAGTGAGATGTGTCTCGGAAATGGTTTCCTGACGGTAGGATAGGACTTGGTGTTAGAGAGTGTCAAGGCCTGTGAGGAATAGCCAAGATAGCACACTGGAAAGCAGCCAAAACTGATGCTTATGTCTATGCTGCAGCTGAGTGTGTGACTCCTAGCCCAAGTAGACAGAGACACATTAGCTCTGCTCAATCTAGCATGCTAAAAATAGCAGTGTGGATGTTGTGACATGGATGACAGCATGGGTTAGATGCCTGAGTACAAGCCCACCTACTCCCTAGGTCAGAGTTCAGGTGGCTACCTGTGCCTCTGCATGTGCTGCTATGTCCACAATGCTGTTATTGAGTGCACTAGTTCAAGTCTGACTGGACTGGGAGACATGCTTCTAGCAGCAAAGTAGACATACTCCCAGGGACCCAGGGTGCATACTCTAGTTGCTAGCCAGTGCTGAATTTTGTGAAGCATCTATGCTGCTATTATTAACCGTGATAACTAGATGAAAGTTAATATGGGTATGCCTACCTGTGCTCCAATCACACCTTTGCTTTGCAGCGTAGAAGTACCCCTGGTGTTCCCAGGCTGGGGAAAGGCAACTGAGGGCTATGGGCAGAAGATGAGTCTCTTCCATCTGGTCTTGTGAAAATGAATTATTTATTTATATTTCAGTAGTGCCTGGAGGCCCCACTGTGCCAGGCACTGTGTAAACATGAAGTAAGATGGTCCTTGCCCCCAAAGATTTTGCGATCTAACTAAACAAGATAAGTGATATGTGGGGGGAAAACCGAGGGGAAGTGATTTGCCTAAGGCCACGCAGCAAATCACTAGCATAGCTGGGAATAGAGTCCAGGTCTCCTGAGTAAATATTTTAATTCTCCTAAACTGGTGTTTGACTTAATAAAAATTGCCATAAATTGTGTTTGCAGGACAAAATTTCATGACAGTACAGCGTAATAGCATGGGAAATATTGACAGAAGTGTCCCTTCGCTGTCAAAAAACTTCAAAGTTAAACTTTGAACCAGTTATAGAGATGAGTGCAGGAAAGAAATGTAATTTCCCCCCAAAACTTGTCCCTGTTTTTGCCTGGTTCTAGGGCGGTCTCCAATCATTGGAGACCTATTATAAATGATGACATCACAAGAAGCATGGGAGTAAAAGTGGAGCTGATGAGGGGAAGGGAATTTAGTCACTGTGAAATTATTAAAAACTGTTTAAGTGATATTAAAATAAAGGAAACCTTTGTTCAGTTAAGGGCGTAGGAACTTACAATAAATGTCTGTGTCCTTCTCCCGGTCCTCCCAAATAAATAAAACCCAGAGATGATCAGACTTTACACATATGGTACTTGTAAGGTGTAAATCAAGCAGGAGAAAAAGCAATATTTAAATAAACCTTTTATGCTACCAATATGTGGAACAAAGGGATCAATTTAAAGCCCTTTGCAGGTAGTTTTTAAATTGCTTGAATACATATTTACATACAATCTATGGTCTGCAATATCAATTCATGCACAACAGATAGTAGTTTTAAAACGACTATCTATTTAATATTAAATCCGCAGAATCAAGAAAGTACGTAGTTGAAGGCAGGTAGAGATGAGAAGACAAGGATAATACTATCTTCTTGCGCATAGATAGAGCACAGTGTTAAAATCACTGAGCTGCATACATACCTTGAGAGTTCTGTGGTACTCAGTAGAATGAGGTCAGAATGGAATGAGACCAGAGTCTTGCTTTTTTTTAGATGTAGTTTAATCTTAAATGCAAGATATTTAAAGCTATGTTCTAAGAATTTTTTGTTGTTGTTTCTAGCTAGATTTTTGTGCGCTCTCCCTCACCCCCCCCCCCTTTAAGGTCAAGTCTAAAGCTAGCTCAGGATTCACGTAATCAAAATTAGTGCTGCCTTGCTACTTCACACTGAGGGGAAATTTCCAGTTTGATAGATAAAATAGTCACTATGGCAACGTACATGGCCACCTAGTCCACAGTGCTTTGCGCAATATGGTGTATAAATAGACGATGATGTCTTTCCCTGAATCAACGTGTTTTTTTATGAAGCCGTCTGTCTTTTGTAAAGAGATTGAAATGCAGTTAGGAGATGGATTAGGCTGCTGCAACAATCGGTATTCAGGCAGCAGAAATGAACAAATTTAATTGCAAAGGTTTCTTTAAAAAACGAACAAAAGAAAAAACCCACCCACCACCACCACACCAATGTTTGGGAGGAAGTGCAAGTAAGAAATGGCAGGTGTATACTAAGGAAGAGGCTGACACCCCTTTCCTGATTAAAAATGCAAATCTGTTCAGAAACATTGAGTCAGAAGCCTTGTTGGGGGAGGTAGTAGGGGATAGAGGAAGAGTGAGCGTTAGGTATGCATTGCTATTTAACCAATAACAGCAGCTTTTTTTCTGACTTTCGTATTTCTTAGCACTGTAGTTATCTAAGGCCCTATGGACTGACCCGTGTGTCCATGTGGTGCCCTTTATTGGACTCTGTGTAGGTGTAGGTATCTGCCCACATGTTGTTCCTTGCAGGACTGGGAACGAAATGCCTGGTTTTTGGAATTGGTCTTGAGTTACAAGTGTTAAAGGGCTGGGATTGGAATGTTAAAACCTTTAAAAATACAATTTCTTGTGGAACTGTGAAGATGAAATAATCCTTAAACAGCTTGTGGTTTACACTCATTTCACTAATTTACTGGAGGGAGGGAGAGAGCGAGAATGACTTTTAAAACAGTGGTGGCTGAGGTGTTGGTTGGTGGTTACTTGTCAATACAGCCCATCTTCCTATGGTTGGAGATCCCCTTTCAGTCTAATTCAGTCATGATGTGATAAACTGGTACTGTAGTTGGTGCATAACCATACGTCTGTAGTAACCACAACAGAAGAGCTTTTTTCCCCTCTGTGAATCTGTTCGTTAGCAACAGTTGCTAAAGAGATGTTTCCATTGTAGTTTACCAATATTTGTTTTATTTTAATCTATTTGTCATAAGGCATCTATAGGAGGAATAAGTTTAAGGCCATTAAGTTAGAATTGAGTTGCTCGCCCTTTATTTAAAGTACGTAAGAATGGCCATGCTGGGTCAGACCAAAGGTCCATCTAGCCCAGTATCCTGACTTCCCACAGTGGCCAATGCCAAGTGCCCCAGAGGGAATGAACAGAACAGGTAATCATCAAGTGATTCATCCTCTGTTGGCTATTTCCAGCTTCTGGCAAACATAGGCTAGGGACACCATCCCTGCCCATCCTGGCTAAAAGCCATTGATGGACCTGTCCTCCAAGAATTTATCTAGGTAGACTCATCCTGGTGGCCCTGGAGATGTTGCCCAAACTGTATAGGCAGCTAGCGATGCTTGCCCAAACTGCCTTTCCATGTCTGACCCAAAGCCTGCTTAGGCCACCTCTCGAAGCGAAAGGCAGCAGCTGAGTCTCTACATGCCAGTTCACTCCTTGGCCTCTCTGGGTATGTCTACACTGCAGTTAAACACCTGTGGCTGGCCCATGCCAGGTGACTTGGACTCTAAGGGGTTGGGCTAAAGGGGCTGTTTAATTGCAGAGGTTTAGGCTTGGGCCACAGCCCAGGCTGTAGGAACTTGAGAGGTGGGAGGATCCCAAAGCCCAGGCTGTGGCCCTTGCCTGAACCTCTGCACTGCAATTAAACAGCTCCTTAGCCCGAGCCCTGCGAGCTCGAGTCAGCTGGCACCGGCCAGCTGCGGCTGACTAATTTCAGTGTAGGCATATCCTCTGCTGAGATTGAGGGTGACAGTTGTGATGGTAGCTTTAGTGAACAATGGAATGTGCCCACCAGAAGTCGAATTAGCAAAGTCAACTTGCTTCCTGCAAGTCACATTACAGTTTTGTGCTGGCAACTTCATTTAGCTATAGTATCAACCCAGGCAAAATTCAGACCACTGACATAGGAGTATGTCCTGTTATCATGTCTTTAAGCTATTTGTCCCTCTCTCCATTCCTTTACATCAGTCCTGAGTGATGCAAGGCAGTGTATTTGTGGCACATAATAAAGTTATACCCTTTGGACTGGAATACAGGTTTGTTGTTAGGTTTTCCCCTCAGACAGAATTCTGTTTCTGACAACATAAAGGACACAAACAAATGTGAGATGACAAGCCTTGGAGGTCTAGAATTGAGAATTGCACATCCAGAACAATGAGACTCAGTTTAATCCTTGAACAAAAGACCCAGTGGCATTTTGCATTGTCTAACAGGCTTTCCCCCTTCTGTGATATACTGTCCGTCTCTCAGAAGGATGCTTGAGCCACTGTTTCTGATGTTGTTTTAATTATTCCCTGGAGGCTAAACTCTGCCATGTCAATTCTTTTTATTCACCCTTACTGCAGATTGTCATCAATTTCAGTTGTGTAGTTTTGTTTGGGGGGTGTGTGTGCGCGTGTGTACAAGCAAACTAGTTAAGGCTGTTCTCATTGCCAGGCAGTTTGCTTACTGATATGATTCATCCCATATTTGTATACTTGCTGCTCGGAGGAAGGTTATACATTTGTATGGTAATAATGAGGTCTTGCTTAAAATAGATCAACTTCCTGTATTTTCTTGTCCTTCTGTTTGCTTGTGAGCTGTTGGGTGTTGCTAGTTCAATTATTTGTCCCTGTTGCTATGTGCAAGTATCAGTTTGTTTTAAAATGAGGTATCTCCTGGAGCTAGAACCTAGGCAGTTTTCTGGTCTTGTTTGGCCAATACTAGGGTAGAAATACCCTTTGTATGCAGAATTCTGAGCCCCTTGAGAGGGGAGCCCTTTCGGTTGTCAGATTGTACTAGAAAACTACTATCAGCCTAGGACAAGTGACTTATTGTTCTGTGCCCTTCCCTCCCGCTCCGCTCCACTCCCTTACTTAATGAAGTCCAACCTATAAAACGGCATGAAAGTTAAAATAGTGTGATCGTCCTGCTGTTTCAATTCAGTGTTAGAACCTCTCTTATCTTCTTTTCTAGGAAGAGCGGGTCTAAAAGGGCAAACTTTTGTAGTGAATGATTTCCCCCTGCCCCCCCCTTCTGATTGTTTCATTTGGCCTTTAGCAGGCAAGTTCTGGTTCAAAAATGACCCAATCTCAGTGAATGACTCGGTTAAATTTCATTGTATTTGGCACTGTTTGATACATGAGAGGGAGCACGTTTCTTATTCTCATAAAGACCTTGGTGAAAAATGCTGCCATTTTGCAGCAGCAGCCCTAGCACAGGTTGCAGATAACCATGTGAAAAATAATAGGGAGTGGGGGAACGTTCTGTTTGATTGCAGTGTAGCAGAATCATGGGATAATTGTATGGGGTGGTTCTGTTTGCTATGCCAATGCTTACAATTACTATGCAACTCTGTCTTTCTGAAGCATTTACTGCTATGTAAAATTGAAATCTGCATTATCCCCTGCTGGGAGCGCCTGGGCCTAGGGACTGGTTACTATAGAAACTAATATCAAGGAGCTGGCTTGTGCTTTTCTTCAAAGTTGTATAAGAGCGTATTTCACAGTTCCATGCAATCCTGTGCAAATGTTTGATTACAGCCAAGAAGATAGGGAATGTGGCTCTCCTTGCTACAACTGAAGTGCATGCATCTCAAATGGGTACTGCAGTCTGAAAATGAGCATTCTGAAGAATGCCTGTATCAGAGGTTGACAGCGTGTATGTTTCTGATGTTGCCAAAAGAGCCATAGATTTGAAGGATTGACGAATACAGTGAGAATTGATGGCAGAATATTCTTATATTCTGGGCATCACTTCAACATCTCAAAGTGAAATGTAAGGCTAGGAATTGGTGCTGTTTCTCCACTGGATAACAGCTGTCACATACGGATACTGAGCTGGAGTCTATTTTAGTGTGTATAGTGAATAGCATTGTTAATAAAGTTTCATTTGCAGAGCCAGATTCTGCTCTCATTTCCATCTGTGCAGTTTTAAGTTGTAATGGGGTTGCATAGCAGAATGAAAAGAGACAAGAACAGAGGTGACTTTGACAATCCAGGTTTTGTGGTGCTGGCAGTCTGGAAAATATCCTCGTTCTTCTTGAACAATTATTATGTTGTGGTCTGAGGGATGAAGATGGAATCCCATGATATGTTTGTATCTTCAGAGTAGAACCCCATTTTCGTGAGAAGGGGAATACAACATAGGGATAGTCACCTGCAGTAGAGTAACAATCTCTGAGCAGAGAATATTTCATACAGTCAGAAGAATGGCTCAAAGAAGTGGGCATACCCAATGCACAATGGTACCTGGACTGTGAACAATTCCCCAGATATTGTGAATTAAAGTCAAGGGCAGTCTTATTACCAGCCAAGTTTGTAGCATCAGCAACATAATCTGAGGTGTGAACGTGTATTCTAATTTATAATTGAAAGCTAGTTGAACATATTTGAGTATAAAAATATGGATAATCACGCTTTTTAGAATAAGATTTCATAAGAATGGCCATCTAGTCAAAGGTCCATCTAGCCCAGTATCCTGTCTTCCGACAGTGGCCAATGCCAGGTGCCCCAGAGGGAATGAACAGAACATGTAATCATCAGTGATCCATTCCCTGTCTCCCATTCCCAGCTTCTGGCAAACAGAGGCTAGAGACACCACCCCTGCCCATCCTGGCTAATAGCCATTGATGGACCTATCCTCCATGAACTTATCTAGTTCTTTTTTGAACCCTGTTATAGTCTTGGCTTTCACAACATCCTCTGGCCAGGAGTTCCACAGTGACTGCGTTGTGTGAAAAAATACTCATTTTGTTTTTTGTTTAATTGACCTTGTTATCCATAATACAGAATATTAACTTGCCTGTTCACATGATACCATTGGTTTAGTGCAGTCATGATTTTGAGTATTTTTGGACAACAATAAAATGTTTCCAGGTAACTTGTTAGTGTCAGAGCTGCACAGCATGTGTTGGTTGATATTGCTGAGAAACTTTGTTAATCAAGAGGTCAGTCCTGGGGCTGGTTTTAGTCAACATCTTCATTAATGATCTGGATGATGGGATAGATTGCACCCTCAGCAAGTTCGCAGATGACACTAAACTGAGAGAAGAGGTAGATATGGTGGAGAGTAGGGATAGTGTCCAGAGTGACCGAGACACATTGGAGGATTGGGCCAAAAGAAATCTGATGAGGTTCAACAAGGATAAGTGCAGAGTCCTGCACTTAGGACAGAAGAATCTGATGCACAGCTACAGACTGGGGACTGACTGGCTAATCGGCAGTTCTGCAGAAAATGACCTGGGGATTATAGTGGACGAGAAGCTGGATATGAGTCAACAGTGTGCCCTTGTTGCCAAGAAGGCTAACGACATATTGGGCTGCATTAGTGGAACCATTGCCAGCAGATCGAGAGAAGTGATTATTCCCCTCTGTTCGGCACTGGTCAGGCCACACCTGGAGTATTGCGTCCAGTTTTGGGTCCCCCACTACATAAAGGATGTGGACAAATTGTGGAGTCTCCAGTGGAGGGCAATGAAAATGATTAGGGGGCTGGAGCACATGACTTATGAGGAGAGGCTGAGGGAACTGGGCTTATTTAGTCTGCAGAAGAGAAGAGTGAGGGGAGATTTGATAGCAGTCTTCAACTACCTGAAGGGGGGTTCCAAAGAGGATGGAGCTAGGCTGTTCTCAGTGGTGGCAGATGACAGAACAAGGAGCAATGGTCTCAAGTTGCAGTGGGGGAGGTTTAGGTTGGATATTAGGAGTCACTATTTCACTAGGAGGGTGGAGAAACACTAGAATGGGCTACCTAGAGAGGTGGTGGAATCTCCATCCTTAGAGACTTTTATGGCCTGGCTTGACAAAGCCCTGACTGGGATGATTTAGTTGGGGTTAGAATAGGTGACCTCCTGAGGTCTCTTCCAACCCTAATCTTCTATGATTCTATGAATCTGCATGCCTTGTAGTAGTGGAGAGAGAGTCTCTTCTCTGCTTCCCAGCAAATGGGTGCTAAGCCGAGTGCTGTAAGACTTCATTATTTTTACATAACACGCTCCCTACAAGTCTAGTACATTATTTGTAATTATGCATGTGTTAAAGCTAAAGAACACTTGATAAACAGGCGAATAAAGCACGTTATGGTGGATTATCTCTGTTGAGAACCAGCGGTTCTCTTAACTGTGGTGCCCAAGGGAGGCACAGGAATGTATGAAGGGTGTGTGTGTGAGATGTGTGCTTTTTTTTATGGTAGGAGCTCTGGCTGTCAGCCTCGGGTGGCTGGGACTTGTGCAGAAGGGCCATGCACACCTGGGCGGCAGGGATACTGGGGACAGCGGGAGCCTCGCCGCTTGGGATCTCCTTTCTTCCCTCTCCATTCCCTCACTGGGAGGCAGCATAGACTTGGGCTTTCCTTCCCTCCTCCCCAATCCTCACCCGGAGGCACAGGGCTCCAGCTGTCAGGTCCAGGGTGACAGCAGCAGAGCAGAAGAATGGGTGGCAGTGGGGTACTAAGTCTGCTGGGAAAAGTGATATTGATGAATAACACTTTTCACATTGCTACCCTTACTTCTGTGCTGCTGCTGGTGCAGCACTGCCGTCAGAGCTGGGTGGCGATATACGTACTTGTGTGTGTAGGGAGCGTAAAGGATTATAGACACAAAGAAGGGGGGCTGATAAATAAGTTTGAGAACCACTATTCTAGACAAATAGTAGCTAAGTGTGGGCATCAGACATGCTGGTTCAGAGGTAAAGCGTTCACATGTTGTACTTCATGGCTGTGCAACGAGGAGCCCAAGTGAGGAGTTTAATCGGGAATGGCATGCGCGATTAAACCAACCGCAGTTTAGCCTCCAGTTGGGGAAATGAAAGCTGTCTTTTAAAGGACGGCGTAATCCTCTGCCCATTCCAGACCACTTGATAGAAGGGCACCATACAGATTTGTGGTGGTTAATTAATATAGCCTGTAACAGGGCGGCTTGCCCCTAAAGGCTGGAGGGCTTGGGTCTAGCCAACCCTGGTTACTAAAGAGGCACATCTGGATTAGTTTAGGTACTTCCCTATAAAGGGCAGCAGCTGGCTACAGTTAAGGCAGAAGCTCAGGAAACTGCAGGAAGTAAGAGAGACTTCTGCAGGAAAGACCCTCATACCCAGGGGATTTGGAAGCTAGAGCCAGTTAGGGTCTGGAAATGACCTGCCAAAGCAGGAAGGACCACAGATAGGAAGGCCCAGAAGTAGGGTGAATTGGCTCCAGCAGAAACACCTGGAGCATGGGGTTTCCCTCCTGAGACTACAGACAGGAAAAGCCTGGGACTGACGAGTCAAGAGTGTAAAACCGATGGATTGTGTTTTGGAGCTTTGTTTATGTGAATGAACTTGCATTCCTGAGAAGGGGTGGTGAATGGACAAGAAAGGTCTGTGTGGCGTTTAAGAAGCTCCTCGAATGGGGGAAACTGAGGCAGGCTGCCAGAGCAGGAAGCCTGCCTCAGAGCCAGAAGTGGGCACATGGGAGGCAGCAACCCAGAGCCACAAGTGGGCACATGGGAGGCAGCCTGCTTGTGAGTGCATCATAGTTTTCAAAATGGGAGTGGGGAAGCTGGAAAAGGGTTTTTTAAATGAGCAGGGTGGTGCTGAAGACTGTTTTTGTGAATAAATGATTAAAGAGGAGAAGAAGAATGTTGATGGTACTGTAATATGACTTGAAATTTCATGCGCAGTATAAGTGAACAGTAACCTGCTCTGAAAATCGAGAGAAGAGTTCTGTTTTGAAGCAGTTGTTGCCTGGTCAGAACAAAGCCTGCCTATTCAAGCATGGTACTAGAGTACATAAGCTTCCCTACCGTAGAACTTGAAGGGGGATGTGTTTTAAGAAAATTTATCTGCCCGTCCTGTGTGCCACTGGTGGATATCGGACAGAGCTGGCAGGAAGATCTAGCATTCCCCTTACTTGTGGAAGGACTGATTCATTAAGACTAAAGTAGGAAAACCTCACTGCTCCTTTCACTTCAATACATGGACTGTTTGATACGTTACTGCATTCAGATCAGAGTGTACTACCAAAAAACCCTAGTGCTTCAAAACCTAATTTTTAATGCCAACTTTTGTATGGGAAATATTCAAACCTGACTTTTAAATAGACTTCCGTTTTTATGTGCACCGTTTTGCACGTACAATAAATAATGATACCCAGAATTGTTTTTATTCATGTTTAATTCATACTTTCCTCTAGTAATTCACCAGGAATTATCTTGGCGGATAAATTGCACTTGCAAAAGCAGGAAGCCTGGCTTGCAAAGTGGGTTCTCCAGGTGTTCCTAGGTAATGTAGCTTTATTGTTTAAAAGAATGTCATCAAACTTTAGGAAATCTGTTGTGGAAAATAATCAAGAAGGTGCTATTAGCATAGTTTTTTACAATTATTTCCTCTAATATGTGTTTTCCTTTTTAAATGAAGTTTGCATTCCCCATGTTAAAAGCTTTCCCATGACCATTGGGAGTAAACATTAAATATTAACGCTGTGGTTTTAAGTTGCATGGAAATGAAATGGGGCAAGTCAGTTCAGTTTACCTTTGATTCATTGCTTCCATGAGCTGCAAAGAGAAAAGGTTGAAAGGACGAGGAACATATGAACCTTTTCCTTAGCTGTTTCACATAATGGCTTGCTGTGTGCCAGACAGCAACCTAGCTAAGGAGATATGTTGTGTTTAGGTTGTGTGTAAATTTTTATTTTTATTTTTAAATTGCATGCCAACAGTATCTGACAGTGGAACATCCGTTTATATAATCACAGTAATTTCTAGTTAAGGGTATTTCAGGTCTTTCTCGAAAGGGGAAACAGCCTAACAAAATGACTCAACGCTCGGCTAGCTAAAACTGTCTCTGGTTCCTCTTGGATAGAGGAGTGAACGGATTGGTTTAAACACAAGGCTGGGTGCCAGGAAATTCTAAATTCTAATCCCATCTTTGACATTTTCTCTCTCTGACCTAGCTGATTAGAGTGGATTCTCCTGGCCTTAAAATCTATTAACTCTGGGCAAGTCACCTAGTTTATTTTCCTCCATCTGTTAAAAGGGTTGCATATTTTCTTACTTGGGGTTGTGGATTAATTCATGAGATGGATAAGAGTGTTTTTTTGTTTTTTTTGTTTTTTTTTAATAAACGCTCGGTGTCTTCCCCAAAGTCACCTGTACGATACAGAGGTTGATGTATGTTGGACTGGGAATTTTTCCATCAGTGCCCCACAAGGCTGGCAACCATGCTCTGCTTTATCTTTAAAGCTCTCCCCATTTTCTTTTGCTTGTTTTAAATTATTTGTAAATTTCACCACTCCTGAGAACACAATGAGAACATATGATTTTCTAACATCTTTTGAGGGCGGGGTGGGTGGTAAACACTGGTTCCCCATTTCTGGACAGATTTCTAATGCCTCGTTCATGTAGCTCTACTGAGCAAACGGTAGAGCTCACATTTTATCCAGCAAAGGCTTTATGTGCTGTTTTTCTGTCCTTTACCTGCATCTGTGGTTATCTGTCTTGTTTTGGAAGCACAAAACCCCTATGGTAAGAAGCAGCATTGTCCATATATTTGCATTAAACTAGATGACTCGTAAATATACAACCTGAAAAATAGTCTGGTTGTTATTGGTCACGTTTGCAAAAAGCAAGGTGTTTTGGACCCTGATTTTTCTAGCTCTGGATAATGGGGTTAGGGCTAGCCACAAATAAGTGCACCACAGTCTTGAGCGCTAACAAGCCCAAGTGTTTTGCCTAGTGGAGGCAGACCTTTCTGATAGCCAAATCTATTTTGCCGTGTAAAGCAGGTATAAAACCACACAGCTTTGAAAGCCTTGTCAATGTTCCACTGCCTATCTTAGTTCCCTTCACTCCAGGTTTTTATTACAAGATACTAATGAAAACATTATGTTTAGACACTGAAACTTCCATGCAATAAATGTAGAGAACACGTCAGTTCTCTAATTTAGCTCCTGTTTAGTACTCCAGTTTACTCTTTTAGATTTCATTTCAGCAACTAAAGATGTTATCTCTAATTAATGACATTTTTAAAAAACCCGGTCTACAGGGAGTCTGGTTTCTTGGGATTTTTTTTGAGAAATCTCAAATTACCTTTAACTCAGATGAAAACCTTTTAATGTTGTTTTTTATTTATTAGTTTTAGACCTGATCATGCTGGCAGGAGAGTGGGAGTAGAATTGTTTTGGCAGGAACATAAGGGACTGCATCTCTAGTTTGAATGAAAGCTTTCTAGACGTGGCTTATCAATTAATTAAGCCTCTACTTTGACAGGCTTCAGTGGGAGTGCTAAACAGTGATGGCATAAAGAAGGCCCAGTATGACACAAATATTGATTGTCAGTTAATTCCTGTGTGACTCAGATGGGTAGATCTGGGATCAAAAGGACTGCTGTCTTTCGACTTCATGGAATGTAGCATGCCTTTTGGGGCATTGCATTGTGTATCTATCTGTAGTAACATGTGGATGAACTCTTTGTGGTACTAAGTGGGAAACATTCTTGTACATTTCCCAGGGATCAGCCCAGAGTGAGGAGGATAAGTCTTGCTTTACTCAAGAAAGATTGAGATGCCGGGGTGGGATAGGGAATTCCACGTGGACTAGGAAGGACAGGTGACTGCCATGTTAGAACCTTCAATATGTAAAATATTATTTCCCCTTTCTCCTGAATCTTCCTGCTCCATACTGTTGAAATAATCATCTTTTTAAAACTCCTCTTGCTTGTTTGAAAATGTAATACCCGTTGTATCTTTCCTAGATTGATAGATTAAAAGGCCAGAGGGGACCACTGTGATTATCTAGTCTGACCTCCTGAATAACACAGGCCATAGAACTCCCCCAAAATAACCTTAGAAAAACATCCAATCTAATAGATCTACTCTATCTTGATTTAAAAATAGCCAGAGACGGAGAAGCCACTACATCCTTGGTATATTGTTCCAATGGTTAATTACTCTCTCTATTAAAAAGGTACGCCTTATTTCCAGTTTGAATTTGTCTAGCTTCAGCTTCCAGTCATTGGATCACGTTATAATTTTCTCTACTACACTGAAGAGCCCATTATTAAATATTTGTTCCCCATGTGGAAACTCATGGGCTGTAATCAACTCACCCCTTAACCTTCTCTTTGTCAAGCTAAATAGATTGAGCTCCTTTAGTCTATCACTATAGGGCATGTTTTTTAATCCGTTAATCACTCTCCTGGCTCTTCTCTGAACCCTCTCCAATTTACCAGCATCCTTCTTGAATTATGGACACCATTGAAATGTGGACACAATATTTCAGCAGCAATTGCACCACTGCCAAATACAGAGGTAAAATAACCTCTCTTCTACTTCTTGAGATTCCCTGTTTATGCATCCAAGGATTGCATCAGCCCTTTTGTCCACAGCTTTGCACTGGGAGCTCATGCTCAGCGGATTCTCCACGCACCCCTCCAAATCTTTTTCAGAGTCACCAATTCCTAGGATAAGAGTCCTCTATCCTGTAAATATGGCCTACATTCCTAACAGGCCCAGAGTAGCCCTTTTAGCTATGCTCCTCTCCCCTGGCTAATTACCTGTTTCATCTCATTCTGCACCTCAAATAAAACTGGGCCAGGATTTAAGCAAGTTGCAGTTTGCAGTTGCTGGTGAGAGCTTGTGGGAGGAACTGTGCAAGGACTCTGAAGCACAGTGGTGATTCATAGATTTTTAAACTCTGAGGACACTGATAGCTTTCCACAGAATCAAGTAAACTATTGCTGTTATACAGCAAAGTTAGACACGGGTTTGCAGACTTCATGATACTGAAGACCCTGATGGAAAATGTGCTAGTGCCTGAGCTGCCTCTCCTTTGTATAAAACTGACCTGATTTGACCAAAGAAGTACAAGTATATTTCTTGAGACTTGTCCTTGTTGATGATAGAAAGAGACTTTTAAAATGGAAAAAAAAATGCTGTGTATGACTCCTTTCATGTGAGGACCTCACAGCACTTATTGGAACTAAGGGACTGATTCCCACATACACCTATGAGGCACACACTTCCCCCCTTCGTACTTGAGCCTCATACAGACATGGCATGTAAAGAGTGGTGTTGCACTGAGGCGCACAGATTAAATGGCTTGTGCAGGAACAAACAGCACCTTGACAGAGGTGGGAACAGAACCCAGGAATCTTGTTCCCCTGCTTTAATCACTAA
The DNA here is from genome assembly GCF_007399415.2 of Gopherus evgoodei. Lineage (NCBI taxonomy): Eukaryota > Metazoa > Chordata > Testudines > Testudinidae > Gopherus > Gopherus evgoodei. Next base: position 276,331,302 of record NC_044323.1, on the reverse strand, counting down.
TATAAACTTAGGATAAAAAGGTGGTCTGTAGGTTTTTATTCAACAGTTACCAACAGGTTCTGTTTAGCAGTGGGCAGTATTTTGAGCTCACTTGCTTTAGCATTAGCAGTGGAGCAGTGCTGACATGGCTGCTGGTCTTACTTTCTGATTTCATTTCTTCCTTTGCCAACTTGTAGCGTATTTTGGGATTTTAGAAACTCCAGCAGCACATGGGACTTACTTGCATTTCTCTTAAAACCTCTCACTGTTGCTCTAGTATTGCTGCAGCTTCGTTGCTGATAGTAATGGTGTTGGCCGTCAGTGTTCATGCAGTTATATTGTCTAGAGTTGCTGTGAGCGGGGTTAGCTGACATGGTGGTTAAGTAGGTAGTGGCCTTTCTATATTCACACTTTCTTTCTTGTAACTGGTGGCAGCGCAGTTGCTGGAGATCTTATGAAAAATGCCACGTAGTGGACATGGATTGGTTTGGAAACACAAAATAGCATCCCTACCAGAAGTCAGTCTTACGTAGAAGTGAGCAAGATAGTACAGAATAATATTGTGTACCTGTTATTCTGGAGATAGTTTTATTTTATTTCTACACAACAGGCCAACTCTTAATCACTGTTAACCAAAGGACTTTTTAAAAAGGACATGTAGAAATAGAAATCTAGTCATTTTCAATTAAAAACCAAAAAAAGATGCAATTATTTTTGGGTACTGTGTTTTCCTCAAGTCCCCTGCCAGAGTTTATGGTTTTACAGCTACACATTCCTATGTTTCTATCCTCTGTTGTTGTCTGAAAAACCTGTAGAATCAGAGGAAAGAGATTACAGATCAACAGACTAGACAAACTGTTGAATGCATCTTTCAGCTGAATCTTCTTTCAGCTGTATTTATTTTGATTTACATACAAAAGGGTGCCTATCTCAGTCTCTAGGCATCTTTGACATAAAATTGAAACCAAACAAAAAGCACTAAATAGTACAGTGATCTTCAGTCATAGAGTTTAAGGCAGAAGGGACCACCAGATCATCGAGTCTGACCTCCTGTATGTCAGAGACCACCAGCACCCACACACTAAACCCCACAACTGAAATTAGACCAAAGTATTGCAGCTCACAGCAGACTAGACTATTATATGCCACAGGCAGAGAACAGGAGGGATCAAGGTATGCCAGTGCTTGAGGCCCTGCATTAGCAGGTTGTGTTACAAATAAAATAAAACATTTATGTTCTTTTAAACTCTTTCCCAGAAAGGTGCTGGCAGTTTCTGTGGCTGGTGTACTTCAGACCTAATGGCTTGTAAAATGCCTAAGAACAGTGCCTGTTTTGCAAAGTGGTTTGTAATGACACAGGTAGCACTGCGTACTTTGGCCGGGACTTGTTCTGTGGGGAGTTCCTCTTTGCTAATGAGTGTGCACTTGTAGTGCATACCATTGAAGACATGCAGCATCAAATTGACGAATTTTCTGGATCGGCAAAGTGATTTGGACTCTGTCAGCCGCAAGAAAACTGATATGTGACTCTCAAAGCCATATTTTATGGACAGTTGAACATGGGAGCCCGTACCCTGGGAAGCCAATGAAAACAGTATAAAGACACTCTCAAAGATCACCTGAAAGCTGACCAAGTTGACCCGAACACATGGGAAGCTGCTGCCGCCAATAGAGCAGGACGGCGGCAGGCCTGTTGTTCTGCGGTTAAAGCCATCGAGAATAGCAGAACAGAAAACGCCAAAGAGAAGTGTGAGCGAAGAAAGCAGACTGTGGTAAAAACATGAGGCCACGTCTGCCCAACGTGTAGATGCATCTGCAGATTCCTCACTGGTTTACTTTCGTACAATAAGATGCACTGAAACAAACTGATTCTCCTACTTCTTATCGGAGACCTCAGAGATCTGTTATCCAGGGCACTGGCCAAAGTATAAGAGTTTTCCTGTAGCATCAATGGAGACCATTAAGAGGCTTGAACACATGTAGAGATGCTGCATTTTGGTTTGAGACAAGGTTGCCTGTAATGATGATAATTATGACAGTTTAGAGTGCCTTGAGATATATTACTTGGTAGGATTGTCACCCAAGCAGCTTTTTGAAATACTATTACGGGTCTACCTTTGAACCTCAATATGCTCTTCTATCCCTCTTCCCACCGTTTACATTGCAGGAAGGGGCTGGACAATAGGAAGGCTTGTTTCCTTCAAAGCAAGCACAGCTGTTTCTGAGTAATAGTCCCGTTTTCAAAACCTGTATGTTACTGCTTTAAAGCTGGAATAATTAAAAACAAGTCAAGGTGTATTCTGTAATATATTTTAAACTGTAAGCCTGACAGATTTATTTTAATTTGATAATTTGGGTGAAGAAAGAATTATCTTAACTTTTTATTAGCTCCTTTAGGAGCCCTGGGTTGTAGGGAGTGTAGTGTCCTGCAACTTGGAATTACCCTGGAAAATTGCCAACTAACTGCCACATTTTTGCTCTAGCTGAAAACAAATTGTCCAACAGCTTGTAATATGTAGTTTTGAGTCATCCCAGAAATCTTTAATTGGATACGTCCACCATATGTGGATAAAATTGCCTCTCACTTCACAATTTCTCCAGCACTTCTACGCTGACTGACAGATTGAGATGGCAATATATATAAAAATACCTTTGAAATAATACCTTTAAAGATTATTTTCTTCTGGTACATATTTAAGCAATTGGGCCATTTGTCCAAATTCGAGCCCCATCCTCTAGAGCAGTGGTTCTCAAACTTTTGTACTGATGACCCCTTTCACATAGCAAACCTCTGAATGAAACCCCCTTTATAAATGTATTAAAAAGTGTATTTTAATTTTAACACCATTATAAATGCTGGAGGCAAAGTGAGGTTTGGGGTGGAGGTTGACACCTTGCGACCCCCTGAGGGGTCCCGACCCCCAGTTTGGGAACTCTGGCTCTGGAGTAACTATGCCTTTGGTTTTCTAAACAGTAACACCTTTAATAGCTAGGTCCCTGGTTTATGTTCTCTGGCAGTATGGTTTGTATGTTTGTCTAATCACACTGAGGACCATGAACCTTGCAGTATTGTAGCACACATACATATTGTCCCCTCCCTCTATGGTTTTGTGGCACTTGGTTTGAAAAGGGGATAAATTAGCTATGCTGGAGTCTTTCAGTCAAGTCTTGCACTTTACAAGATGGAAGGTATTGGCAAGGCAGCTTAGTAGATCTTGCTTCGCATTACTTATTCTTAATCCAGTAGAAAATTCCTGGCCAAACAAGGTACGCAAAGCTTGTGGATCCTTGTTCTATAGGAGGGTGGTCTATTTGGAGGAAAAACTGATCTGCATGGAAGAATTTGGAACACTTTTTGTTTTTCTCCATGGACAAGGTTGGGGAGCTAAATAAGTCAGAAAGTTTGCGAATGAGTCTTTTCTCCCACTGTGCATGCTGAATCTTCCTTTCTTTGCCAGTAAGTAGCAGTTACCCTAACTACAGTCAGGTACCTCCTACACCGTGGCTGGTTGGAGAGAGGAGCTGACAAATAGGGTTGGCAGTCTGTCTTCTAGAATTGTGAGGGTTGTCTTTTTGAAGTGCTTTGAGGGTGGTTAAGAAAGGATGATTAATACTGGACTTGTGCATTACTGCTTTTTTTGGTCACATGGGTCTTTCTGGTAGTTTGCCAGTCAATTCAAGGGCGGTAGAGGATAGATGAAAGGGGGCAGTCAACTAGGGAGAAACACCCAACAAAATCTGTCTGTAGCCATTCCAAAGTTCTTCCCTTGCTGAGGGACAGATGGTTGACCTCTGGGAAAATAATATCTGGACTGTCACGTGTGTAGGAACATATGGCAGCGAGGCCAAGCAAAGTTAGAGAATGCTCTTTCTCCAGAGAATGAGAACTTTAGGAATACCTGATTGTTCCCTCAGAATTGCAGTAAACCCACAATGGCAGAGGTATCAAAAGACCTGTGAGAGGATGATTTCAGTTGTTGGAGCCCTACCTCTATGTAATCATACATGCAGGCTCAGTTTAGCTCTGACTCCGCGAATATTACTGACCTTAATATAACTGTAAAACAAGCAGCAACCGATTTATAAAACAATATTTTGTATATATTAGAGAGGATTAGAGTACATATAAAAAATATTGCTGCTTGTTTTACTGCAGTCTTACCTACATTTGGTGTGTGTAAATTTACATAAAAGATGTAGTTATGAAAACCTAAGTTACATCAAAAAGGGTTCTTGTAGCAGGATGAGGAGGACAGAAAATGTTTATGCTTCTTGAACTGCAGTTGTGATAGTGGGAGCTAATAGCTATTCTAGTGTATTTGTATATTTTTTGTAAGAACTCCTGCTTTTCTGATTGCAAAACCTTTTGATGCCCAGTTTATCTCTGTACGCTCAGCATCATTTGAAAAACTGATTTAACGTTATCTCTGTTTCCTCATCTCACAGGAGCGAGATGCTTGGCTGAAAGGGATTATACCCATGGAAATTAAAGGTCATCTAAATCTTGGGGCAATTATTTCTGCATTGTACACTGTGGTGTGTACATTAGTGTACAGAGACCTACTTGCTTTGCATTTGTAGGTCTGAAGATATTTTAAATTTAATAATAATTTTATTTGGAATAAGCTAATGTGAAACACAACTCTTTGCAGTTTTCTTGTAAGCCTTTAATGAAACATGCATCTTAGATTAGTAGTTCAGACAAGCTCCATCCTGATTTATAAAATATAGTGGGCCTGTTTCTAGACCTCCAGCACAGACTTACAGGAAAAGCACTATAGCTGAAGCTTCTGGCTGATTGCAAAAGTTTTTGTTTAGTGTTTATTTCTGAAAGTTCTAGCGCTAAATTTTTTTTTTGGGTAGGGGATTGTTTGCGCTTGTGAGCACTTATGAATTCAAATGTTTTTTATAAGTGAGATGTTATACCATGTAATTCATGGCAAATAACGTAGTGGTCCTTCTACAATGTCTACTTAAGCAGCTAATGGAATAAAAACAAAACATGACTTTAAAAGACAAATACATAATAAGTTTCAGTCTTAGGTGAATTTGGCATTTCATAACAAAGAACCTCACTCATTTATACTAATGACTGGAGACTTGCAGATATTTGCTGCATTTTTGCAATCTGTAAGGTATAATGAAAACAAATGACGCAAGAACAGTGTATTAGAATCTACCAAATTTATTTTGACAGTTTTTTTAGTTTTAATTCCTTAATAGTTCATGATATGTTATGACATATTCAGTAAAGTCTTAGAAATATATCACTACCATTTTGGGCTTTTAAAATTTAGAGAAGGTGAGAGAGTCTGCTATTTTTGCGTGCCGATTATTTAAGCATGGATTAGTGTGGCTTTACTGTAAAAGATGTTCATGGAGTTCCAAAAGTAATTACTGAATTTGGCATAAGTTCTGATCTTTTGGCTCTGTTCGATTTAGTGGTAAATGGAATTTGTGTATGTGAAAGGGGAGTGTAAGTGAGGGAAGCTATGAGGATACAGGGACCAGGGACAGTCCCCAATAATTTTTAAGAGTCAATAGTAGGGGAAAATACATTTGAAAGCAAAGTTGCAATTTTGGAACTGTATGAGACGTTGGAGCGCTCTCCCTTTTTAAAGCTCGTTCTTCATTAGAGACAAACCAGGACTTCAGCATAGCGAATCAACCCTTTAGGCATCCTGGGATCACCTACATTGGAAGTAGTGAAAAGTAGTCTAGCTGGCATTCATTTCAACTATTCTATTATTCTCTGTTATGGTTTTGAAAGCAAGATGTATTGTTTGCAAGAGTTTGGAATGCCCGGTGACTTAAAAAGTAGCTAGAGAACATGGAAATAAGTGCAACTGCTTTTTCAGTTGCTCCGTCATAGCTTTTTGGTGGTGGTTGTTTTTGGTTTCAAAACATCTATTTTCAGATCTGTTCATGGTTTGATTAAACTTAATTTTATCAGTATTTTAACCCCCATGCTTATGCAGCAAAACATGCTGACGGTCCAAATTCATGCTTCTTAAACTATGGAGTCGAGTGGTTTTAAAACTGGTTCTACTTATCTTCTTCCAGTAATACGAATTGATACAGTACATCTGTGCAGCTCGAGAACAAACAAGTATGAAGTCATATTTCTCGAAATAACACATAGGATGAAAATGCTGAAGACAGCTTTCATTTAATCTCCTGTTGATCCTCCTTGTACAGGAGTCTGGAATCTTGGCTTTGACCCTGCGTGAAGAATGATCCCACTATCAACATCTGGGCTCTAGTTGGGAACAGATCTGCTTTAGATCAGTGTCTCTAATAACTTTTGTAAAGAAATACACTTAATATAAGAAATGTGTGTGGTCTCCAAACCAGCCCAGATTTCCAAACAAACAAAAAACGAGAGCAGATAGGATCTAAGTAACCTTAAAATGCTGCCAGCTGTCAGAGTCCACTGAGCTTTGTCTGTTTTTCTGGTCTGCAAAGGTAAACTGGCACTTTTATTGCCCACTTCTGCATCTTTTCGGGTGGCAAATTAGAACTTTCCTTCTGCTCCACTGTATCTGCATGCTCTCCCAGATCATCTACACTGCCATGTTGCCATTTTTTTCAAGTCTTAACTATTTAAAAACATCTAACTGTTAGCTGGAGAATCAGTTATTACAATATTTTGCTTTATATAGAAGAGTGATTCTTTTCCCTGTCCTATAACAAACCATTAGTATCTTTTAGTGGTGACGGCTCACTCTTTGGCTTTTGATCTCTGGGCATATGGAGTAATTTTTCAGTGTAAAAGTTACTTCTCAGCATTTCTTAATGTCTGGTAAAGCCTATGTCTATCCTTTTTCTTAACTCTTTGTAGAGTACATCTGACTGTTAGTAATTACTTTGAGTGAAACTGTATTACTTTAACTTCCAAAGGGTTGTGTTCAATTGTGAACCAAGAATAACTTTAAAAAAAAAGGAGGCGAAAAAGTAGCCTGGTGATGTTTCCTCATTCTTTTAAGAGGAAGCTGCAGTTCACGCAGTGCAGAGTTGACCTGGCGTTTGCTCCAAGAAATGGCTGTAATGCCTCTGAATTAAAGCTAATACAACTGCAGTCTGTGCACAATAAATGGAGAGTCAGGGGAGGTAAACAGGAACTTAAATTTGTCATAATGAAACCGATTCTTAATCTGTTCAAAACAAACTTGCACGTGAAATGTGGAGCAACTAGACTTGCAGCCAAATTTATCTCTGGTGTCACTCCGTTGCATTACACCAGGAACTTGCTCATGGTTTGTTTTTCAAACAGTTTTAATTAGAATATTATTTTTATATACGATATAATATTTGGAAGGCAGAAGAGGAAGAAGAGATATATTGACTCAGACTATATGTGAAATGTTTTTCTTCATGCAGTCAACCATTCTTTATGGGAAACAAATTAGTTCAACAGCAAATTCACAAATTTCATCATGATGGGTTAAAGTAGAAGTTAATGTGATTTTGAAAGCAGATCTCTTTTAATTACTCCATGTACTTTTAAAAAGAACGAAATGCAAAAAGAGACCTATGCATGGCAATGATTAATTGGTGAAAAGAAGTTACCGAGTGCAGGAATAATAATTTTTCTGGGTTGAGCATCACCTTAATTACGGAATTTGTACCATTCTGTCCTGAAAAGTGGCTTTGATGAGTAGCCTTTTGAAAGCATGTTGTGTTGCTGTTGTGCTTACCACACCCTAAGTTGCTGGTGCCATTTTTAGAGATAATTGAAAGTTCACAGAAGAGCAGTAGTGCTGAAACTGGAGCCTAGTATCTTTAGCGTTGGGGGAAATGTTATAATTTAGTCCTTTTGGAAACAAAATATAAATCTGTTACTGTATGATTGAGATTACACATTGTTTTGGCTTCTTCTGATCCTCTACATCCATCCAATAATAACTGGTCATACAACATGGTTTAAGTAATCGACATTGGCTTTTTTTTAAATTAGGATGTAACCATAGAAACAGAAATGGAGGCTAAGAAGTTCCACATAACCTATTGTATGTGAGGAAAAATAGATGTTGATCGAAGAGATATATGCATTTAATGGTAGGGTTATTTAGTTATTTATTTAGCCTTAGCTGGGTTATGTGAAATTAACAAATCATTGCAGAAGGAACTTAATTACAGCGGCACATATGGCATTTTGGATTGTTTAATGGTGTAGCCAAGAATAGGCATTTTTAGGCTAAATTTCCAAAGGACGCAGGTCCGCACCAAAAGTATGCATTTATTATATTTGCATGCACGAATAAGCATGTCGGAGGCCTTATTTGCACAGGAGCCTGATTATCAGTGTGGGGAGCTCAGCCCTTCCTTAAAACCAGTCCTTTAAGATGTCTCAGTTTGGTCTTTGGAAAAATGAGAGACCTAAAAGCACTAGTCACTTTTGAAAACCTTAGCTGAAATGAACAACTTGTGCTCTCCCATGTTGGACAAATCGTATTTAGTATAAATCTAAGAGCCAAAGCGGCAGGACCCTTTCATCTGGGGAATGTGGAAACGGGACTTAGTGCTTAAGTTGGATAGAAATTTGGTAAACTTTCAAGTTTTCATGGAATTGTAACTCTGTTTTTGTCATTTTTCTTATGTGCCTGCAATCCTTCTGAAAATTAAAAGGGAAAACCATTTTGGGATGCAAGTGATGGACTTCTAGCTGTGTATTGTTTGCACTGAGAATAGCAGAGCTGTTCAATCTATCCAATGATTTTATTTGAAGTGCTGAAATGCTGATGAATCTATATACTGGTGCTGAGTTAACAATGAAAGAGTAGGTGGTTATGCCATGGTTGAATTTTCCCTTTTGCTTATGTTTTAAGAGGTGGCTAAAAAAACCTCCCGTTTATCAAGTTAAGATAATGCCTTATGACTTATTCTGGCAAAAGGTAAATTGGCTTCTGCTGCTTCAATTATTAGACCCCCTCCTCATCCCAGTTTGAAATACTGCATCTTAAAGTTGAAGATATGGCTCATGGTCAGAAAATTTTCTACCAAGGACTTGGAGCGTCCTTTGTCTTTCCAACTGAAAGGGAATATGGGGGTTTCGAAGGAGTGAAAGAGATGGTGTTAAATCAAAGCAGCTTTTTAATAAATATGTCTTTGTTCAAATTTTAAGTGCAGTTTCACTTGGAACGCTTGTTTTCTCTAGTTCAAGTTCTTGAAATGTACTGATGGTCAAAAACATTACATTGATTTTGGAGGCATGGTGTTGCCTTCACAGGCTCATTGGAAATAACACTGTTACCTTGATAACTACTAACATAACTAGTCATGGTCTCAGCTGTAGTATGGAAATGGTTAGTAACATCTAGATAATGTCTCATGTGCTTCTTTTTATTAATGGTTTAATTGGAAAATTGAAAATGAACTCAGAAAAGGTGGGTTTAAAACTACTCACGTATTTTAGGGTTAAATATTGAATGGATGAGAGGGATGCATTTCTTCCTGAGCATTTTCAAATAGAAAGCAAACCTCTATAAATAGCAACGGTGACTGTTCCAGAACTTGGGGTTGTAGCTTCTTTGCTAACCTAGCGAGCAGTGTATAAATATTTGTGTCAAAATGAGTTACCGGTTGTATAACTAGATACTTTCTATAATACTATGTTTTGGTTCCTACAGATACTATGTTTACTATATATGACCCCACCTAAAGGTGTAATGTGTGTTTTGAGTGTCATGTTAGCACAAAAAAATATACTCTTTGGATAAACAATTATGCACAGTCACGCTGGCATGAATGAGGTGGATTATCTTGAATGTGATTGGATTAGAAGATGATCATCATTGGCACCAATGGCTTTTAAGCACCAAATTCTCCCTGAAAGTCAGTGCGAGTAAGGTGTTTTGACTGCTCTTTGCTTCTTTGAAAATCTCCCCTGTAGTGTTTAAAATATCTAAGCTTGTTTAACTCTTCATTGGGGAGTTATTAATGCCTGCACTCAGAACTGTAGTATCTGAGTGCCTTACCTGTGTATTGGTTTGTCCAGATAGATGAGACAGGCCAATCGACCTAACTTTTCAGGCTGAAAGGATCCCTCCCCCAATGCTCAGTTTATTTATAAGAGCTGGTGGGAAGGTGAGATTGAAGCTGGGTTTTACATCTCATTCTGAAACTGCTGAGGTTGGTCCCTGAAGAGTGTTTCACCATCAGGGGCCAGTTGTTGGGAAAGCTCACGTGCCATATGTGTAATGTTTTTGATGGGTTCCAGAGGAATATGCTTCTCATGGGAGGGCTGTGATCCCGCAGAGGGAGGAAGGGGAGCCTGGCTAGCCCTCCGGAGGGCTCTGAAATGTCAGGACCAAAAACTTGAACCCGACTTTGTTTTAAATGGGAAACAGATGATGCACCAATCGAAGCTTTTTTCCAAGGTTGTCAGTTTTGCTTCCAGGTACCTACTGATGTTTATGATGATAATACTGTATCATTCATAATCATTTTTAGGTGGCTGTTGAAAGGTGAAGTATCGTAGCCAAATCAAAGGTACCTTTATTAGGTTTGAGAGACTTCAGTACCGTGTTTCCCTAAAGGGTATGGATATGAGATTTGAAACCACGCACTGGTTTGTAGTAACAGTGATCAGGAAATCTCATTTAAGTAACAGTGCTGTTAAATTCTTTGAGTATAGAAATGTGTTCTGATTGGCAAGGTTAGTAAATGACACATGCTTGTAAAATGTTTCATTATTGCACATACGGCACAGGGATACAAAGAAATGGTCGTGGTTTGGACTAAAATTAAATACTTCTTGTTTGAATGGGGCATTAACTTGCATCCAAGGCTTTCCCTGCTTTTGCTGACCTTTTTTAAATAAAAAGGCTTTAAACGTTGAGCATGATAACGTAAATGAAAGTGTGAATCTTGTGTTCGGGCTAGGCAGCCCCATGGTGCAACAGGTTTATAGTGATGATAGACATGGAATCTGAGTTTATCTGTTTAGAGCCTGTTGATGTGGCCAGACAGTTGTTGCATAGTTAGGTGAAACTGTGGCTATAGCTAGCCACAAGGGCTGGCAGGCCTCTAGCCTCAGAGTTCTACTGTACAGCACCAACTGTCCAGAGGGTGCTAAGAAAAGATAAGTACTTCATCTGCAGTGATGCCCAGGCACCCAAGGGGGCCCTGTCTCTCTCTAAACTGCCTGGCTGCTCACGTATCTTTTAATTTCCTGGACTGATTTGAAGTCCTCTTCTCAGGCTGTCGTAGGCATACCAAAGCTAAGTGCCCAATCTATTTAGCAATGTGCAGGCCCTTCTCTGAATGCTATTGTAAAGCTGAAAGAAATAGGAATTGCTTTTTTTTACTAGCTTTTCTGTGTAAAGTGGGGCCTCTTTGTATAGAGCATCTTGTCTACTATGAAGTGTGTTTAAATAGAATGTCCATATTAACGAGAGAGCTTGCTTGTATGCTCTGTGCGTGACTTCTGTCTGCCTGCTCTTCTCCATTTTGCATTTTTTTTCTTCCCCACTTTACCATAGAAAAGCTGCTGAAAGGTGGGGGTTCCAGTGTCATTTCTCATCCTGTCCTTCATGTATTCCATTATTTGAAATCCCATTCATAGTCTATCCCACCCCCGAATGCCATTAATTGATCTCAAGATGATAGGGGTGAGACAGCTGTTGCTATGGTTATACAATTGCTTCCATTCTAACCCTGTTTCCAATTGCTCATAAACATTCCAAACCTTCTGTGTTGAAATTTTAGGGTCTTTGTCTCTGCCTAATAGGGTGAGTGGGTAGGAGACTATGTGTGGGTGTGTTAAAAGTTTGAGCAAGTGCTATGCTGGGTTAGGGCTTCAGAGAAACCTGTGTTAAGTAAACCACAGCATCTGACATTTGCTGTAGCATTCCAATGACATGATGCAGGTGTCAGGATCATTGTCAGGATGCCATCTCTGATTGGATCAGTGAGTATGTATCGAAGTAATGTTGTAGTTTAGTCATGTGACCTAGGACAGGAGTAGGTCTCTGGAGCCCGCCCAACCATATTGGAGACCAAAATACATTTCTCATGCTGTTCAATATGGTAATATGTTTGTAATCTTCTTTTCCTAACTCAAACTGTCAAATGCACTGCTGAAGAACGCAGAGTACATACATATCTGTGTTTGTGTTTAAGGGGGACATAGTCCTGTGACTAAAGCTATTCCAAACTCAGATTAATGTCCTGTCCTGGATTTTATATTTTGCCTTCTCTTGGATATTATCCTTGGTTAGCATTTTGAAGGTCATTATTGGTCAGTTGTATGGGCTGCTGAGAGAGCCAGCTGGTTAGGATGGCATTCAACCAGCTATGCTGCTGCTTCTGTGATCTGGAAGGCGAGGGAAAGGCTCAGAAGAGGAATATGGATGTATAGCACTCTTACTACTCAATTATCATAAGCTTTCGTGGGCTAAAACCCACTTCATCGAATGCATTCAGTGGAAAATGCAGTAAGAAGATATATATACACAGAGGACATGAAAAAATGGGCGTTGCCATCCCAACTATAATGAGACTAATCATTGGTATGGCAACAGCCATTTTTTCCTGTCGTCTGTGTTTGCATCTTCCTACAGTATTTTCCACTGCATGCAGCCAATGAAGTGGGTTTTAGCCCATGGAAGCTTATGCCCATATACGTTTGTTAAGGTGCCACAAGTACTCTTTGTTCTTTTTGCTGATACAGACTAACACGGCTACCACTCTGAAAATTGTCATAGTAATTGTGGTGGAGTGACACTTCCCATGCCGATGAACTAGAAGCAGGTATACATGAGGTGGGGGTAGTGGCATCACACATGCAGATTTCAAGAACACTACCAAACCCATGAATTGTCAGAATGAGTATTGCTAACTTAATAAATTGGGCACACATGAACAGTATGGGTTTTTAAATGGCTAAATGTAAAATGTACATCTAGGAACAAAGAATTTAGGCCATACTTATGTGATTTATTTTTTTTTAAATTTTTTGGTGGGATGGGGACTTCATCCTGGAAATCAGTGATGCGGAAAAGCACTTCGTGGTCAGGATGAATAGTCAGGTTAGTTCCCATTGCAAACTCAGCGGCCAAAAGGGCTAATATGATCCTTGGATGTATAAACAGGGGAGTTTCAAGTAGGAGTAGAGAGGATATTTTACCTCTGTATTTGTCAGTGGTGTGACCACTGCTGGAATACTGTGTCCACTTCAGGTGTCCACATTTCAAGAAGGACATTGATAAATTAGAGAGGGTTCAGAGAAGAGCTACAAGAATGATTAAAGAATTAGAAAACATCCCTTTAAGTGATGGACTCGAGAAGCTCAATCTATTTAGCTTAACAAAGAGAAGGTTAAGGGGTGACTTGATCACCATCTGTAAGTATCTACATGGGGAACAAATATATAATAAGGGGCTCTTCAATTTAGAAGAGCATGGTAGAACACGATCCAGTGGCTAGAAGTTAAACTAGACACATTCAGAGTGAAAATAAGGCATACATTTTTAACTGTGAGAGTAATTAACCATTGGAAACATTTACCGAGGGTCATGATGGATTCTCTGTCACTGACATCCTTTAAATCAAAATTGGATGTTTTTCTAAAAGATCTGCTCTAAGAATTATTTAGGGGAAGTTTTATGACATGAAGTCAGACTACATGATCACAGTGGTCCCTTTTGGCCTTGGAATCTATGACTCTGTAGTGCATATTCTTTGAACTACAGTCACTAGAGCAGGGGTGGGCAAACTTTTTGGCCTGAGGGCTGCATCGGGGTTTCGTAAATTGTATGGAGGGCTGGTTAGGGGAGGGGATCGTGGCCTGGCCCCCATCTCCTATCTGTGCCCCGGGACCTCTGCCCCATTCCCCCCCCCCCCACGCTCCCTGACTGTTCCGGACCCCTGCCGCGCTATCCAACCCCTCCTCTCATTCCTGACATGCCCCCCCCCCGACCCCTGCCCCATCCAACCACCCCTTTGCCCTGTCCCCTGACTGCCCTCGGAACCCGTGCCCCTGACTACCCTTACCACCCCATCCAACCCTCCCTCCTTCCTGACTGCCCCTCTTCCCCCGGAACTCCCTTGCCCTTTATCCAACCCCCCCTGCTCGGTGCCCCCTTACCATGTTGTCTGAAGTGCTAGTGGTGCTACAGCTGCGCCACCCGGCTGGAGCCAGGCCACCTCGCTGCCACCACTGCGCAGCACAGAGTACTGGGTCAGGCCGGGCTCTGCAGCTGCACTGCCCCAGGAGCTCATAGCCCTGCCGCCCAGAGCATTGCGCTGGAGGCGGAGCGAGTGAGATGAGGCTGTGGGGGAGGGGGAACAGCAGGGGAGGGGCTGGGAGCTAGGTTCCTGGGCCAGGCGCTCGGGGGCTGGACAGGATAGTCCCGCGGGCTGTAGTTTGCCCACCTCTGTGCTAGAGGGTGTCTGGGTCTTGCTGTGACACCTCCCATCCAGTAGAGGATGACGTACAGTGCTTGCATATGGTGGGAAGACAGTCACACTAACATATGTATATAAATGGGATGCACTAATTGAAGATTTTATTCCTATTAACATTTGGGGTCCCCTTTAATCTATTTCTTCTAAAGCAGTCGTCCCCAACCTTTTCATCTGGCAGGCGCCAGATGAAGGACCGTGGCGGCAGTGGAAAATCCGCCGAAACGCCGCTGAATTTCTGCGGCATTTCGGCGGCGCCACCTCTCGACCACCTAACCCAGATTTTAGAGATCCTCTCAGTGAGCTCCCCCAGAATGGGAGAAATTTGGAAAAAGAATAAAATACGTTGCAGCAAACATGAGTCATCGGCTTTTGCTTTTCCTTCTGTAGAAGTGTGGGGATGGGGAGATGGATTGGGATAAAAATGTGAAGTGTGGTTTTAATTTTGTACCATGTGTACCAAATATTGGATAAGACACGCTGGAGTGGCTTCAGCCTAAATCTTTGGAGGAACCATGTGCTAACTGTCATGATTTATATGGATCCATAAAGCAACACAAATCCCCTTTTGTAAGTGTGTGATGTGTCTTAGTATATACTTTCTTTAGCAGCTCCCTTCAATAGTTTTTGTTTACGTTATTAACTGTACTTCCTCCCAATTCCCTGCCTATCAGTTTAGCCACATTCCTTTGCTGAAAGAAGAGAAATGTTTTTCATTTTTAGAAACTTACCAGCCTTCAAGTTACAATTCAATTTGTGGCTTCCTGAGAAATTACTTTGGCAGCACAAGTCTTTAGTGGTTACATAGAATTTTAAACAGCTGTTCCGTACAGGCCTAGACTGACTGCAAACAAGACTTAAATCTCTTTCCATTACAGTAATGGTGTTTCCCCTAAAGCCAGGACAACTGGTTAGCTAATCATATCGCAGATTTTTCAGCACTGTCAGTCCTAAAATATCAAATCAGTGAATTAGGAGGGAGCCAGAGAGCCTTTCTTTTTGGGAAGATTTAATATATCTTAGCTGTTTGATACATTGCCTCTGGCATAAATTTTATTTTTATAAAATCTGACCTCATTTGCTCTGTTGTCTTGTAAGTAGAATTCCCTTGTACCTGCTACTGTTGTTTATACATGTTAGTCATCAATGACTGTACACCTGCTTTGTTACAGACCAGAGCTAATGTCGGTCATAGATTGACCGCACCAAAAGAGGTGCTTTACAGGTGAGAAGGCATACTGCCCTCAGTAAATGCACCTGTGTTGAATCTGTCAGATGTATGCTGAATATGTGAAAGGACATTACTCCTTAGGATTGTTTTAGCTTTGGATCCCACTAACCACAAAACAGCAGGTGGCTTTGGAAATAGTACTTTGCACTTCTTATAGAGTGGGAAGGTGAAGCACCAAGAAGAAAGCTGAGTATTGTCCCTAGTCCTGGTCTGACACCTGAACCCATGACCTTACATAGGCAAGTTTTCTACCAATTCAGGTTTGTTTTGTTTTTTCCAAAATAACAAACCAAAAAATATTTTAGGGTGATAATGAGTCGGTTCTTAACATTTACAGTATGGCATCACATCACTGTTGGCTGGAGAGAAAGAAGTAGGTTAGAAAATTAAATGTCCAATATATTGATCCCTAGACAAAAGCCAAAACTCTGTGCAGTAAGTACTATGTGCTTAGGTTACTGCTGACGGCAGTTGATAAGCTCCTTTTAATGTTTCCTGCCCTAGTCTACTGTTAAATATTCCAAGAATACAGATGCAACTGTGTAAAATATGCATTCTTGTGCACTCTATCCATTTTCAGAGCAAGCATGAGGGCAAACAGAAAAGGGTGCTGTGAGGGATGGTCCCAGGAGACTTCCCCTAAGGAAAGAGTGTGACCCTAAGGGGGCTGACATCACTGAAGGAGTCCTCCTAAGGACTGATCCAGAGCTATTCAAGAGCGCCTGATCCATGGATACGTGACGGGGGTATTTGTGCTTCTAAGCAGACAAACAAAACAATCAAACTTTAAACTTCAGATGAAGAAGTTCTGATGAATCGGTTTCTCCAGGCTGGAGAAGCGGCATGTGCATAGAGCTGATACCTACTCTGATTACACTGCACCATGGGAATCATTCTGCACACACTTTTGTGTCATAAAAATCCTGGCTTTACAAGACCACTGAAGTGACATAACTTCTTCCGCATAAAATGGAAGCCTTTGACCCACTCATTCTGGGCAGGCTGCATTTCAGTCATCACCTTGCATGCCTTTAGACTTCAGCCTGCTGAGTTGACTAAACTGCCTGGATTCTTATTGTGGTTAGATTATGTTGCATGCTGTTTTGAAAATGCCACAGATTCTTTTGCCCTCTTTATTTTTTTTAATAGATCTGTTAATCAAATTGATTAGTGGATGAGGTAGACAACCTAATTTTCTCATGTATGGGATGCTTATTTATTTTTAGCATTGGATTTCGTCTTTACTTAGACTTTATCCAGATTGATCTCAAGATTTTGTCGACAGAGATCTCAAGGGAAAAGTCTGAAGGCACCCCAGAAATTAGTGTTGTAAAATACAAACGCTAAACAAACGGTTGTTGTTAAATATGTCACACATACAACAATATGCACACTTTGTTTAATTAGAGTAAATTATATGAAACTCAGATTCACTTGTTAAACTAACTCTTATCAGGGATTGATGCTTCCAAGCCACTATGGGATGTATTTTCGTGGAAACTAAATCATGTAGGGATCGTTACAAGCTAATGGTTGAGTGACTAGTTCCCTGGGAGTTGAGAAGTCACCGCACACCCTTAGCTGGAACAGTTTTGTTGCATTATTTGGTTATGACGCATTGTACGCTAATAATTTAAACATGAAAAGTGCCCTCAAATAAGAGCCTCTTGATGATTGTTATAATTGGTGTGTGTGTGTGTGTGTGTGTGTGTGTGTGTGTGTGTGTGTGTGTGTTCATAGAAACATCTTGCCACAACTCTACATTTTGGTTTAGCAGCTCCCCAATTTCAGGGAAGTCTTGGGACTGCAAGGATTTCAATTATTTCCTGGGTGCTGGAGGCACAGGGTTTTAACTC
This sequence comes from Gopherus evgoodei, assembly GCF_007399415.2. Taxonomy (NCBI): domain Eukaryota; kingdom Metazoa; phylum Chordata; order Testudines; family Testudinidae; genus Gopherus; species Gopherus evgoodei. The sequence continues at coordinate 276,313,830 of NC_044323.1, read as the reverse complement.
CACATTAATTATGTTCCTCTAAGGCAATCCAGACTGCAGAGCACAGCAGCTAACGTTCTGCAAACTGGCTCAGTTACTCCAAACATCTGAACCAAAAATAAACTTAACTTTGAAAAAAGAAATGTCTGTTTATTATTGTAGGGATAGTTTTTCAGGGCTGCTCTCTAGCAAGCTACAGATATAGTGCACCATTTATTAGTGTGAGCATCCAGATACATTGTTGCCAACTTTAACAAATTTATCACATGCCTTGTCATATATGATGGTGACCTTGAATCCTCAACTCCTGGATTCATGGGATTACAAGAGAGTATCTCTGCTTTTATTTTAATAAAAAAATACGTTTTCAAGCCCTCATAGTTGCAGATAAAAGCTTGAAAATGTGTCCCTAGTGCCACCATAATAAATCAGATTTGAAGGAAAATAAAAGTACCCTCAATTTATTATATTTCAGAAATTACATGATTTTTGAATACTTAGGGTTGACAGTGCAGATATGAGCATCTTGCTCCACTTCAATCCATACTAAAGCTATGTCTATACTACAAAGATAAAGTTGTTAATTAATTACTGTGGTGGTGCATATCTCCTGGGGTCAGTGGTGTGTGTCGTCTCCGGGAGTGCTTCCCACCGACTTGAGAGGGGCAGTGTGGGGAGCTGAGAGCCTGGTCTCAGCTCCTTGGCAGCTGCCCCACAGACTCGCAGTGAGTCACCTCCTCGGCTCCCTGTTGGCAGTGGGGGTAAGCTGCCTGGGGCCTTTTACCTCCTCTCCCTTGCCAGGAGCAATGGGGACCCGCTCAGGGCTTTTTGCCCCCAGGGAGCAGGGTCCAGCTGCCCCGGCTTCTTGTCCCCCTCTGCTGGGAGCTGGGCAGCTTAAGAGCCATGAAATTGACAAGAGTGACAGCCAACAGCCCATGTAAGGAACCTAGTGTCTACACAGATACTGCGCCACCCTGAGTGTATCGACATAGGCCCTACACTTCTTGTTGAAGTGGTTTTATTATGTCAGCCTAGCAGGGTGGAACGTCGGTGGGAGCAGCATTACAGTATGTATACACCTTCGTTGTTTTGAGGACAAAAGCTAACTTTTGTCGACAAAAGTGTGTAGTGTAGACAAGGCCTAGATCACCTCCGTGTAACTGGCTGAGTGAAGCGAGGTTTTAGGCCAAGATTCTAAAGGTAGAGTCTGTGTCGGTCAGGGCTGTGAAGAGAAGAAATGTGCTCCCTGACCAGCATAGTTGTGCTGGCAGAAGTCCTTAGTGTAGATGCAGTTAAAGCAGCAAAGCTGTGCTTTTAACCAGGTAACTTCTTTCGCTCGGGGGGGGTGGTTTTTCTGTACTGGTACTCAGCACAGCTTTGCCAGGATATGACTAGGAGTGCTATATAACGAGGAGGGCTTTGCTAGTACAGTATACTGATATCCCTATATCAGTAAGGCACTCCACGTATGATGTGGATTTACAGTCAACTTGATGGCATTTCTTCAGTTCTGTTTAGATGTAACTTCATAATATTTGAATGCCACATACCCTCAATTCCAAAATTCAGGGAGTGTTCTAAGCATTTGTGGGTGGAAATCTATGGATTTTGGGGGCTCTTGGGGCTAGACGGAGCTGCTGTCATCCCGTTAGCAGAACTGGCAGCTTCATTAGTCTCTATAATTATCTATAGGTCAAAAAAAAGGTTGATGGCTACTACTAACACCTTCCTGCATAATAATACACCCCATCTCAGCTCTGTCCACCATCCCAATTCAGTGTGACCCCCTGAATGAATTCCCTCCCGCATAGAAAGAAAGGCAAATGAGAATGGTAGGAGACACAGGGGCACGTGGCATGGTGGGAGAATGGGGGAGCCTCGTATGGGCTAAAAGGGTAAAGGGGGGTACGCAGAGTCCCTGGAATAGGTGGGGAGAATAGGGGCAATGATATGAGGGAGAGGGAGACATGGGCACGCAGAGTCCCTGACATGAGGAATAGGGGGGAGACAGAGCCTCTGCAATGAGAGTTGTTGAAGCAAGTCTCTGAAATGGGCAGTGTGCGGGCAGGGCCGGCTTTAGGCCAATTCAACCAATTCCCCTGAATCGGGCCCCGCGCCCAAGCCCTGATGTAGTGTACCAGCAAGAGCTGGTGTGCCGTACCGGGGTGGCCCGGCTTCCCCAGGGGGCAATTTAAAGGGCCTGGGGCTCCCAGCAGGGGCAGGAGCCCCAGGCCCTTTAAATTGCCACCAGAGCCCCACTGCTGGAGCCCTGGGGTAGGGTTGTGGGGCTGTGGGGGCTAATTAAAAAGTCTGGGGCTCCCGCTGCGTCTACCGCCCCGGCCCTTTAAATAGCTGCCGGAGCCCTGCTGCTTCCCCAGGGCTCCCTCGGCTATTTAAAGGACCGGGGCGGTAGAAGCAGGGGAGCCCCGGGCTCTTTAAATAGACTCCAGAGCCCTGGGGTAGCAGGGGGCTCCAGGGGCTCTTTAAAGGGTCGGGGCTCCAGCTGCCTCTGCTGCACCCCCTGCCTGCACCAGCCCTTCACCTCCTGCCCTGCCCGCAGCCAGCCCCTGTCTCCAGTCAGCCCTGCACCTCCTGCCTGCAGCCAGCCCCTGCTGCACCCCTTGCCCACATGAGCCGTGCACCCCCTGTCCTGCCCGCATCAACCCCGCCTCCCCGGCTCTGCCTGCAGCCAGCCCCTGCCGCAACACATGCCCACAGCCAACCCTGCCGCTCACTCTGCCCTGTCTCCAGCCAACCCCTGCTGCGCCCCGCTGCAGCCCTGCCTGAAGCCAGCACGCCCTGCACTCCCTGCCCTGCCTCCAGCCCGCCTCGCACCCTCTGCCTTGCCTGAAGCCAGCCCGCCCCGCACCCCCTGCCCTGCCTGCAGCCAGCTCGCCCCGCACCCCTGCCCTGCTTGAAGCCAGCCCTGCACCCCCTGCCCTGCCTGCAGCCAGCTCACCCCGCACTCCCTGCCTTACCTGAAGCCAGCCCCACACCCCCTGCCCTGCCCGCAGCCAACCGCTGCGTCATCCCCTTGCCTGAAGCCAGCCAGTCCCACACTCCTGTCTCCAGCCTGCCAACCCCTGCCAGACACCCCTGCAGCCCTGCCTGAAGCCAGCCAGCCCACCCCCATGCACCCCTGTCTCCAGCCAGCCCCGCACCCCTTGCCCTGCCTGCAGCCAGACCCTACCTTCAGTCAGCCCCTGCTCTGCCTCCAACCAGCCCCATGTTCACTGGTGCCCTGTAGTTCCTAGGGCAGTAACCCTGCACACCTGCTTCAATGAGAGGGGCAGGGAGCAGTTGGGACCCACACATGTGAAACAGAGCTCATTAATAACCAATCAAGAGCATATATGATGCTATGTACATAATATATGATTTTATTATTTATATAGTTATGGAAAGTAAATAATACATGGAAGAGATGAAAGGCTTTTTTTTTTACTTTAGTCATCCATGCTGGGGCCCCGCCAAAAATGTTGGAATTGGGCCCCGCACTTCCTAAAGCTGGCCCTGGGTGCGGGTGGGGGCGTGGGGGTGGAGAGCGGCAGGAGAAGGTGTCTCACAGAGATCTGGCGGGGAGGGGAGGGGAGGGGATGAGAGGGCGGGAATGGAGGCATGCAAGGTGTTCCTTGTGTGGAATGAGTATGGCTTACAGAATCTGTGAAGTGTGTGCGATTTTCTGTCAGGACACTTTTGCATCACTCTTTTGCATCAATCTTTCACTCATACAAATCTCTGAGAGTTTTTCTCTCCCTGCCTGATTTCATTGTGGCAGTTGTGTCCAGCCTTAGCTTCCACAGCGACTTCTCAGTTTCTGAGAGCAACCAAGCTGAGATTCTGCCTGCTGATTACCTTCTTAGGTGGTCCTTAAACCCAAAATGTCATTTGAACTTAAAGTTGGCTCACACACAGCACTTGGCCTACATGAGCGGCAAAGTGTTCGGCCCTCTGTGAAAGACCTTGCTATACTGTGTAGACCACTTTGCTCACAGAAGCTGCATGAATACTACATTCAGTAGCTTCTAGTAGAGCAATGCT